>NC_058091.1:129171896-129475862 GCF_020171115.1 Neogale vison | reverse complement strand
TCCTTCAGTGTAACTTCAGGATATTTTAAGCAAGCTTGGGCTCAACAGACTTCAGCTTACCTTGGAGATTGCAGTTTTGACCAATCTCAGTTCTTGGGGTACAAGTATTTAGGGGGCACAGAAGTTGGTCACACAACTGGTAAAATGAGTTAACCAGGAGAAACCAGTCTCCAGGCCAAGGGTTCAGGACCTGAACCCTTCAGAGCACTAGATTTCTGTTGGCCGGACATGTGGCAAAGAAAAAGAAAAAAATTTTAAAGGTGTACAAATAACGAGTTTCACAACGTGAAGGCAAGCAAGACTAATAATACGGCCCTCGGGGATGACTGACTCACACATCCCAGTTGTTTTCAGGCTTTCTGGCTTCGGGGGCTGTCCCAAGCCGCAATCAGTACCCTGGTAATGTTTTAGAAAGATATTCCCAGAAAAATGGGGAACATTCCTAAGAATCCTAGTTCCAAGAAACCTACCCAACCATAGGGCAACAAATTTCCAGAGCTACTGTCACGTGACTAACAATTAGGAAATCATCGTGGTACATTTTGGGTTGGGGGGGTGTTGCTGAGAGATCTAGCACTTTTCCTATCCCTCAAGATAGGAAGGGGAATACTTAAAGACAAGAGTAGTCGGTATAAAGGACTCAAACAGTACAGTTTAGAGAAACTGAGACTTGGAATTAGACAAATGGAGATTTTAGGCGTGATATGTCACCTACAGGCTATGGGTCCCAAGGCAAGTTCCTTAACTAATCTGAGCTCTTCTGTGCATAGGAACAATACCACCCACATCACAGGATTGTAGATCCATTCCCCTAACCTTTATTTGCTGCTTAATGTCTAGATGCTGTTTGGTGCTGGAGACATAGCCATGAACACAGCACAAGTGTCAACCCTCAAGGGGTTTGTGGTCTTAAGAGGTGGGGCTGGGCCATAAACAAAGTCCCATAATAGTTTAGTAATGCACATAAAAAAAATATAAAACAGGGTGAGGGAAGGGAGGAATGTTGGCGGGGGTGGAATGATCAGGGAAAACCTCTCTAATGGGATGACATTTAACAGAAACCTGGCAGAAGGAAAGGAGCAAGCTTTGCAGCAGAAGAAACTGTAAATGCAAAGGCCCTGAGGCCAGAGCCTGTTTGATGTGTTCAAGGAGTAGCAAAGAAACCAGAGTTGGGAGCAAAGGTGGCAAGAGAGAGGGGATGATTTAGACCACATCAAGAACTGTGGGGCCCTGTAAGGACTTGGGTTTTGATTCCAAGTGAGTGGAGGAGCCGCTAGAGGATTTTGAGCAGAAGTGAGGTGTGATCTAACTCAGGTTTCACTAAGCACCATCCTGTACCACCTCACAAGAGTCCTATCTCTCCATCTCCTTCCCCCTTTCTCCCTAATCCAATAAGAAAATGAGCTTCTGTGAGTTGGCGGGCTGGAATGGCATGATACATTAACCCTCTCGGTCACTGATCTAGGGACAGGTGGACTTAACTGTATGCAATAGGTTGCAAACTGCAATCTAAAATAAATTGCAAAAAAAAATAATAATCATAAAATAAAATAAATCGCAACGTGTTGCAAAAAGCCACCTGATTTTAGATCTTGATCAAGCAGGTCAGACTACACTCCTAGGAGGCTTGATTGCAAAGAAAGTTTTCCAAGTAGAATGGGAGGCATACTTTCCAGATTGATGATTAAAGAGAATGTGTGGGCTAGAATCAGCTTGGAAGATTTGAATAACTTAAACCTTCCAGTACCTTCAAAGGTGCTATCATTTCCACTTGGCTATATTTAGTTTTCTTTGCTTTTTGGAAAAAGAGATGAGGCAGCTCCTGTCTGTGTCTCCCTCGGCTTTCCCCAGACACAGTAAGTGATATTGGCAGGAGCCCAGCTTCACCACTCATAGAATGAAAACCTATTCTTCTTTCTCTTGCCACGTTTAATAAACTTTATCTAGAACAATTTCTTGTGCAGTGGCAAAACACAGCACTTACATAACATACTATTTCAGGAGCACTGTTCTCTTGGGCTTGGAAGCACAGCCCAGTTTCCTTAGTGCTATGATTTAGAGAATGTTCTACCCCAGAGAATATTGTCCTAGTGCCAACATTATAAAGGTAGCAAAAGCCTCCATTAAGATGGGTAGGAAGAAGTCTGGCGTATCTCACCAGCCTTAAGGAACTCAGTGGTTGAACACAGCCCCTCTGCCAGTAAAAGCCAGAGAAAGCCTATTATTATTACTATTACTATTATTATTATTGTTGTTGTTGGAGACAGCCAGAGACAAAACACTTGTTCTTCAAGGCATACCATCTGCCACTCCCTCCATCCAAAGCTGGGGGCATGAAAAACAGGCCCCCTTGTGCTCATCTGAGGATGTATCCAGTCAAGGAATGGAGTCTTATGTGTCTGGACAATTAATTTCCTGGGGAGCCATGGAGGAAGTAGGTTCCAGGATCGGGTCCAAAGAAGGCAATATGAACAGGTCATTAAAAAAGCAGAATTCGGGTTCCTGGGTGGCTCAGTGGGTTAAGCCTCTGCCTTCGGCTCAGGTCGTGATCTCAGGGTCCTGGGATCGAGGCCCACATCGGGCTCTCTGCTCAGCGGGGAGCCTGCTTTCTCCTCTCTTTCTCTGTGCCTGCCTCTCTGCATACTTGTGATCTCTCTCTCTCTCTCTGTTTCAAATAAATAAAATAAAATCTTTAAAAAAAAAAAAGGCAGAATTCAAGGGCCAAGTTCAAACCAAGGTCCTCCTAAATCTGGGAGCTTCTCAAAGTTGAAGATGCATCCCTATGGGTATCTTATTCAAAAGCAGATCCTAATTCAGTGAGCTGGAGGGTAGGGTTAAGGGAGGGGGAGGGGGTCAGAGAACCTGCATTTCTATCACCTGAGCTCACAGGTGATAGTCTGCAGGCCACATTCTGAACAGCAAGCTCGTGGATGGGAAGGGCCATACTTTCTACATGAACGAAGGCTTCTACAGAGCTGATCCTGTGGGGACCCTCTGGGTTGTTGGAGAAATGTCTCCCCACCCCAGCTGCACATTAAAGTCAGCTGTGAACCTGTAAAATAAGGCCTGGACCCCAGCCTCCTAAACTCTACTTCACTGGGGACTAGAGACGTCACAGTGCCTATTCATCTGTGAAGGGGCTTTGAAGCTGCTGATGAGTGTGCTGATGCACCCTCGCCTGTGGGCCGGCAAGTCAGGGGCCTTCCCTGTGCCCCTACACAGTATCCTGTCCTCATTTCAGGACTGGGGACTGACTATGCCCTGCACCTTCATGTAAAGCGATGGACGCTGGGAGTCATTCCTTTTAATAACGTCCACAGGGAGGAGGAATCTTCGACCAAAGGCAGACATGGGGCAGGGAAGCAGTAGGGGAGATGTTGCATCCTGTGAGCGTTTGCAGAGCCTGTGTTCTGGGCACGGGGATGGAGGTGTCACCGCGTGTTGCCCTACAGGGCGGCAGTCCACGCCACACTAGCCCCTGACTCTGAGCAGGTGCAGCAGGTGCTATACCACCGCCCGGGTTGGCCTCTTTGCTCTCTCGAATGCTGAGCAGTGGGAAATGAGAGTGATGGAGAAAGCGGGCAGGGCAGCCAAACAGGACCTCTCTGTTATACTCAGAGCCACAAGATAGCATTCCCACCCTCAGCCCAGATGGTGAACGGAGGGGAGCCCGGACCACTCCCCAGCCTCCAAGTGCCAGTGTCCCTGGCCTGTCCTCAACACCGAAAAGATAAGGTCAGTGACTTCAGGAAACGGGCATTTGGCACAGAGGTCCTCTGCGTTGCAAATAGGAATGGGATGGGAAAGAGCCGGATGCCTCAGGTAAAAACTGATTTCATAGGCTTCTTTCTCTTAAATGGAAAAATCAGGTAAGCGTGGTACAGAAAAAGCTGGAAAGAAAAGCTGAAGAGCTGTAAGGAGAAGGTTCGGGTAGTTGACAGTTCTGCTCAAGGGTGGCCTGTGGCCTGGGAGAGAGGTTTCTTGTTGCATGAGGGGGCAGGGCATGGACTGGTGACCCTGGGTTTCACAGCTCCGTATCTGTCATCTCGGGATTGTCCCTGGTCAAGTCTAAACAGCCACAGTTAAAACCCCTTTGTCCTTGATCTTGAACAGCCCTGTCATGGCTTTGCATTTTTACAACAGCAAAAGCACCGTTTGGAAAAATTGACATGTTCTCTAGTAAGGCTTTCTAAATTGGAAGGGGAGGTGAACCATGAGAGACTATGGACTCTGAAAAACAATCTGAGGGGTTTGAAGCGACGGTGGGTGGGAGGTCGGGGTACCAGGTGGTGGGTATTATAGAGGGCACGGATTGCATGGAGCACTGGGTGTGGTGAAAAAATAATGATACTGTTATGCTGAAAAAATAATAACAAATAAATAAATAAATAAATAAATAAATAAATAAATAAATAGTTTTTAGAAATTTCTAGCACATTCTTGTTTTATCCAAGAGGCAGGAGACTTTGTCCTCGATTGAGTCTTCGTCCCTCACCTTGGCTGTGCGTCTGGTGGATGCTGAGGTCCTTTAGCTCCCTTGAATCCCGATGGGGAAGAGGACGGGGCACTTGGGCAAAGTCAAGCAGATCTCACTCAGGTCCTGATGCCCTGTGTGTTTGTTTCTCCTCCTGCCAGTCAAGAAAGAGGAGGTGCTGATCAGAGCAGGCGAGTACATGAGCCAGCTGCTGGAACAAGCGTACCTGCATTTCTTCGTCACAGCGCGTGTCAACGAGACCAAGGATGTTCTGGCCAAGCAGAAGTCCACCATGCTGACCATCCCCCAGCTCGTCATCAAGGTCAGTTTTACCATCTCAGGCAAGGGAGAAAGCAAGGTTGTTGATTAGGCAGTCAGGGATACTTTGTATGTGTGTGTGTGTGTGGGTGTGGGTGCACGTGCATGCATGTGTGTGTGTGTCCTGCTCAACAACAACAACAACAACAACAAAAAGGGAGGGGCCTAAGATCCTCCTGTTCTTTGAAAGAAGTAAACTATTCTATATATAGACACACACATATAACACTTTCCTCTCCTCTCCAGATTTAAATATATAGATGTGGCTGCAGATATAAATATAACCTGTGGGTATAAACATACTTGTGGAGGAAGATAAAGATGTGTAATGGATGCAGATAGAATTTCAGTGTCTCCAGAGTAAAGTGGGTCAGGCATGGCAAGAAATGGAAACCACTGGGATTGTGTCCTGCCTGCCTTTGGGACAGTAATCTTGTTCATTGGGATATAACTGTATACAGAGGAGGCACTCACTGACATGTCAGCTTGGCGACAGTGGGTTTGTGTATACGTGGACGCTTGGCAACTCCCAGTCAGATGAAGACATCGAGGATCCCCAACACTCCAGAAAGTTCCCTCATGCCTTTTCCAGTCAATAACCCCTTCCTTCATCACCAAGAGAACCACTTTCCTGACTTCTATCACCATATGGTTATTTTGCTCCTTTGCCTCGTAGTTCTTATGTTGTCACTCCATTTACCACCAGAAATCTCTCCCCAAATTGTTCGAAGAAACTTAACAGAGAAGGGCTGAGGACAGATGGAAATGGAACACAAATATGGCAACCTGTTCGCTCCCTCTTTGGAGGAACATTGGCACCATCAGTAGCCACATCCTGAGACACCTTTCTGTCCTGTGAGCAGAAACCCAGGCCTCCATCCATGTCCTTGGGGGAGGGCACCTTTTGTCAGCCTTACTCCAAGTTGCTGGAGAACTTTTTTTTTTTTTCCAAAAGTGATTAAAAATATTAGCACAGACGGTAAGCATCATTCTTCTAAAGGGATGATCAAAGTTTACCAACTTGCGCATATCTTAAATGGCCCTAGAGGTGGCAGGGGTAGGGGGATGGTAAGCCCTGGGTCTCATGAATCCTTTGCTGTGAATCATTTGTGAAGCTAATTCATTCAGCGGGGCAGCCGTCAGTGGGTCTAGTGCTGTGCACATGGCACGAGAGGACTGCCATGTAACGAACGAGTCACCCCAGGCCGGGGCTTCCACAAGCACAGACAGACCGTGCCCATCCAGACAACCCAAGTCCTTCATTTTGAGAAAGGCATAAGTCATCAGGAGGCCTTCCCCCTCAGGCACCACCCACAGCCCATGGCAGTACCATCCACACAAGAGGCCTGAGAAGATAATTGAAAAATGAGGTCAGGCAGGGTCTTCAGGCAGAACAGGAAACAGCTGCAAATGGGGGGTGGGATCGGGCTCCTCCAGGGGGGTCATCAATGCTATGAGGATGGGCATTCAGTAGCGAGAGGTGCTCGTCCTGTAACCAGGGTCCCTCCACAATGGCAGGTGCTCCCTGGGAGACCTGTCCCACCAGAGGCAGGGCCCCCTTCATTAAGAACCAATGCGCTGTCCCTGTGAAGGTCTCAGGAGAGAGCCCCGCCAAGCTGTGGGATGCTCCAGCCACAGCATAGGATAGAATTTAATCACACCCCTGACAATAAACTGGATGTATAAAGGAAACTAATACCTTTCATCTTTGAGACATCATTAATGTGAAAGATTATTTGTTGGTTGTCTTCTGGGTTTACCTAAAGAGCAGTGAAATTCCCCTGGGGCAGAGTGGAAATTCCCTTGGCCACAAGTGGAGTGACCTGGGAAACAGCAGCATCCTTTAGAAGAGTTATGGGTTTTTTGTTTTTTAATTTTTATTTCCATAAAGGTATGGGAGATGCTGTTCCTGAAGGAAACTTACTTAGAGGCGGGGCCATTTGACCAGGGCTTCAGCCAGAGCGAGATGGAGATCCTGGCTGCTGCCCAGTGCTATTCATTCAGGAAAGGAGGCAGGAACATCCTCACCTCAGTTGCCCCTCAACCACTAACCTCATTAACTAGACCAACCCCAGGGACGAACTAAATCCAAGCAAGGGAAGAGGTGCTCCTCATAAAACACCTCACAGCTTGACGCCACCCAGATGTCACCAAGCTGTAGGGGGCCCTGGTTCCAGAAACTCTGGCTCCAGGGCCGGGGATCTGGGATGCTGCTTGGCCTACTGAAGATATGCTCGTCCTGAGAGGGACTGAGAGAGAAAAAGAGGACATAGAGAAAAGGAGGGAAGGGAGAAACAGGGAGAGGAGAGGAAGCTGGGGGGGTAAGGGAGGGATGAAGGGAGGAGAGAAGAGGAGCAGGGGAGAGGAAGGAAGAGGAGGGACAAAAAGGAAGGGAGAGAAGTGGGAAAGGGAGGAGAAGGGTAGGGTAGAGGAGGGGGAAGCAGGGGGAGTAGAGAGAAGAGGAGGGAGGAGAGAGGAGCAGGGGAGGGAGGAGAGGAGGGAGGGAAGGTGTCAAAGGGGAGAGGGAAGGGGGCGGTTGGAAGAGGAGGGAAGGGGGAAGTGAGAGGAGAGGAGAAAGAGAAGGTTACGATGAACCTTGGCCCAGGAGACCTCGGGGAGAGGGGTTGAATTACTTGTCTAAAGCAGGAGCTGGCAAAGGCGTAAAGGCCATGAAAGCAGAAAAGCACAATGGCTAAGGGGTCCACAATTACCTAGGATGCACGTCCCCGAATTCTAGGAAGAGGCAGAACACTTTGTCAATCTCTTTGAGCCTAGGTCAGGCCCACAGTGGACAGACCCTCTCAAGGTCCCTGTGAGGAATGCTGGGCACAGGTTGACCCTGCGTGAGAGCCATCCCCCCCTTCACTCTGGGGCAGGAGAGGGGTGAGACCGGCCTGTAGTGATGACAATGACAGCAGCTAGGAGCCACCGAGCTCTCAATTATTATACTTCTCTGGTATTATCTTAGTTAGTCCGTGTGACCATGCTAGACGTGGGCATTATTGCAGTCTCCACTTTACAGATGAGAAAACAGAGCCCCCAAGTGGGTGGTAGCATCATGATAAAAAAACGTGGGTTCTGGGACCAAACGCTGTGAGATCAAAGCCTACTTTCTCATGTGTGTGAGCCTTGACGCATCACTGAATCTCTCATAGCTTCTTTTTCCTCGTCTGCAAATTGCCATACTCTCCTCATAGGTTGTTATGAGTATATGATGAGCCGATGGATACCTAATGCCCCATACACAGTAAAGACCGAGCATCGGGTTGCCATCGTTAGTATGGTCACTATTCTGTCCATGACTGTAATAACGTGCTGGTCAGGGAAGGAGTGGAGTCTTTCCGACTGGAAGTCTGTGCAGATAACCCCAAGGCTGCATTGCTCTTACATGAGAACTTCCGTGGAAAGTGCTTGCCTTAACAGACGGTGTGTGCTGTTCTGGGAAGGAGAGATCACATCAGGTCAAGGCACCAAAACTCAAGGTGGTAGAACAGTAGACAATCCTCAATGAACTGATAACATCTCAGACTGCAAGTGTGGGTGCAGAGACCATCCCAGAGGCTAGGAGAAAGTGGGAGCAAAAGCAAGGAGAGCAGTAGGCAGTCTACAGAAAGATCAAGAAGGCCTGCCCTGGATGGAGTCCAGGCAGGCAGCAGGACACTAATGAAGATAAACCTCTGTCCAAGGCACTGCCCTCTTCTGGGAGACCCCAGCTTTGCCTTGAGGTTGGAGTCACCTGGCAACCGGTGTGCCCCTATCCTTACCTCCCTCCCTTTTTAGAGCAAATAAAGATCAACCAGGAGCACTATTGCTCCCACCTGTCTGAACCTATGTCACTCTCAAAGCAGGAAGGTCAGCAGATGTGTGCTTATACCCTTATGGACCCCGTCTGGGGCGGCATGTGTCCCTGTGAAAACAGAGATTGAGACTGGGTTAAATGGTGCTCCCAGTTAACTACTCCCGGCATCCACCATGCGTGAGTCATAGTGTCTGATCCTCATGTGGAAAATGGCAGGGAGAGACACTCATTAAACTTTAATGAGCACGCAGCTCTTTATCTGTGCTATCAAAATATTTTGAAGAGAAAAGTATGTTTTATTAAATCAGACATGGAGTTTTTCTCATGTGTTGATAATTGTAAGATGCTGTGAGTCAAGAAAAGATTCACCATTTTGATTTTTAGTGAACAGCTACTTTTTGGAGAGGACAGGGACGTGGAGGGAATCTGGCTGTTCTCCAGGCTAGAGACTGGCTTCTTTGCCATCTGTGGTGTGTAACGTGGAAACAGTTCTGGTGGATTTCTCCAGTTCTCCATCACCAGTGAAGGCTTCAGTTTTCAGGTTCTTTAGCCAAATAGATGAGAACTCTAGAGGGACACCAGCAGTCCCTCTGTACAGAGGTAGAACAGCATAGTGACTTCAAAGACTGGAGTCAGATCTCCTGAATTCATAATCCCACGTGAGCTGCTTTGGGCTAATTACTGACCTCCTTCTACGTAAAATGGATCCGATAAGAGTCCTGGCCTGGTTGGGTGTCTGGGAGGGATCATTGAAATAACCCCATAAAGAGTCTAGCAAGAAACCATGGTAATCAGAGCACACCCTCAACCACTCACACCTGGTCACCGTCTTGCTTTCTCTCCTCCTCCTCCTCCTCCCCCTCCCCTTCCTTTCTCTCCGTCTCACACACATTGTCTCTCTGAACTTCTGAGTCCACTTTTGTAGAATGAATAACACTTAATTATTCATTCTTATTTTAATTAATAATAATTACTCTTTTAATTAATATCATGAATAATTATTAGTTATTACTCAGTACAATCCTATGCAAAACTCCAAGTTGTGAGCATTAACGTCAGGGATGCTTGTGAGAATGCTTAGCCCACACCAAGACCTGGTAGTTGCTGATAAATATCCCCTGCCTCCCTCCATGCCTGGTCCCACCTGTGCCTGGGAATCCAGCAGGCGCACCACTGAGAATTGCTTCGGGTAGCATGTGGCCCTCTGGTCTAGAGCAAACGTAACCTCACCAGGTGGCATCCATCACCGGGTGTGCAGTGTGTGCTCTGTTCCCTGGGGAGCATGCCCAGGAAGGAGACCACTCTTGCAAGAGACTGTGAGAGAGGAGGCATTCCCGTGTTCCTCAGATGACCTCCATTCAAGATCTGGGAAACGAACTCATCCAAGTGCCATCATAAAACAGCTCTGTAGTATTGTCACGTGGAACCCGTCCTGCAGCCTTTATAGGACGTCACAATACACTGAAAGAACTAATTTCCTCATATGAACCAGGGACAGTTTTGCTAGGAGAAAACATAACCACTTCCTGTGTGTGTGATTAAAAAAAACTGCAACCATGATCCCAATGTTTATAGCAGCGTGATTTACAATAACCAAGATACGGAAGCAGCCCGTGTCCTTCGGTTGATGAATGGATAAAGAAGATGTGTGTGTGTGTGTGTGTGTGTGTGTGTGTGTGTGTGTGTGTATCATGGAATATTATTTAGCCATAAAAAGAAGGAAATATTGCCATTTTCAGTGATATGGATGGAGCTAGAGAATATAAGCAAGATAAATCAGAGAAAAGAAATACCATATGATCTCACTCATACGTGGAATTTAGGAAACAAAACAAACAAGCAAAGGAAAAAAGAGAGAGAAAGACAAACCTACAAACAGACTCTGATCTATAGAGAACTAGCTGAAGGCTACCAGAGGGGAGGGAGTGGGGGGCTGGGTGAAACAGGTGATGGGGATTAAGTAGTGCACCTGTCTCCACGAGCCCTGGGTGTCGGTGTTGAATCACGGCGCTGTGCCACTGAAACAAACATCACGCTTTAACTAACTGGAATTAGAATAAAAACATAAAATTAAAAAATTAATTACAACCATGAACACAAGGCGCCCCCAAATTTAAAGGAAAAAATCATTTAAGCATTCAAAATGAGAACAATTGAGAGTTTCCAAGCTTTTTTTGATACCATTTTGACACGGCTCCCTGCCTCCTCCCGCCCCACGTTGGGCCCAGTCCCCACTAGGTGTTGGGCAAGAGCCCCACAAGCAAGACGGTTAATAGGCATGTGCTCCTTGCTTATTTTCTCCGTTGGCTGAAAGAGTTTCCTTCCCTTTGATTCCTCCCTTCTAGCCACTCACACATTTACACATGCAGGTATTCAATCCATCCAACAAATAGTTATTTGGTGTGCACTCTGTAAATAAGTGGCAAATGCTTTAAAAAAAAAAAAATACCAGAGAAAAACTCAACACCGGGAACATTTTTATTGACTTATTCTCTGAAATGGGGAGAGACTGCTGATTTCCCTTCTAGCAGTGGCTGCCCTCAGTCAGCTCCAGAAGTGCGTGGCTCTGTTCTAGCTCAGGTTGGCTGTTCTAGCTCAGGGCCAACAAGGGGAGGTGACTCATAGAAATCAACATGCTGAATGTCCTCTAGGCTTGCAGCCTTGAGGACCACACAGGTCCCACAGGAAATGTCCCCAGTGTCCCCCCACCTCCAGCCCAGGAGTGTGCTGAGATCTTCCTTTGGGCAGGCCCCATTCCCAGCCAACACTGGTGCAGATAACCCAGCTTGGGGATGGGGGATGCAGGGAGGAAACCAAATCCAACCCACTCACCACCTGCTGTACCATACAGGGAGCAGCATCGGCCCCGAAAAAGGGGTGCCCTTGCCTAACTTGCACAGATAAACCCCAGCACTGTCTTCACATCCACATCTGCTCTGATTTGAAACACTATTGGTTTTTCTTCACTGGAACTCAGCAGTCTTACTGAGGTTAAATGTAGAATCCTCTCCATTCCCCCTCTGCTCATGCTCCTCAAAGCCCCTATTTTTAACCAGAGGAGAGCAAAGCAGAGGGTTGCCGCAGGGAGTGCCTGAGCCCTGCTCCTCCAGCGTCTCAATTCACATGCCTCTATCCTGGAGGGAAGGTAAAATTGCAGAACTGCTTGAGGAATGAGTGCCCCTATGGCAGCTACTGGGTAAATCATTTTGTTCTGTGACAGGGTAAACGTCTGAAACTTTCCAGCCAGGCAAGAAAGGCAAGAAAGAAAGAAAGGAGAAGGGGGGGGGGGCGAGGGACCGGGAGGAAGGGAGGGACACGGAAGGAAGAGGGAGGGAGAGAGAGAAAGAAAGAAAGGAAGGAAGGAAACAAAGACTGTGTTCTGTCTCCTGAACCGTAGCTGATAGAACCCTCCGATGTCACCAACCAAGCACATTTATCCGTTCCAACGTCCCTTGGGTTCTCCATGACTCTGCGGCATGTCTGGACCACCAGGAGGACCATAGGTCACCAGGAGGCTGGTGGGCGTGGGGACCTGAGCTTCTCCACTTCTCTTTCAAGTGTTGGTGGAGGCTGGCAGCTTCTCTCGTTGTGGCTCTTTACTCCAGTACCTGAGAAACCATATCTGTCCTTCCGCAGAAGAGGACTTCTGGCTGAGGAAGTTCTCGTGGTCATGCTGGCAATTTCAGATTCTCCCTCTAATCATCAATTGCATTTAGATTCAATAAGTGCCACGTTTCATATGCTTTGTCAGATGATTTCACATTTCCACCCAAGAACCACACAGGGAAACAAGGCCCAGAGAGTTGGAAGGACTTGGTCCGAGGTCACACAGCAGCAGCCCCTGGTCTTTACAGCCTGAGTGCAGCACTCCCTCAGCTCCCCCCAACTATGGTCCTGTTCTGTATCTCACCCACTGCAGTGGTCCCCCTTGGCACTGTCTTCTCAACCTGTGGAGAAAAACAAGGATGTGAGTCTATGGGGTCCCATCCTGAGGGGCTCTGAGCAGGTGTAGCCTATGTACCCCGAAGGTTCCCAGATGGGGCACCACCAGCCATGGTTTTCCATGCTCGGGGAGCTGATTCTCTGCCCATTCATGGCTGTTTGTTACAGAGGAGCAGACCATGCACACGCTCCATCGGCCAGGAGAGCACATCCTAGACGAGGTCTCTGAGCGAGCCCTGCCACTATAAGTGTGCATTTCCATTTCCCTGCTCGGCACAGCTACTGAACAACCTGTATTTGAGAACAAAAATGAGAAATCACTGCTAACTGGGGTACCTAAGACATAATTTTCTCTATACATTTCCCGTTTGCTATATTGAATTTTAAAAAAGAAACATATATACAAGGTAAAACCTCAAGAATAATAAATTATCTACCTTCATATGATCCCACTTTAGGCTACCGGTTATTTTCTTAAAATTGTATTTCTATCTTTACCTTAAATAGAAAATCCTATTGTCGTCAAGTAATGTGTCAAGGCCCCGGGGCTACCTTGTCACGTTTTACTCTGGCGTAGGAATCAGATTCTCTCCCCCATGAAGTCAAAAACAAAGACTTGGGTTATACATACATTTTTAAATTTAGTCAGGGTCAGGTTATAATCACTGTGCTTACCTGGAAGTTTAATGGTAGCCTAAGCTAATATCGTGAATGATTTCATCAGTGGATTTCAGAAGATAAAGCAGCTACTTCCATCGGAAAAAAAGTCACTATTTTTGCCTCCTTGCTGTCAGAGATGACAGTGTATGTAGGGCTTACAGAGGAATGTTTTGGAGTCAGAAAGACCTAGATTGCTCACTGGGTTCTGCCAGTTTACAAGCGCCGTTCACTTGGGTTCTTTGATTATCTTCTAAGTGTCAGACTGATGTCAATTGAATGAAGATAATGATAATGTTTGCCCCCAAGCCCATAAAGAGGGCTGTAGGGAGGATGAAACAAGATAATGTAAGTGAAACACAAGCCTGCATTACTAAAGAAATACTAAAAATTATGCGAGGTGCTATTATCAGGGCTACCAATCGGAGTCCGCATGGGGGTGTTGTTGAGCAGTGACTGGCACCAGATCGCCTGCCTTCCCTCTTACTTCCCCTACTTACTATCCATGTGAACTCAAACAAGTTACTTCACTTCCCTGCACCTCAGTTCCTTTGGAAATCAGAGACTCATAGTATCTACATCATAGGGTTGTGAGGATTAAAGAGTATCTGTGTGTGTGTGTGTGTGTGTGTGTGTGTGTGCGCGCGCGCGCACGCGCGCGCGCCTATCAGTAAGTTTCTCCTTCACCAAAGAATCAGAATAGTTTCTCATTATCATAAAGTCTTACAAAAGACAAGAACTCAGTATGTCAGTATTGGTGAATGTTTAACTAGGAAAGCATCATACCCAAGTCAATATTTAAAAACAGATTTTTTAAAAATATTTTATTTATTTATTTGACAGACAGCACAAGTAGGCAGAGCGGCAGGCAGAGGGAGAGGGAGAGGGGGAAGCAGGCTCTCCGCTGAGGGGGAGCTGGATGTGGGGCTCGATTCCAGGACTCTGAGATCATGACCTGAGCCAAAGGCAGACGCTTAACTGACTGAGCCATGCAGATGCCCTAAAAACAGATATTTTAGAGATGCCTGCGTGGCTCAGTCAGTTAAGTGTCTGCCTTTGGCTTAGGTCATGATCCCAGAGTCCTGGGACTGAGTCCCACACTGGGGTCCCTGCTTCTCCCTCTGCCTGCTGCTCCCCCTGCTTGGGCACTTACTTAATCTCTCTCTCTCTCTCTCTCTCTCTGACAAATAAATAAATAAAATCTTTTTAAAATTAAAAAAAAGATATTTTAAATAGACTATTGAGAACAATAAGGACTATCAAACACATAGAAGAGACTTTGATGTCATGAAGAATGACATATACTTTATCCTTTTCTCTGGACTGAGTAATGACTACTCTTCTCATAAGTGAGTACACATAAAAGTTTTTTCCTGACCTAACCTCTGGATTGCTCAAGCCTCCCTTTGTTTAACTTCTTGCAAAAGCAAGAAATTCAGAAATACAATGACAATATAGGGAATTATTTTTGCAGCATTAAAGAAAAGGGAGCAGTGTGGGTTCCTTAAAGAACTAGATTTGGGCATTTTCATCACAATGATCTTCTCAGCATTTGGCAGATACCAAAGCATGGTGCCTCGCTTCAATCCACACGTACTGTGAAAATACTATGTCCGTTTTCCTCAAAAGAAGGGAGGAACATATCTCCACTTAGTCTCCCACACAGAAACAGTGATGTTAACTGTTAGGCAGGCTTTTCTATTTGGCTGGTTTGAGTCTCTAAGGTTCATTAGCATCTCAGTAGTCAGGCAGAGGAAGTTTACATTCTGGGTGCAGGAGAGGAATGTCAGGAAAGGGACACTGAGTCTTTGTTAATTGCAAAAGAAACACTCTACAACCTGAGAAGAGACCTCTCCTTTCACCCTCCCACTTCTCTCTGGCCTCCTGCCTACTCAGGATTGGGGAAGCCCAGGGAATATTTACACACCCATGGAAGCAGCCGGCTACAGAAATAACATCTGAAGGGAAACTGGTTAGGCATGGTGAGGCATTATGTGAGAAGGCATAATCTTCCAATCATGGCCAAATCTAAAACCTGTCCATGAAGACCCAAAGAACAGAGGCCAGACTTTCAAACACTTAATTTCCCCAACACTGTGAAAAGTGACCTGGAAAGGTACACTTTGCTTGCCACAGTGCAGGAATTTTCCTGTAGAGCTAGCCTCACACATGGAAATCATTTTTCACCTGCAGCCCATGAACCTGGGGAGGTCCATGGATAGATCTTCTGGGTCTGTAATGAATCCCCAAAAACCACACGTAAGGGGTGTGTGTGTCTTGTATTTGTGTGTCTGTGTTGAGGAAGGATCAGTAGCTATTACCAGATTTTTGTAAGAGGCTTCTGTCCATACCTATAATAGCATGCCTTGAAGACAGCAGATGGCTACAAAATATCCCCCCCGAAATTAAAGTGATCAGACTTTTACCAATAGGGTCTCTGAAGCAGCCCCACTTTCTCCAATTCAGACAGCTTTTGTAAATATTGCCTTTATCTTACATACTTAAAAATCTAAGTGTTCTGAAATTTTTTTTGCCAACTTAGGAAAAATATGTTGGCCACACTCAAAAATTAAACTAAGAGAACTCAGAGTATTCTCATAAAGCACTTTTGTACTTCCAACATATATATTGAGAGAATCAGGACATTGGGAAGGGGGGGTGAAAATTTCAGCTTGTCTTCTAAGTGTTTTTTCTATATCGGAGATTTTCACCCAGGGAGCACTTTGCTACGTTGACTCCTAGAAGTCAACAGGAGTGTTTAGAGTAAACTTATTATAGGCTCCGTCTGAGATTCTGAGTTAATTTCTTAGGAGTGGGCCTAGACCTCTGTGATTTTAAAGTTCCCCAGGTGACTCTGTGTGCATGGCAGGCTGAAGACCACGGGTGAAGCACTGGAGAAACCACTTCGCCCGTGATCTGTGCTCTCTTGATGACACATGCTGTGGTCAGCACCATGATCATTGTCTGTTCTACACCTGATCCCTCTGACCCTACCACTCCCCACATCCCACCCAGCAGATATTGATTTGAATGTAATAGACATGGAGAATTGGGTGCAATTTTCATTTTTCTCATAGATTTTTAAAATTCCATAGATGTAAATTTAGACACAAACTGTGTCTTAAAGAGTAAAGCCCATGAAGATTTGTTCTTTACTGCAAAGTCAGTCAGTGAGAGTCTTTTTCTCTGGGAATTGTCCTTCCTCTTTTCCTCTGTTCATAAGAAAGGCTCATTTCCATATGATTTTTTTTCTATAGTATATGACACTTAAAGAAATAAGGTATAAGAATGGCTGAGTTCTTACATAGGAAACTCAGTCCGTAAATTCCATTGTTAAGCAGTTAACCTAATTTCACAAATATTTGTTGGGCTCTGGCTAGATGTTGGAGTTGAAAGTACACTAAATATATGGTGAATAAAACAACCTACCTTGAGCATTGCTATTCCAAAAACAGTATGTGCTATAAAGTGTGGGGCTTTTGCCTTGCCAGCGTGTTTATTGCTTTATATGCATAATCCCATTCTACCCACGAGGTAGGAACTATTACTATTACTATTACTATTATCTCCCAAGTCATGTAGAGGTTAGTCAGATCTATCCATTTGGCACATATTATCTCTTAAACAAACAAACCAACCAACCTCAGAGCCACATGGCCATTTTCCAGCTCATCATGTTGGTGTCAGGAAAGTGTACTATTCCTGGAACCTAGTAAACACAGCCTAGGAGCAAATAATAATAGCATTTCACATCAGTGATCCCACTGGAATGTCAGTCCAGTCTTAGAGACAGGAAAACTGAATCTCAAAAAGGTTAAGGAAGTCACCCAAGGCCCCACTACTAGTAAGTGCTGAACTGACCTTGAACTCTGGCCACCTCATGAGCTCCTTTGCCAAATACCTGATACTTCTGAGACTTGTCGTAGATAAACTTGCCAACAAAGGGCTTACTTAGACTCTGTTGGACTCAGACATTGTAAGTGCAGATGAAAAGTCTTTTTTTTTGCCTATCTTAGTATTTACTTTACTTCAAGTTCCACAGTGAAGACTCCCTCTTTGGCCATATTTCTTTCTAGTGTACCTAAAGGTGAGAAGGCTCAGCCCCTCTGGAGCGCTTCCTTCCTCTTGAACGTAGGAATCCCCTGTGTGCTGGCAGGAAACTTGAGACCTGTCCAGAAGCAGAGTCTGCCTGGCCATCCTCACCATGGAAATGTGTTGCTTCACCAAATGCACTTCCACCTCCTGCTGAGAAAGAGCAGCTGGTGGTCACGGCTATTAACCTGAGCTCTAATTAGGGTGGTTTTTATAATGAGGAAAAGAGTGTGATCCTAATTAGTAATTTTCCATCTTTGTCTCAATAGATATCCCCCAGTCAAAGCAATCAGCTATCCTCATCACACAAGTTCTATTGCCAGAAAATAACCATTCTGTAGAACCAGCAAAAGTGAAGATGGCTAAGGACACAGGAGAGCAGAAAGGTTTTATGTGCTGCTAATGAGTTGCATTCTCCTCCAACTCCTGTCTTAGGTCCGCGGCGCCAGGATGGTTGGTTCTGACATGGTGGTGACAGTTGAGTTCACCAATCCTCTAAAAGAAACTCTGAGGAATGTGTGGATACACCTGGATGGTCCTGGAGTGTTGAAGCCAAGGAGGAAGATGTTCCGGTAAGGTGTGGGTTGGGGACTGAGAAGGTGACAAGGGTTGTGGGACTGTGGGAAGGCGTAGCTTTCTCTGTCTTTTCCAAACTTACATCTAATACCTGATGAATATGTCTGAGAAGCTGCCGCATTCTTACTGGCCATTTCTAGGAGTCAGGGGGTAAAAGTAGGGTTGGTTTGGCTGGCATTTCCATCATTTAATCCTTATGACCACCCTAATGAGATAGGTACTATTATCATCACCCTTTGGAAAGCAGAGGCTTTGAGAAGTCAGCTGGTTTGCCCCAAGTTTTACAGCTTATAAGAGGTGCCCAGATTCAGCCTCAGGGTGGCTGATTCAGAAATTAAGTTTCAAGCCTTCTGCCATACCACCTCCTCAGGTGTCAATTCTACTAATATACATGGAGTACCTAGTTTGTGTCAGATATTATGCTGAAAGATGTCCCTTTTCAAGGGTCCTTTCTTCCCAGCCCCACCTTCCAGATTTCCCTGATACAAGCATTCTAGAACTGTTGCTTTCTGTAAAATAAAGGGGAGCCTAAAGAGTTTCAGACTTGGTTCTCTATTTAGGGGACCAATAACTACCTCAGGCTCTGTGATAAAATGAATGGGACTGCTTCTTTCACATATAGTCCCATCAGACTGTGCCTTATAGTGGCTCAGCTTCTGTGACTTCTGCTGACAAAGAGTGTCCCCCAACAAGACAGCCCATTCCACAGTCAGGTAGCTTTCGTTGTTCAAAAACGATTCTACCTTCTGATCCTAGCTGGTGATCCTAATTCTGTCATTTGGGTCAGCACAGAATAAAGCCCATCTCTCTTCCATCTGGTGCCTTAGAAATATTTGCAAACAACTGTCACATCTTCTCTAACCCTGTCCTGACCCTTAACGTGGCTTTAGCTTCTGCCGCTTTCCCACATACTCCAGGTCATCTGTGCTCCTCTTAAAGTGTGACACCCAGAATGGATCCCAATCTTTGAGGCTTAATACTTTCATTTCTACCACAAATAAGTCCCTGTCAGCATCAATCAGTCTAGCCTATTTCCTGTGGGGTGAACTTCTGAAGCATAGAAGGGGAGGTGGAAGGCTGTAGAAAGTGCCTGGTGACGAGATATGTTAGGAATCTCCCTAACATATCTGGAAGTTACCCCCTGTGAATCTATGGGACCAGGCCAAGGCCTCCTTCACCCCTTCCACGATGCCTTTAAAGAACAAGTTGCCCACTAAGGGCTCTCTGCATTTCTTTCAAATTACAGTGTTCACAGCTTCTGCAATCCCATTGTCCAAGAGATGCCTGCTGCCCGTGAATGCAATAAACAACAGGGAAAATAATTTGAGTGCTTTTTTAAAAAAAGCAAGCACAAAACATAACAACGCTTCCTGTGCTAATAAGAACGTTGAAAGGAAAAAAGAATTAAATTAGAAATCATCCTTAGCGAGAGAGAGAGGTCAGCAGTGATAGCCCTGCTTTCGTCAGAAACGACAGCCTCACTCACCCCTTCTCACACCTTCCCACTTGAATCAGATGCGAGAATCACTCAGGCAAAGTGAAACACGTTTCTTCCTCAGAACAACCCCCTGCTGCATCCAATTTTTCCTTCTCAAACGGTAACCCTAGAAACCTCATCTGCGGGTACTAGAACCTCCTGCTATACCAGCACACCTTGGCTGTGGCAAAAACCCCACCTTGATCACAGACCAATGCATGAAAAAGGACAATCTGTGTATTAAAAGAAAGATTAATCTTCACACAGTGGAATGACCCACCATTTGGGATACATAGGGCTCTAAGTGGGTGGAGTGTCCAGGTGCTTATGGGTAATATCTGACATTGCAGTGGGGCAAAGTGGAGTGAATCATGGAAAGGATGGAAGAGTCCAGCCCTTACATGGACACAAGGCAAATGCCCTGCCCACACTCTTCCTTAAGTTACTGTTTGTCATTACTTCCAACACAGCTATGGCAGATAGCTAACAGACAGAAAACAAGGTCCTCAATCTCTTATGGGAATCCAGATGCAGGGGGTGGATCTCTCCAACGCAAGGGTAGCTTTATTTCTCTGAGACTGTCAACAATCGGAAAGAACTTGAGACGGAAAATATTTATGATCTAGGTTCTGTTTAGGACTTTGGAGAGAGCACTACTTACCCTGTCTCCTCCTGATTCCAGCACACACATTCACAACCAAGACCTGAGCCAGCCAGCACCCACATCCATATTGTCAGATAATTATAAGCACTCCAGGGTACCCAGTGCTGCCAAGCTATGATCTAAGAGTGACAGATCCATGTAACAACTTGGACCCTTAAAAAGAGCAATGTGTAGAAACAGAATCATTCACAAGACTGTATTCCCTTCTAGGATACACATCTTGAATAGTCAAGGGAATCACTACCCCCACATATCCACCCATAGTCCTGCCAGGGCCTTAGAAGACAAAGGGCGTCAAGCTCAAAGCTGGGGTCCTGGAAGGCAAGAGCTAGAGAGTCGGGAATTGAGCTAGGAATGAGGAAAGCAGTGGTGTTTCACTCTTTGCTCAGGGTATGCGCCAACTGTGCTCCGAGATGCTTCACCTTCCTGCCTTCTGCCACCACCTCCCACCTATCTCAGATGCTTGAAAGTGCTGCCCCCACAGACTCTCAGTTTTCAAGTTTCTGTACTTGATACTTCCAGAACATCAAATAATTCATCTTCCAGATTCATTTTTGTCTTTAAAAAATGATCGGGTTCAGTAAGTTATTTCGAGAGAAAAGTTCCCTGACTTTGTGATTTTTTTTTAATTTTGAGTTTCTTTAGTAGGACAGAAGCTGAGGGCTAGACACATGGAGAACAACCCATAGATAGTTGCAGTTTATTGTAATAATAATCCCATTTGCCTGTATGCATTCAAAATGATAAATGGCCAGTGTATCTTGATAGCTCAGCACATCAACTGAGAATCATTTATCACAACATCTATCCTCAGGCAAATAGGATTATTCCAGTATTACTCTACTTACCAGTATGAGTGAGTGATTCTTCTTTCTGGACATATTTATCTTTGAATAAATGCAGACTTAGACATGCATGTGCATCTTCATGTATGAGTATCTTTGTATGATAGTCTTGAGTAGACATCTATACATGTATGAGATACGTATGTGAATATTATTATGGGGCTGAGTTTGTGAGTGGGAGTCAATAATGAAGTGAAGCTCAGGGATTATAGTTTCTATTTGAGGTAGTCACCTGTGCTACATGGCCCCAGGCCAGATCCCGAAGCAAGACAACTATTTTGCAGAGTGTTTCTGATTGATCACTTGGGGAAACCAGGGAAGAAAGAACGAATGGATCAGGGTAAAAATAGCCCAGCTCTTGAGAAATAAATATCTTGAAACATGTATTCATATTGAATTAATCACTGTAAATGAGGACAAAGAACTGTTTCTTTGCAAACAGGCAGGAGGAACTTACTTTCCTGGTTCTTTTGCAGAGTTCAGGCAGAGAACTTAACACAATCACCCTTGTGGTGATTGTGTTAATAATAGAAATTATAGCAACAACAACAGAAATACAAATCTAAATGACACTTGGCAATTGCCATATATGCCATGCTTCTCAGTGCAGTACAAATAATAATTCACCCCTCTCCACACTCTATTCATCTTTTCAATATTTATTTACTTGATAGAGAGAGAGAGAGAGAGAATACAAGCAAGCCTAAGTAGGCAGAGTGGGATGCAGAGGAAGAGGAGAAGCAGGATCCCCACTGAGTGGAGAGCCCGATATGGAGCTTGATCCTAGGTCCCTGGGATCATGGCCTGAGCCAAAGGCAGACACTTCACCAACTGAGCCACCCAGGTGCCCCCACACTCCCTTCAATATTCTGTAGTGTCTGCCTTATATAGGCAAGGAAACACACGATGAGGTCAATGTTTTTCAACCCTTGAATCGTGAAATCAACTTCCTGAGTTTGAACAATACCTATCTAGGTTATATGTGTGTACTTTTCACCCAGTTTGGCTTTTATATAATGGGTGAAAATAATTTATAGAACCACATTTATAAAGAACAAAAATAAAGAAGAGAATTAGCAAATACCAAATTAATTGAGACATTTAGACCTGCAGTGGCAGAAACCATGCCCAGAGCAGTTCCAAAGAGAGGAGTCCCCAAGGCCTTAGATGCCTTTCCCAATTCCCTGAACACAGGTAGAAGAGTTTGAAAGGGATTTCTTATTTAGTGTCTACATTTCTAAGGTTTAGAAATCTATCCCAGAGGTTGTACATCCACTGCCATCTCAAATAGATATCGTTTTAGCTCTATCTGAGGAAATTTGGGGGTTCTAACTTTACATAGAATAGGTGAAACACAGGTATGTGGCCCTCATTTCTCCTTGAAATTTGGCTGTGTTTAAGGTGATGCTCTATGGTCCTGGCCCCTCAGGACAAATAGGGGATCCAACAGCTGAGGCCTTTGAACCACTCCAGAATTTCTTTGGCAGTTCTCCTCCTTCGTGACCCCTCCAACCACCACTCCAGTCTGAAGCTACAGCATCCCCACCTCCTTTGATCTGTCCCTCCATGGTACTAGTAGGAAGCACCCTCCACTAGGGATGAATTCACAGAATTCCTCTGCACAGCATGTTCCTCATATCTAAGCATGAGTACACTCTTCATTTTCCCCAGCATGTTTTTGTTCATCCATGGTCTGGGCCATCAGGCTATGAATGTGGAAGATTCTATAAGTCTCCTTAGGATTTCATCCTCTTTGCCTATAAATGAGGTAGCTGGACTAAGTGATTTCTAAGTCCTTTCCAATTCCGACCTGCTGTGCCTCGGTAATCCCCATGAAAACAGTTCCCTTTTCTGTCTAAGGCACTTATGGTCATCTCCCTTCATCTCCCTAATGTCCTCCCAGAGAAGTTCTAGCCCAAGATCCCCAGCAAGGCTGCCCACTACATGCTCTTCCTGAGGATCAGCGAGCAGAGTCCAGGAATCCTCTATGAACAATACTGCAAGAGGCTCTTAGTACTGAATAAAAGGGCATCTGTCTTTCTTATTAAAAAAAAAAAAAGCTAGCACAGAGATCAGAAAAGTCATCTTCATGGAGGCTATAGTATGAAATACAGTATACAATAATAGAATGAGCATAGATTTGGGAATCAGAACAACCTGGGTCCAAATCTCATCTCCGCCCATTCACAGCTGTGTGATCTTGGAAAAACTGCTTCACTTGTTTATTCCTCCATTTTTCTTAATTATTCAGTGTGTCAAATGGTACCCCCTCGAGGGACTATCATGCATGTAAAACCTGCATGTAATTTCCGCCTGAGGCTTCCATAGTGTAACATATGTGAAGCACCCCAGAGAAGCCTAAATCTTCCCAAACCTGGTTGATCATTCACTGGAGTGGGCTTGGCCAGGAAGCTTAGGAAAATCTCAGAGCATATGCTGCAAAGGGAGATGAGAATACCAGAACCATTAAAGGCCAGCCCCATTATCAGAATGGATACAATTGAATAACAGACAGGTACATGGGCAGGGGGATCCAATTTGGTGGTTAAACAGGATTATGAATTATGGAGCATGCAAACACTCCATCCATTGGCAGCAGGTAGGGTTGTGTTCCAGATCTTAGGCCTGGGAATAAGCTCTATCCCAAAGGGATTGGCAAGAACCAATTAGAATATCTGGACCTCAGCAAAGGCAGCTGGGGATTCAGATAGGAGTTTAATTCAGGAAGGAAATAGAGTGACCCAAAATGAGCCCAGGAAGATCAGTCACATTCATGAAGCTACTGTGGAGGCTGGGGTATAAGCTAGACCTCAGGTGACTCATGCCTAGTGGGGACTCAGCCCTTCACCAGGCACTGGATGGACCATATCTACTGCGTGGCCATAGATGCCAGTTGATGTACCCAAGTGGAAGGAATGATGACCCAATGAGTCTGTCATTGGCACATCCCCATCTAGGGACCTCATTTGTGTTGGAACTGGTAAAATCAGCCCTTCTGTCTCCTCTATCATCAACTGAGAGAAAAAGAGCTTGTGATGGAAGCAGGGGTTCTCACTGCTTCCTGGTTAAGGTGGGGAACTGGATCTGCCTCTCTGCAAAGTAAAACCTTTCCTCTCTTTATCATCCTTACAGTGAAATCCAGCCCAACTCCACCGTGCAATGGGAAGAAGTATGTCGACCCTGGGTGTCTGGCCATCGGAAGTTGATAGCCAGCATGACCAGTGACGCCCTGAGACATGTGTATGGCGAGCTGGATTTGCAGATTCAGAGACAACCTTCTGAATAAATGCACAGGGAGCTGAGACGGACCTGAGTACTGGGCCTCTTGTAGTGTTGGCTAAAGAAATTCTTATGCAAAAAATAGTCAGCTCTTGCTTTAACTTAGGTGTGAAGACTCAGCCAGGACTACAAGGGGCCCTAGAGTAGAGATGCCATGTATTTCAAAGACTACTTTTCAGTGTGACTATTCAATATGGAAGTAAGTTTTTAATCACTCCACCTTCCAAAGGATTCTGAGCATTAGCCTTAATTAAGCTCTAATTAAGTTCTCATAGCTCATAAGAGTAAAAGTCATCATTTATCATCACAAATGGCTGCAGTTCCAAATATCAGAGGACTTCTCTTAACAAGGGGATTTGCTCAATACCTGGTTTCATGTAAAAACAAGACTCTGATCTACCACTCAGCCTTTTGGTATTATACTCCCCAAAAGGTAGAGAAGCGCATGATTTGGGCCCTAGAATTCTATACTCCCCTTTTGGAATCAGGTTCTATGCCCTATGTCAGACTATTTTTCCCAGATATTGAGAACAACATCATTTTTCTTCTTGGCAAAGCCAGGGCAAGGTCTTTCATCTTGCACCTGCGGCAAAACAACTACCTGCCAAATTTCACAGATTTACCTTGTGAGAAGATGTGGCCCCATATTAACAAATTGCATTTGTGGGAAACTTAATCACCTAAGAGGAGATAAGATAGCAGGTGCAATACTCAGATCTATTAAATAATGTAGTATTATGGTGCATTCTATAAGGGTTGTCACACTGCGGCCTGATAGCAGGAGCCAATATCCTTTACTTTAACTCTTTTGGGGCCTCAGGACTAGGAAGTAACAAGGCTAACTTGGGACAGGAAAAATGAGGAATTAGTCTCTTTTATTAGTGATTATATTTCATCTGTCTCTCTGGGATCATCTCCTTTACACATTGATGCCAGCCCAGGTACATTTTTAGAGAGAGAATAAGCCCTATGAGTTGGAAGAATCTGGCAGACTTAGTGGCCAGACATATAGAAAGATGGGCAGCCACTAATTCCCTGTTGTCTTTCATATCCCTCATGTGATATGAGTGTCCTTCATGTCACCTCAGCTTAGGACTCAGAAGCTAAAAGGTAATACAGACGCCATCATGCAAGTAGCCAATGCTAACGCAGACCCAATGACACAAGAAGCTGACATCCTTTGTATTATGCTCCAAGATTCCAACTGGCAAGGCCCCCTGCTGTTTATTTGCAAGGTTGATTTATGATCAAAATTATCTATCAATATGCCTAAGGTATGATTCTTAGCAAAAACAAAAACAAAGTGGGAGAAGCCAGAATGAAATTTTCTGATCTGCATAACCACATTTCTAAGCCTTTGAGACTCTTCTGGGAACCAGCAACCCATGAGGACTGCTGGTCACCTCCTTATGTGCATTATATCTAATTCTATTAAGTAATTAATAATCCCAGCATTTGCCGAGCTTTCCAATAACCAATTTTAAAATGAAATGCAGGTTGCTATATGGTTAAACTGGCTTAATGTAATTATATGCTTATTAATGAGAATGTAATCGAAGCTTCAAATAAAGTTAATGTGATTGTGTTTGCATCTGCATAAAAGTGAACATTTTTTTAAAGATTTTATTTATTTATTTGACAGACAGAGATCACAAGTAGGCAGAGAGGCAGGCAGAGAGAGAGGGGAGGAAGCAGGCTCCCTGCTGAGCAGAGAGCCTGATGCAGGGCTCGATCCCAGAACCCTGAGATCATGACCTGAGCCGAAGGCAGAGCCCACTGAGCCAACCAGGTGCTCCAAAGTGAACATTTTTAATTTTCAATGCAACATACTACTAACCACAAGTGGTCAAGAAACCACCCTTCCTTAGCAGTAGATGACGTACCCTGGCTAGGAAAGCAAGCATTTCTCCTTTAAAGGAAATGACTTTAATAGGTACTCATGCACAGTTAGTTAGCTTTCCTCACTGCTCTTTTTTCATTTTATTAGCCACATTCATCAAAGGAGGAAATGTATTTATTCAACACCAGCTTCCAGAAACTGCAAAATATCTGTAGATACTTTTTCATGAATGATCTCACGAATCATTACAGTGAATCAGTGGACAAGCCAGTGTGAACACCTATCATAATGAACACCTTTTATGGTTTTAGGACAGAGATGGAAAATATACAGGAAGTGTGTATGGTAGATCCTACATTCATGGCAACATCACAGAAAAACTGCAGTTCAGATAGGACCTCAGAATCCTCCTCAATGCAGTACTCCAGGCAGCTATTACCAACTGATTTAGAGTTGGCACTCAAAATAAAACCTATTCATCATGCCTAAGAGACAGGCCATCCCCTCTGACAGCTGGGATTCTACACTGTATAATAATGCTGTGGCTCTAAAAATCATTTAAGCAGTCGTAACAAGCAATGAATTGCAGATAGCACCAGAGACTCTGAATTCTAGTTTCTGCCCCTGCTAGTCCTGTATGCTTCTGAACAAATCTTCATGTTTATAGCTTCAGTGACCAAAAGTGAATAAGGATATACATTTCCACAAGATTCTTCTGGAGATATATGGAGAAAAACTTAACGACAACACATGCAAAACTATAGGTAGATAGATGATAGACAATGAGATAGGTAGATAGATAGAAAGAGACAGTGACAGAGAGAGAGAGAGATTGTATGAATACATTTTTCCAAGTAAATTCACTTCATCAACCCTTTAAAAGAAATAAATATAATTATTTGCAGCCTGTTGATAAAGATCCTAAAAAGGCCTAGAAAGCCACACATCATGGCAATTCGAGCTACAGATAGAAGCAAGTGGTGAAATCAACCCTTGGTTTACTCTATATTCTTTTTTTAAATTTTTTATTAACATATATTATATTATTTGCTTCAGGGCTACAGGTCAGTGAATCATCAGTCTTACACAATTCACAGCACTCACCATAAGTTTACTGTATAGTCTTTAAAATCTTTTTTCTCTCAAAGCTTTTAAGAATACAGAATTAAAATCAACTTCAAGACTCTTCATAGAGCTGCAGTATAACAACAAAAATATGTACAAACTTATAATAAAAATATGGAAGGAAATGGAGTTTGTGCAATCAAAAGTCACAAAATTCCAGATGTAAGGTTTTTATTTATGAACATTCTTCCAATATTACTACAAAGCTAATAGTCACCCAACCTAACCATCCATTCATTTATCTTTTCTACCATCAAGCCATCCTCCTGACAACTAGTCCACCAGCCAGCCGTACGACCACATATCCATTTTTATTCCAACGACCTATTTAACCATTCATGCATTAGTTAATTGTGCAAACATAAACTTAACAAATATTTATTGAACATTAGCCATCATCCTAGAGTCTGGGAATTCAACAATGAAAAATCCCATGATCCCTACCCAGAAAAAATCTCATATCCAGAGGTAGGGGGCAGATATATAAATAGATAAGGTACATGGGGACACTAAGTTAATAGAGAGTTGCCCTGCATACCATGGGAATAAAGAGAAAAAAAAAAGGCCTGAAAAAGCCCCCATTACTATCTCCATTAATGGAGAACAAACTTGAACTATGAAAAAAAAAAGAGCAAGAGGTAAGATATAGATCATTTGACAAAGAAGAGCTCATGTAACAGCCTAGAGAAGAGAAAGAGCATGACCTTTCTGGGGAACTGCAATTAGCTTGGTGTGGCAAGATGGTCAGTATCCACCAAGAAGAGGCAGGGCTCTCCATATTCACCATAGTGACTCATGAGATCATTTGTAAATGGTATCTACAGAGATTTCAGCCACAGAAGTGCAGGTATGGGTCAGAGTTGGAGCACTTTCAAGAATGAGAATTTGTTCCTTCTGCCCTGTGTTGTAGAGAAAGGTTAAGAAAGACTGCTAATTAAAAAAAAAAAAACTGGATCAAAACTAAGAACTATAGTGGGTGGGTCAAGGAGGGATGAGGTCAAGAGAGTATGGGGTGGAATGTCTAACTCAGGTCAGTGAGGAAGGTATAAGGTTGGGAGTGTGGCCCTGTTGGGGCCTGTTGGGGTATATGAATGGGAAATTAGATGTACCAAGGCCCAAGTGAATACAAAGTGAGAAACGTAGTATGTCAAGGTTGTCTATTTCAAAGACTGATATAGGTATATGACAGATAAGTTCCTAGAGGCTGAAATTTGGGAAACCAAGTAGTTACCATTGGCAGAGACTGATGAAGACCCAGGATCTTATTCCTAGGGTCATTCTTATTTCTATGTAAAGGCCAACTTCTCCAACTCTGTACCCAAGAAATCCACATGCCTCTACAGACACTCCTTCCATATTCAGCACTTTGACCCACTTAGACTCAGTTTTACCTCCTGTCTCCATAGAATGAAAGCAATATCAGAAAAACATCTTTTAAGTGTGTCTGTCAGAAATCACTCTATAAAAACAAACACATAAATACATGAGAAGAAAAAACAAAGAGCTCTGTTGCAATAAGTTGAGTAACTAAGAGATTGTGCTCACCTCAACTGCCGGGAGTTACACTGAGAACATTTAACCTCCAAAGACAATGGCCATTTTCAAAAAGATGCTTGGTCAGCTTACTGCTGACACAATTAATGAAACCCTATTAGTTTTCACACTAATCATTGTTCCAGGACTTAAGTAATTATCTAAGCAATGTTTCACCGGCCCTGAAAGTAATTCAAACACAAAGAGTCCTAATGAGTATTTCCTATTCGTAAATAGCAAATACCTACAACACAGAAAGCATCCTTTTCTCTTTTTGGTTTGAGCAAGTTTAGACAGTGGAAAAATACAACAAGTTTAGACAGTATAAAAATGATTACACTCAGAGTTTATTACCTAAAGGTGATGGATTATAAAATACCATAAAATTGTTGTTACTTCTTCCATTGAAAGGTGGGGTCCACCCTCCCACCCCTCAACTCTAGGCAGGCTCTATGATTGCTGTGACTGAAAGAATGTGATAGAAACAATGCTACAAGTTCTAAGGTCCAGGTCTTGGGAGAATAGTGGCTTTCAGTTCTTGTCTCTTGAAATCCTTTCCTTGGAAGGTCTTAAGTTTCCACATAAGTTTCAACTACTTTGAGACTGCCATGCTGGAGAAGCCACATGTTAATTCTCTGATCAGCCATTGTAGGTGAACTCAGCCTTGCAGCAACCTCCATCAAGGTACCATTTTTGATAATAAAGTCATCTTGGGCTCCCCAAATCAGCCCATCCACCAGTGTGTACCACCCACCACCAAGTGACCTCAGTCACTTAGAGAAGAATCATTCTCCCAAGACTTGCCCAAATTCAAGTTCCTGACCACAAATCATGAGATACGATAAAATGGTTGTCGTTTTAAGTCACTAGATTTGAGGTTATCTGCAATACAGTAGGATAAAAACAGAGCACTAAGCCCAACCATCTCAGAAAGGAGAGTGATTTACTGCTTAATGCTCTTCCTACTTTGAGGAAATGCTATGTGTTTGAACTTCATTGTTTCTTTCCAAAAAAAATATAGGACAATGCATAGATTGTCATTACTCAGCAGCTCCCATGTATCTGAAGAGACCTAACATGTATACTTCCAAGTTTAATAGTTCCAATATTGCCTTTTCCTTGAGCTCTTCCTTTTAAACTGTGGTTTTCTGGCATCTTCATCAGCTTCATTGAGGTTTGGTTAGGTGCCATTAGGGATAACTTGAAGATGAGAGAGAGAACACAAGGATGGAGGATGACACTGCTCTCCCACAGAGACTTAGGAAATAGGGCCATTCCACTGAGAACCTCAAAGCAATGTCAGATCCTCTACTTTCCCCACAAATCCAGCATCCCCATGAACTGAAATACTAGGGAAGTATCTGGTCATGAACTTACATGCTGTTGTTTTCTCTCTGAACATTCAAAAATCCCTTGATTTGCACATAGGTCTACACTGATTTGGCTCTAACTATGTGAAACAAAATGGAATAAAATAACTTATTTTTATATCAGTTATACCTAAACCTGAAATTTGTGGCCATGGTTACAGATAAGCCTGATAATGGCCTAAAACCTGAAGTGTTCAATTAAAGTTGAGTCAAATGTTAGCCATTTGATGGCAGTGACCCTAGAGTAATCTTGCCCTTTAGAAATGTGCCCTCAAATCTGAGAGGCAAAGTGTGGGTTTCGGGGCTAGGGAAGGAAAAAAATGAAACAAAATGGGTTCGGGCGGGAGACAAACGATAAGAGACTCTTAATCTCAAGAAAAAAAGAAAATAAATTAAAAAGTAGAAAAAATTCTGCATTGACTTAAAAAAAAAAAGGTGTCCTCAGCACTCACCAGTAGTCATAATGAGTAGCTGTCCTCTGTCCAGCCTCTCATCTACAAGGGCCTTTATGTAACATTTTTGTGCAGTCTTTCATCAAAACATCCCAAACCACAGAGGCATATTCCAGCTGGTTCCCCAAGACCCCTGGGAAAAGACACTGGGAGCTAGTCTCTAGTGAATGCTTGTTGCTCTCTCCTGTGCTTAGCAGCACTATACAGCCCTCAGGAAGTGGAGGACAATCTGATTTGCCACTCTATACCTTTTCCTCAAAAGAAAATTCCTAAGCTTAGCAGACTATGACCTTATATTACAAACTATGGCATTTAATATGGACTTTGAGTAGTTTCCTACCATAGTGACACCTTTATTTTCTTGCTTTTAATGATATTTATCATTTACTTTTTCTTTACTGTTTCTGGGACTGGTTTCTGATGGCTAATGTTATCCATATTTCAAAACAGGACACCTATAGCATCTGGGGATTTTCAAGTGAGAAGTTCACCCTGCCACCAAATATTCCCCTACCCAAACCAGACTTGTCCAGGCCAATACACCCATGATACAAAAAAACTTTATTTTTTGTACATTGCTTTTACTACAGACACAAGGCCAAGCTCATGAGTATTATTCTTTTGTTTTGGTTATAACTATGAATTCAAAAATATGGCTCTAAGAAAGGAATCTGATCATTAAAAGAGATGCTAGGCATCTTCAATAATATCCCAATTATCTTTATTGAGTATACAATGCTAAAAACCCATATAAATCAACAAAGTGTCATTACTGAGATAAAATTTAAAAATAGGTACAATAAAATAAAGCCTCTCTCTACAATGAGAAACAATAGGATTTCATGATATCTTCATTAGTTATGTTAAGCAGAAAGGGATAGTTATTATCTGGGAAATGTAAACTAAAAAAAAAAAAAAAAAGTCTGGGTTCACCTAAATAACCTAAACATTGAAAACATAATATAAAAGTGTTCTACTTCTTCAAATCCAAGAGCATGGAATGGTCTTCCATATTTTTGTGTCTTCTTCGATTTCTTTCATGAGTGTTCTGTAGTTCCTCAAGTACAGATCCTTTACCTCTTTGGTTAGGTTTATTCCCAGGTATCTTATGGTTCTTGGTGCTATAGTAAATGGAATCGATTCTCTAAATTCCCTTTCTGTATTTTCATTGTTAGTGTATAAGAAAGCCACTGATTTCTGTACATTGACTTTGTGTCCTGCCACGTTATGAATTGTTGTATGAGTTCTAGTAGTTTGGGGGTGGAGTCTTTTGGGTTTTCCATGTAAAGAATCATGTCATCTGCGAAGAGAGAGAGTTTGGCTTCTTCCTTGCCAATTTGGATTCCTTGTATTTCTCTTTGTTGCCTGATTGCTGTTGCTAGGACTTCTAATACTATGTTGAACAAGAGTGGTGAGAGTGGGCATCCTTGTCATGTTCCTGATCTCAACGGGAAGGCTGCAAGCTTTTTCCCATTGAGGATGATATTTGTTGTGGGTCTTTCATAGATAGATTTTATGAAGTTCAGGAATGTTCTCTCTATCCCTATACTTTGAAGAGTTTTAATCAGGAATGGATGCTGGATTTTGTCAAATGCTTTTTCTGCATCAATTGAGAGGACCATGTGGTTCTTCTCTCTTCTCATATTAATTTGTTGTATCACATTGATTGATTTACGAATGTTGAACCATGCTTGTAGCCCAGGAATGAATCCCACCTGGTCATGGTGGAAAATGTGCTGTTTTTAATGTGTAGTTGGATCCTGTTTGCTAGGATCTTGTTGAGAATCTTAGCATCCATATTCATCAGTGAGATTGGTCTGAAATTCTCCTTTTTGGTAGGGTCTTTCCCTGGTTTGGGGATCAAGGTAATGCTGGCTTCATAGAAAGAGTCTGGAAATTTTCCTTCTGCTCCAATTTTTTGAAACAGCTTCAGGAGAATAGGTGTGATTTCTTCTTTGAAAGTTTGGTAGAATTCCCCAGGGAATTCATCAGGTCCTGGGCTCTTGTTTTTTGGGAGGTTTTTGATCACTGCTTCAATCTCATTACTAGATATCAGTCTATTCAGGTTGTCAATTTCTTCCTGGTTCAATTTTGGGAGTTTATAGTTTTCCAGGAATGCATCCATTTCATCTAGGTTGCTTAGCTTATTGGCATATAACTGTTGAAAATAACTTCTGATGATTGTTTCTACTTCCTTGGTGTTAGTTGTGATCCCTCCCTTTTCATTCATAATTTTATGAATTTGGGCTTTCTCTATTTTCTTTTGGATTAGTGTGGCCAATGGTTCATTGATATTATTGATTTCTTTCAAAAAACCAGCTTCTAGTTTCATTGATATGTTCTACTATATACTGACTAGAGCAATCTATACTTTTAATGCCATTCTGATCAAAATTCCACCGGTATTTTTCAAAGAGCTGGAGCAAATAATCCAAAAATTTGTATGGAATCAGAAGAGACCCCAAATTGCTAAGGAAATGTTGAAAAACAAAACAAACAAACGAAAAAAACTGGGGGCATCACGATTTTAAGCTTTACTACAAAGCTGTGATCACCAAGACAGCATGGTACTGGCATAAAAACAGACCATAGACCAGTGGAACAGAGTAGAGAGTCCAGATATGGACCCTCAACTCTATAGTCAAATAATCTTCAACAAAACAGGAAAAAATATACAGTGGAAAAAAGGCAGCTCTTCAATAAATGGTGCTGGGAAAACTGGACAGCTATATGTAGAAGAATGAAACTCAACCATTCTCTTACACCGTACACAAAAATAAACTCAAAATGGATAAAAGACCTCAACATGAGACAGGAACCCATCAGAATCCTACAGGAGAACATAGGCAGTAATCTCTTCGATATCAGCCACAGCAACTTCTTTCAAGATATGTCTCCAAAGGCAAAGGAAACAAAAGCGAAAATGAACTTTGGGGACTTCATCAAAATCACAAGCTTCTGCACAGCAAAGGAAACAGTCAAGAAAACAAAGAGGCAACCCACGGAATGGGAGAAGATATTTGCAAATGACAGTACAGACAAAAGGTTGATATATCCAGGATCTATAATGAACTCCTCAAACTCAACACACACAAAACAGACAATCATGTCAAAAAAAATATGAACAGACACTTCTCCAATGAAGACATGCAAATGGCTATCAGACACATGAAAAAATGTTCATCATCACTAGCCCTCAGAGAGATTCAAATGAAAACCACATTGAGATACCACCTTACACCACTTAGAATGGCCAAAATTAGCAAGATAGGAAACAACATGTGTTGGAGGGGACGTGGAGAAAGGAGAACCCTCTTAAACTGTTGGTGGGAATGCAAGTTGGTGCAGCCTCTTTGGAGAACAGTGTGGAGATTGCTCAAGAAATTAAAAATAGAACTTCCCTAGGACCCTGCAGTTGCACTGCTGGGTATTTACCCCAAAGATACAGATGTAGTAAAAAGAAGGGCCATCTGTACCCCAATGTTTATAGCAGCAATGGCCACGGTCGCCAAACTGTGGAAGGAACCAAGATGCCCTTCAATGAGCGAATGGATAAGGAAGGTGTGGTCCATATACACTATGTAGTATTATGCCTCCATCAGAAAGGATGAATACCCAACTTTTGTAGCAACATGGACGGGACTGGAAGAGATTTTTCTGAGTGAAATAAGTCAAGCAGAGAGAGTCAATTATCATATGGTTTCACTTATTTGTGGAGCATAACAAATAGCATGGAGGACAAGGGGAGTTAGAGAGGAGAAGGGAGTTGAGGGAAATTGGAAGGGGAGGTGAACCATGAGAGACTATGGACTCTGAAAACAATCTGAGCGTTTTGAAGGGACAGGGAGTGGGAGGTTGGGGGAACCAGGTGGTGGGTATTAGAGAGGGCACGGATTGCATGGAGCACTGGGTGTGGTGCAAAAACAATGAATACTGTTATGCTGAAAATAAATTAAAAAAAAATTTTTTTAACAAGTGTTCTACTTCCACCACTTCTTTTTTTTTAACCCTGGTTATCTCCCTAAAAATCTAGTTTAGGCACTGCCAAGGTATCTACGTATCCTAACTAATGTTTTGTTCTGTTAGTGCACCTTACATGTAATGTAATAACACATGATGAAGTCTTAGCTACACAAGCTTTTCAAAAACTAATACATTAGATAATTAGGTATCCCAAAGGTTACCCTCACTGTTATTATTTACTCATTAGTGTTATTACTAATAAAACTTGCTGTTTAAATACCACGGCACACTAGGTCCTGTGCTGAACTGAGACACAGCAAAGAGTCCTGCCGAAAATAGTGATTGGTCTGGCAATGCTGGTGAGAGTGTAGACTTGAAACACTACTTGGCAATATCTACTAAATCTGAACACATACTGTGACTTAGTGATTCAACTCCTAGGTATATTTCTGACAGAAATGTGTATATACATTTACCAAAAGATAAGAGCATTCAAGAACGTTCATAACATGCAAAATAATTTAAGAAAAAAAATTTTTTTCAGGTATCCAGGTGAGACTTAACTAGGTGCTCTGGCTCGAGATTTCTTAAAAGGCAGCAGGTCAAGGTTATCCAGGGCTGTAGTGTATCTGAAGCCTTGCTTTCAGCTCATTCATGGGTTCTCTGCAGACCCGCATACTGAGGGCCTCTGTTCCTTGCTAGCTGTGGACTGGCAGCCTGCATCAGTTCTTTGTCCTATGGGCCTCTCCAGAGGGCAGCTAACAACTGGACATCTGGCCTGCATCACAATGATAAGGCAAGAAAGCAAAACAAAAGCCAAAATCTTTCTGTAACCTATCCTCAGAAGTGACACTCATTATTTTTGTCATATCCTGTCCAAAATGCATCACTGAGTCCAGCCTACAGTCAAGAGAAAGGAATTACACAGGGCATGAATATCAGAAAATAGGAATCATTGGGAGCTATATTAGTTATTCCTCAATGAAATTTGTGTAAGAAAATTAGTCTTAGACGTGCAAAGTTGATGAAGCCACAGGTTCTGACTACATTCAGATTTTTTTGTTTTATGTTGTCCTCTTTCCTGGGCCAAAGAAGATCTCCATGAATACTAACTGAATTCCAATAAAGTTTCTTGGGGCTCTTTCCTCCTTAACAGAAGACATCAACTTGAGGATTTCCTTCTTGAAAGACTGTCATCTGACCAGACCCCAAATGAGCCTCTTTGACCAACTAGTACTTCTCTACCTAAGAAGACAATACCCTAATACCAGAGAGAAAGAGAAGTTGATGTCTTCACTTCAATGCCATATAGATAAAGCTTAGAAAGTAACCTAGAAAACTAACAGTCTTCATCATTAATATTCAGGCTACCTCAGCTAGGGTCCACCTCATTGTGTATAAAAACCACTAAATGCAGCAGAGGTTGTGCGACAGACCATATGTTAACATGTGGAAAAATAATACCCTTTAATCTTAAAGTTGATTATCTCTTTTCATCTCTGCTATGTCTTGGCATGGCTTCACCGACAATTTGTACCAAATGTTGAAAGAAGTTGTAGTATCTGGCTGACCCATCACGATGATTTCCTTTGCCAAAAATGACTAACAGTTTCAAATGATTAAAATAGATCCCATTTAAGCAAGCATTCACTTTTCAACTTACAAAAGAAAGTCTGTGGTTCTGGTGTATATATCACTATATATTTGGTACAGAGTAGTCTGTAAGTAACCATTGTTGAATGAATGAAGGGTCATAATGGCCACCTAACGGATTAGGGAAAGCGTGTTTTTCTCCCTGGTAACTTAGAGTCCAGACTTACTCTGTCATTCTGGTGACTCTCATTCAAGCCCATATGCCTTTGAAGTCCAAAGCACTTTGTCTCTAGGCAATTTGTTTTCTTTTTGCCATTCCACCTTCTAGAGGTGACCCAAGCATTGAAGCCTAAATAATATAAAAGCAAATGGGGGTCAAGGTGGTATGAGAATGAAAACTCCATAATTGAATGCAGCTCATTTGACCATAGTCCATTGACTTTCTGCTCTTCCCTGGAAATGGAGTTATCAGAATTACCTGAATCAGGTTTTCCCAGAACCCTCTTTCCCATTTTCCTATAACAAGCACCCTCAAGACATAGAGAGTCAGAAATAGCCTTTTCCCTGCTCAGATTCCTGCCAAAGTGATTTTAAACAATTTTGCAGATAACAATCACTCTAGAGCTCTTTCAGTTGCTGAGACGGGTTCAGGGTGAGGCTGGCTTTAGGAACCTAGAGATGAAGACAACAGAAAGGAGCCAAACTGAGCTTTCATTTTCTATCTCCAAACTGGGCCCTGTGTGCTGACCTACCCACAAATACAGCTTCTCACATTGAACCAAACAGCCACTTGAGGTAGAGAGTCCTCAACCTGGACATGCTGAACCAGGGGTTGGGTGTCCAGTCCATTTGTTGGTTATGGCTCCATGAGGTTCTGAATTAGACAAGAGAATGGATAAGATAGATGATTTCTAAAATCACTTCCAATTCCCAGGATCTATTATTATAAGACTTCACATTTTCTATAACACCTACCTAACATTTCCGTATCAATACTCTGAGCTGAAACAGTGTGTCATTCAGTCTTTCTGTGACCAAGATAGTCGACTATCATGAATTATGCTTGTACCACGTGTCCATAAACAAGAATTCTGTTACCTCTCTCATAAGCCATAACTTGGGCCTCATGAATGAGCCCTTGTAAACAACTTTTTATCAATAAGGACAATATGCTCTTGGACTGTTAGTAATGAAAATGGTAGAAGTAACAAGAAGAGACAGAGAATTTCCAATTTATTAGCTGAATTCCTGGGCTTTTTCCACAGCACCTGAGAACCAATTTTTAATGACAATAGCCTTCCAACTAACAACCATGGATATTAGTAAAAGGAAGTAAAATAAATGTCCGAAAGCAAAGAGATGTTAAGGACTCAGCAACTAATAAAATTCCAGACTCCAAAAATGTTAACTGCATCAGCAGGTTGGAGGAGGTCAAAGTTTCGAGAAACACTGCGTACGTATGGAGGCATAAATTCATTGGGAAACATGTGGTACTCTGTGTTGCATAGACTCATTGCAAGCTAACCACTATCCAGAATATGAATAAGCTTTGAGATCACTAAGAATGAGAAGACAGGTCTGGGAGGGAAAACTGTCAGGAGCAAAACAGCTGAACACTGTATGTTGAGATGGAGGCTGACCCTCCATCCAAGTTGTCCAGGAAAGAGGCTCCTTTATATAGGAAATGTTGGGGACCCTTGGGTAGGAAGGGTGGGCCAAAGTGGTAGACCAGAAGGAATGTAACAGTGAAGGGCTTGGGCCCAATGGTGGGCACTACAAAATAGGGACAGGACATTTAAATATGGGAGTTACCAAATTATCACCCACTTCACAGCTCCACGTATACTTAATATTGTTCCTCCTTCCCTCCACACCTCTGCTCCCCCAGATTAACCAGTTTGCTCATTCTTTGGCCTTAGACTGAAGGGATCTTGTTTCTCTTACTTTACCCACCAGCGGGTGGTAAAAAGGCTTCTACAGAGCAGAGCAGAGCTGGGCTGATAACAATGAAGTCTCAGCCTTTATATCTAGAACCATACTAAAAGACACAGAACATTGGGATTGTTTGTCTTGTAAAGAATCAGCATTAAGGGCAGTGATATAATTGACATTTTCTGTGTCTGTTATGTGAAAAGACAACAGGAAACTAGCCCTGGGAAGAGTGACATTCAAACTCCACTCCTGTGTCTGTCCCTTTCCCACCTCTGAAGTAATTTTCAGTGAAAGAGAAAGCCTATAATTCCAGGTATAAAGATGTCCCATTTAGAATGAAATATAGATGTGTGTTATTTCCAAATTCTTAGCGCATTAAATGCATGGGAGCTAAGCTTTCAGGGAAATCTGAATTAACAAAAATGATGCTATGGAAAAAGGGAGATTTCTTATGTCTCGAAAGACCGAGTGCTGACATCAAATCTTCTGACAGTAAATACATTGGCACCAAGTCCTGAAAAAGGACGGGAAGGACTGAGCAGACTGGGAACTGACCATGACTCAGTGTTGCCTCTTCTCCTAGACTTCATCTCAGATACTCAGTAGCTCTTTTCACTTGCCTTCTCCTGGCCTCAGGTAGGGTTTGCAGCATCTCTGCCTCCCCTGTGCATTCCTTCTCTACTTTGACTCATTTGCATGTGCCTTTGAAAACCTTTTGATTTTGGAATTCTAGGAAAGGATAATGAAAGTAGATGCATGGCCTCATTGTGGCTGATCCTTAAATGGATCCAAATTGAAACGTGAGCAGTATGAGTACAAAAGCAATATCAACTATAGATTTAGATATTAAGGAAGCTTAAGATAAAGATAATAACTTTTCTTTCTCAGAATATGTCATAAGGTTTTTTAAAAAGGTAATATATATGCTAACAACTGCATAGAAATGAGGATAGCTTAGTCAACACGGTAATATCTCAAAAACAATGTTTATGTGAAAGCAAGTTACAGAATAATCTATATATTATACCGTTTAATCAAAGTTTAAGAGCTTCCAAAGTAATACTCCACATTGCATATGTCTGCATTCATGAATAGTATAGACACCGATTTAAAGGTTGTGGTTACCACTAATGGAGATCAGAGAGATGGACATACAGAATTTGAATCTGGGTTATGGATATTTCTTTATATTTGAAGTATTTCTTTATTTTTGAGATATTTCTTTATTTTTGAAATATTATAATAAACAATTATTTTGAAATTAAAAAAAACAATAGCCTTTTTCTCTAAAGATGCAGTCACTCTTAGCAGGACCTAATTTCATTGACTTTTATGATAATTTCCCTTTGATTCCACTACATTTAATTCTGTTTCTTATATGTGAGGAGAAAGGAAGATGTGAAAAAGATCAGTGAAAAGCTATTTCAAAGTTTAACGATAAAGATATGCTTTTTTTATAATCTCCTGATGGTCTAGGTAGTCTACCTTATAAATCAAAAGTGACGATTTCATTATATCTTACCTGCTAGAATGCAGTATCATTTTAGTCTTAAAAGTCTAATTCATTATCTGCTTTGGTAAGTATTCATCTCAAGGGCATAGACACTAGACAAGGCTTACAAGTATAAAGTTACACTTCTTGATTTACAAAATAAATTATCTTTCTTGTTGAATAACCTATATGAGTCTTAATTAACCATTTTGTAAGGCCATCCAGGTAAGATTGGCTAATTCATACGATTTGTGTAACTTTTGTGTTTTCCACATCATCTGTATAATGCTTTATATGTAACATTTCTCAAGTAAATGCAAGTTGAATTTAATTTCATGCTCATTTATTAAACAGGTTCATAATTCCCCTGATAAAACTGCTTAAATTCTCTTCCTTTACAGCAACCTAAAAACATGCTTTTTTTTGTTCTGTTTCTTTGTATTCCTCCCAAAAGCTATGGACTGAGAATAAAAAATGCTAAGGTCAGATTCTCATGGTGTCATAAAGTGACAGAGCTTGGGATATATCAGATGAAGGTTGAAAGCATATGCATTTCCGATGATGTGGCTGCACAGAACAAAGACCCCCTTGCAGTCCCCACGTAGGCAGACTGACCAGAAAGCTAACAAAACGTAAGCTTCTTCATACCATTTCAAAGCCCTGGAAGGGTCCCAGCTTGAATGTCATATGGTCATAAATATTGTAAAATTTGCAAAAGGAAAGGTATTTCAACAACAATCAGTTAAATTAGCAGTTCTTCCTGTCACACCTCCCTTTGTGTTAAGTGGGATTGGGCTATCCACAGGGATTTGGGGGATGCAGATAAAGGAAAGGTGAATTGAGAATAGATTCACTCTATATTTAGCTGGACACGCTTTGTGGTTCACTTCCCTATTGTGTGTAGGGAACTTGCTGAAGGTTGTCTTAACCTAAGAATGACTTCTAGGAATATTGCTATCTCTTCCTCACAAAAGATGTAGGGAACAGGAATATACCACGGTATGACTATGATTTAATGTGCTCGTCATTGGAAGTATGTGGGAGAAGTAAGGTTCCAGCTGTAAACAGCTAGAAGCTAGTCTTTGTACTTATAAGCTACTTATAAGCTAACTTATAAGTGAACTTATAAGTTCACTTCTTATCAATACCAAATGAAAAAAAACTCTATTAGATATACACTAAATATTAGAGCATATATAATTTTAAATATATGATGTCTGTTTTGGGGGGGAATAATATAAAATAAAATTTTCAAATTTTTTTAGATTACATCACACAAGCAATTACATCAGCATGTGGACTAATGTTTTATACATTCTAAAGTATCAGATCACATCTTAGCAAATTTGATATGCCTAAACCTAACAGAGTCTGGTAGTTCCAAATGAAATACCATGAAATTTTTCACTGATGCAGTGAAACAGGCTGAAGAAACAAGTATTCCAGTAACAACTCCTACACATATTCACCAATAAGTCATAATGTATGTCATAATGGTAATTTGACTACACAATTATACAAGTAGGTTTAATGTGGGAGTCGTTTTAAAATGCATTCAAATTGCTCTTGTTCATGCCCTAGTTCCAGATAAATTTTGAGATATTTTCAAAATTCTAGATCATACTAAGATTCATATGTGACTAGAAGGAAGAATCCTAATGGGAGCCAAAATGTAAATAAAAGAGAGAAAACTTGTAGAAGTTTCAATATGTAAAAACCTTCTTCAAGGGGTGCCTGGGTGGCTCAGTCATTAAGTATCTGCCTTTGGCTCAGGTCATGATCCCAGGCCCCTGGGATTGAGCCCCACATCGGGCTCCCTGCTCGGTGGGAAACCTGCTTCTCCCTCTCTCACTTCCTTACTTTGTGTTCCCTCTCTCACTGTGTCTTTCTGTCAAATAAATAAATAAAATCTTAAAAAAAAATCTTCAAGCATTTCTATTTGTCTTGCTTCTTCATATCATTCTTTCTTCTTTCAAACAAAATACCTTTAGATGGGACCACGCAAGGTGGTGGAGTGACAACATCCCAGCCTGGGGAATTAAAACCCAGGCAAGATGAAGAGGTACCATCTAGGGGATGGTGGGAACACAACATGGGCTGTCAGAGCCTGAAGGTTGAGGAAGAGGTTTTCATGGGATAGGATAAGGAGAGCAGTCAGCCAACATCAGATCCCAAGCAGGATGAGGAGCCATCTTCATAGGAGAATGGCATCAGCCCAGCACAGACTGTTGGAGCCAGAACCAGGTGCAGAAGGTGTCCATGTAATGGGAAGGTGGTGATAGCAACAGCCTGGCATAGGCTAGTGGAACCCATACCAGGGGGAAGGTAGCACCATGCAGGTTGTCAAAGCCTCAAGTAAAGTAAGGAAGGCATCCTCATTGGAAAGAGTGGTAGTGGCAGCTCAAGGCAGAATATTAGAGCCCAAGCTAGGTAGGTTAAATGTCTTTGCAGCAAGAGCGAAGGATGGGTAGAGGCCAGTATTGGTGGCAGGAGACTGGTAAGTAATTATATTGCAGATAGTTACAAAGATGAAAAGGGAAAACACTAGAATGTGTTCAACAGTCTGTAAGGTTGAATCAAAATTGGAAGTATTGGTGTGAACTCACACTTTTGATAGACAGATGATAGATAGGTAGATGATAGATAAATAGAGAGAAAGAGAGATAGTAGGTAGATAGAAATATGTATACTATATTTGTAATATACATACTTATATTCTCTCATTTTGTCCACCTAACAGCAATGAACACACCTGACACACACATCATGGTTTCCAAATACCATTTGCCACAGAAAGGAACCAGAACTTCTTGAAAAAGAATGGCTAACTTCAGATCTATGGTGGGGAAAATGCAAGATAAGCCTGGATTATCTTGTGGCAGAAAGTCAAGAAGGGCTCCAAGAATGGTAATAAAATGCAAATGGGACATAAAAGCCAGCTTGAGGGGACAACTACTGACTAAAACTGACACAGTTTCAGCACTGAAATAAATAATAGTAACAGATTATAACCAGTTGAGTAAACAATGGGTCCTTACTAATGTAAATGAATAAACAAACAAAAGTGCCTATCTTCCATCAATTCATGAGCCTAAAAGGAGGAGTTGAATTAGAAAATAACCATTTAAACATTATGCTTAGTGAACTAAGGCAGACACAGAAGAGCAAATACTGCGAGACGCTATTGACATGAAGAATCTAAAACTTGGGGCGTCTGGGTGGCTCAGTCAGTTAAGTGTCTGCCTTCTGCTCATGTCATGATCTCAGGGTCCTGGGATCAAGCCCCACACCAGGCTCTCTGCTCAGCAGGGAGTCTCCTCATCCCTCTGCCTTTCCCTTTGCTCATGCTCTCATGTGCTATCTCTCTCTCACACATACTCTCTCTTGAATAAATAAATAAAACCTTTAAAATAGTTAAACTTGTGGGAAACTGGGTGGCTCAGTGAGTTAAGCATCTTACTCTTGACTTTGACTCAGGTCATGATCTCAGAGTCATGAGATCAATCCCTGCATCAAGCTCTGTTCTTAGTAAGGAGTCTGCTTGAGATTCTCTCTCTCCCTCTGCCTCTTCCCTTGCTTGTACTCTCTCTAAATAAATAAAATCTTTAAAAAAAAATAAGGTAAAATAAAACAAAATAGTGAAACAGAGAGTTGAATGGCAATTGCCAAGGCCTAAGGGGAGAGGAAAACAGGGAGGTAATTGTCAAAGGATACAAAGTTTCACTTATGCAACAATGAGTAAGTCCTAGAGATCTCCTGTACAACATAGCACCTATAATAAATAATACTTTATTGTATATTTAAATATTTGCTAAGGGGGTAGACCTTACATCAAGTGATCTTATCACACACACAGTAACTTTTGGAGGTGATGGATGCACTTATGACACAGTTGTGATGATAGTTTGATCTATCTAAACTCTAAGTTCATCAAGTTGCATATACTAAATAGGCACGTTTTTTATGTATCAATACCCCAATAAAATGATTATTAAAATTTTTAAAGAAAATAACCATTTAATAACCATCATAGTTCATTTAATCAAGAAATATCAATGGATTCTAAAACTAGTGAGTGAAAGTTTGATAACAAAAGGCGTATTTAAATACTCTCCCCAAATTTGCCTACGGAACGTGTGGTATTTACAAAAGGAAAAAAGAAACACTGAAAGAAACCTGGCAGACATCACCTTAATCAAGTGACTGATGCCAGATCACTAATGATAGGAAAAATCCAAGTCATGCGCCATTTAATATAATTCAATGAGACATAAACAGCATGACAACTGTAATACTGTTGCCAAAGAAGCATAACCTGAATATAATCATGAAGGACTATCAGCAGTATCTAATGGAACACTTTACAAAATAACTGGTTCATAATCATCAAAAGTGTCTAGGTCATGAAAAACAAGGAGAGTTTAAAGAACTGCTCCAGATTGAAGGACTGTAAAGACATGGTCCTTTTACCATAAAGTACATTATTGGGATCATTGCAGAGTTGGAATGGAATCTGAGGATTAAGTAATAACAATACATCAATATTAATTTTGTGCTATTGATGGCTCTGTTGTAGTTATATAGATAAATGCCTGTGTTTGAAGGAAATGTATTCTAAAGTGTTCAGGCAGTGCTGGTGTATATCAGCAACTTACACTGAAAGGCTTAAGGAAAGGAAGTTTTTGCATTGTACTTCAAGTTTTCTTTAAGTTTGAAATTATGCCAAACTACAAACAAAAATGTCAAAAACTCTTACATTACTATAGTGGAAAAAAAAACTATGATAATCAATTTTAGGAACAAAAGGAAAATAATAAGTGTCAGACATAGATAAATAATAAAATGACAACAAAAATAAATAAAGAAATAATATTATGAGAAGCAGTACACTCACAACCAGGAAACAAAAATTTAAAAATAAAGATAAATAAAAATCAAATAGAAGATGATAGGAATAGTAAATAATACATGCAATTTTACAGTCAATGGAGCATGCGTGAAAGTCAGTGGCAGCTTCAGTTGATGAATTTGTTGATTTCAATTTGTACTGTGATCTTTCCCATTGACCTGTTACAATAAGAAATAATTTCGTTAGGCTTTCTTTAGTAAAAGACAGTTTGATTGTTAAAATCATGTATTCTACAGTCTTCAGTGAAGAATTAAACTTGCCTGAAGAGAGGTCTGGTCTTCGTCCTCAGGTCCTGGGAAGTGATCTATAAGTCCTTGGGATTTCCAGTCTGGCAAGAGTGTCTTTCTTACCTGAAGGCCTTGGACCACAACAGATAGCTTGACAATGTGATTTATGGTGGGCCTTTGGGCCACCTGCTATCAGCTTGATTTCCAGTGGGGCTGGAAATCAAGGTCAGTCACATAGGTGTCCAAATGCATCTATATGGCCAAACCACTATAAAATCTCTAGACACCAAGGCTTGTATGATCCTCTCTGGTTGGCAATATTCCATGTGTACTATCAACCATCACTGCTGGGAAGAATTAATGCTGTCTACAACTCTTCTGGGAGAAGCAATTAGAAGTCGGTGCTAGAAATCCCCTGGATTCTGCTCCAGGTGCCTCTCCCCTTGGCTGATTTTAACCTGTAGCCTTTTTCATTAAATAAAGTATAACTATGAGTATAACAAAAACAAATAAATAAATAAAATTACATATCCCAAAAATGATTACAAAAAAATCAATCAGCATAGACAATAAAATTTAGAATTGTTCTCTTAAAAATATATTTTAGTAATAAAAGTTAAATTTTGAAACTATTGAGACCTGGGGTAGTCTATTACAAAACTAAAAATTTTGTTATTGTTTTGTCATTGTGTTAGTCATTTTGTTGGTGAATTACTTTCGTGACAAACATTACCTTGAACAAATTGACTGGATAAATATATTAAAATCTCTCAAAAATTATAAAAATTTCACAAAGTACAATAAAGATCTGTTTGCTTAAATTACACTTAAATAAAAAAATATATGATGAGCTGTATGGTGGCTAACATAACATAATTTTTTTAATTTTTTTTTAATTTATTTTCAGAAAAACAGTATTCATTATTTTTGCACCACACCCAGTGCTCCATGCAATCCGTGCCCTCTATAATACCCACCCCCTGGTACCCCAACCTCCCACCCCCCAAACATTTTAACAATATTCATCCTTTCAATTCATGAGCATGGAATGTTTTCCCGTATTTTTGTGTCTTCCCTTGATTTCTCTCATGAGATCTACAGTTTCCAAAGAAGCTATTGTGAATGGTAAGAACAAAAGACTCCAAGTTTCAAAACTTAGTAAGGGACTTCAACTTTTGATCATGAAGGAAATTGGACAACACCAGCACTTCACCTAAACAAAATTTAGGAAACAAGTATTTCGGATGTTGAATAACTGGCAGCACAGAACCATGATCCTCGAGAGAAGGGAAACAGCAAAATGAGCTCAATGAACTCCATTATCTCTCCAGTTTTCTGCCTCAAACTTCTTTTCAGGTTTTAGTGAAAGAAATTTGAGCTCAAATAAAATACAACAGTTGGCTAAGCTGAGGGCTTGGAAGTTGGAATTCAACGCTACTGAGATGTCAGAATTTTGTAGAACAAGGCAGCAGATTAAAGAGAGCTGTGAAAAGAAGGGGCTTCAAAAATCAGCATATGGGTCCTCATGAACCCTTCCCTAAAAAACAAGCTGTGTATGCATAAGCTGAGACTCCACAAGGTCAAGGAAAGACAACTGCTAGGAAATCGACAAATACCAAGACCTATGAACTGGTTAGTTACCAGGGCCCTCCCAGGACTAAGAGACAGCTGAAAACCAAAAGTTTTTAGTGGAAATCCCAGAACAGCTATGCCTTAGAAATGGAGCTAATCTAGTCCTGAAGTAAAGATTACTCGTGACTCAACCTAACAAAATTTAAAAACTGGGCTGAAAAGAATCAAGTTGATCCTCAAGAAAATAAATTGCCTATAAGAAAAAAAAAATATTTTTAATTTTTTTAAAATTTTAAATTTAATTAAATAAATTTAAAAATTTTATTAAATTTTTTAAAATTAAATTTTATTAAATTTTTAATAAAATTTTTAAATTTATTTAATTAAATTTAAAATTTTTTAAAAATTAAAAAAAATTTTTTTTCTTATAGGCAATTTATTTTCTTGAGGATCAACTTGATTCTTTTCAGCCCAGTTTTTTTTCCAATTTATTTATTTTCAGAAAAACATTATTCATTATTTTTTCACCACACCCAGTGCTCCATGCAAGCCGTGCCCTCTATAATACCCACCACCTGGTACCCCAACCTCTCACCCCCCCGCCACTTCAAACCCCTCAGATTGTTTTTCAGAGTCCATAGTCTCTCATGGTTCACCTCCCCTTCCAATTTACCCAAATTCCCTTCTCCTCTCTAATGCCCCTTGTCCTCCATGCTATTTGTTATGCTCCACAAATAAGTGAAACCATATGATAATTGACTCTCTCTGCTTGACTTATTTCACTCAGCATAATCTCTTCCAGTCCCGTCCCTGTTGCTACAAAAGTTGGGTATTCATCCTTTCTGATGGAGGCATAATACTCCATAGTGTATATGGACCACATCTTCCTTATCCATTCATCTGTTGAAGGGCATCTTGGTTCTTTCCATAGTTTGGCGACCGTGGCCATTGCTGCTATAAACATTGGGGTACAGATGGCCCTTCTTTTCACGACATCTGTGTCTTTGGGGTAAATACCCAGGAGTGCAATTGCAGGGTCATAGGGAAGCTCTATTTTTAATTTCTTGAGGAATCTCCACACTGTTCTCCAAAGAGGCTGCACCAACTTGCATTCCCACCAACAGTGTAAGAGGGTTCCCCTTTCTCCACATCCTCTCCAACACATGTTGTTTCCTGTTTTGCTAATTTTGGCCATTCTAACTGGTGTAAGGTGATATCTCAATGTGGTTTTAATTTGAATCTCCCTGAGGGCTAATGATGATGAGCATTTTTTCATGTGTCTGATAGCCATTTGCATGTCTTGATTGGAGAAGTGTCTGTTCATATTTTCTGCCCATTTTTTGATGTGTTTGCCTGTTTCGTGTGTGTTGAGTTTGAGGAGTTCATTATAGATCCTGGATATATCAACCTTTTGTCTGTACTGTCATTTGCAAATATCTTCTCCCATTCCGTGGGTTGCCTCTTTGTTTTCTTGACTGTTTCCTTTGCTGTGCAGAAGCTTGTGATTTTGATGAAGTCCCCAAAGTTTATTTTCGCTTTTGTTTCCTTTGCCTTTGGAGACATATCTTGAAAGAAGTTGCTGTGGCTGATATCGAAGAGATTACTGCCCATGTTCTCCTGTAGGATTCTGATGGATTCCTGTCTCACGTTGAGGTCTTTTATCCATTTTGAGTTTATCTTTGTGTACGGTGTAAGAGAATGGTCGAGTTTCATTCTTCTACATATAGCTGTCCGGTTTTCCCAGCACAATTTATTGAAGAGACTGTCTTTTTTCCACTGTATATTTTTTCCTGTTTTGTCGAAGATTAATTGACCATAGCGTTGAGGGTCCATATCTGGGCTCTCTACTCTGTTCCACTGGTCTATGTGTCTGTTTTTATGCCAGTACCATGCTGTCTTTCAGCCCAGTTTTTAAATTTTGTTAGGTTGAGTCACAAGTAATCTTTACTTCAGGACTAGATTAGCTCCATTTCTAAGGCATAGCTGTTCTGGGATTTCCACTAAAAACTTTTGGTTTTCAGCTGTCTCTTAGTCCTGGGACACAATGGAATACTATGCAGCCATCAAAAGAAACGAAATCTTGCCATTTGCGACAACATGGATGGAACTAGAGCGTACCATGCTTAGCGAAATAAGTCAAGCGGAGAAAGACAACTATCATATGATCTCCCTGATATGAGGAAGTGGTGATGCAACATGGGGGCTTAAGTGGGTAGGAGAAGAATCCATGAAACAAGACGGGATAGGGAGGGAGACAAACCATAAGTGACTCTTAATCTCACGAAACAATCTGTGGGTTGCTGGGGGAGGGGGATTGGTTGAAGGGAGGTAGGGTTATGGACATTGGGGAGGGTATGTGCTTTTGGGTAAATTGGAAGGGGAGGTGAACCATGAGAGACTATGGACTCTGAAAAACAATCTGAGGGGTTTGAAGTGGCGGGGGGGTGAGAGGTTGGGGGAACCAGGTGGTGGGTATTATAGAGGGCATGGCTTGCATGGAGCACTGGGTGTGGTGAAAAAATAATGAATAATGTTTTTCTGAAAATAAATAAATTGGAAAAAAAAGAAAAAAAAAGAGAGAGAAAAAAATTTATTAACCTAGACAACAAAATACAGCATCTATATGTCTACAACAGCCAAATTATGGAAATAGTCCAAGAGTCTATTGGCTTAGAATGGATAAAGAAGATGTGTGGGGTATGTGGGTATGGGGGTGTGGGGGTGTGGGTGTGAGATATGGAATATTACTCAGCTTCCATCTTTTTGTGTCTTCTTCAATTTCTTTCATGAGTGTTCTATAGTTCCTCAAGTATAGATCCTTTACCTCTTTAGTTAGGTTTATTCCCAGGTATCTTATGGTTCTTGGTGCTATAGTAAATGGAATCGATTCTCTAATTTCCCTTTCTGTATTTTCCTTGTTAGTGTATAAGAAAGCCACTGATTTCTGCACATTGACTTTGTATCCTGCCACGCTGCTGAATTGCTGTATGAGTTCTAGTAGTTTGGGGGTGGAGTCTTTTGGGTTTTCCATATAAAGAATCATGTCATCTGCGAAGAGAGAGAGTTTGACTTCTTCATTACCAATTTGGATACCTTTTATTTCTCTCTGTTGTCTGATTGCTGTTGCTAGGACTTCTAATACTATGTTGAACAAGAGTGGTGAAAGTGGGCATCCTTGTCTTGTTCCTGATCTCAACGGGAAGGCTGCAAGCTTTTTCCCATTGAGGATGATATTTGCTGTGGGTCTTTCATAGATAGATTTGATGAGGTTCAGGAATGTTCCCTCTATCCCTATACTTTGAAGCGTTTTAATCAGGAACGGATGTTGGATTTTGTCAAATGCTTTTTCTGCATCAATTGAGAGGACCATGTGGTTCTTCTCTCTTCTCCTATTAATTTGTTGTATCACATTGATTGATTTACGAATGTTGAACCATCCTTGTAGCCCAGGGATGAATCCCACCTGATCATGGTGGATAATCTTTTTAATGTGTTGTTGGATCCTGTTGGCTAGGATCTTGTTGAGAATCTTAGCATCCATATTCATCAGTGATATTGGTCTGAAATTCTCCTTTTTGGTATGGTCCTTGCCTGGTTTGGGGATCAGGGTAATGCTGGCTTCATAGAAAGAGTCTGGAAGTTTTCCTTCTGCTTCAATTTTTTGAAACAGCTTCAGGAGAATAGGTGTTATTTCTTCTTGGAAGGTTTGGTAGAATTCCCCAGGGAATCCGTCAGGTCCTGGGCTCTTGTTTTTTGGGAGATTTTTGATCACTGCTTCAATCTCGTTATTAGATATCGGTCTATTCAGGTTGTCGATTTCTTCCTGGTTCAATTTTGGTAGTTTATATTTTTCCAGGAATGCATCCATTTCATCAAGGTTGCTAAGCTTATTGGCATATAACTGTTCGTAGTAACTTCTGATGATTGTTTCTACTTCCTTGGTGTTAGTTGTGATCTCTCCCCTTTCATTCATAATTTTATGAATTTGGGATTTCTCTCTTTTCTTTTGGATTAGTGTAGCCAGTGGCTTATCGATCTTATTGATTCTTTCAAAAAACCAGCTTCTAGTTTCATTGATACGTTCTACTGTATCTCTGGTTTCTCCCTCATTGATCTCAGCTCTAATCTTGATGATTTCCCTTCTTATGTGTGGAGTTGGTTTGATTTGTTGTTGATCCTCCAGTTCTTTAAGGTGTAGAGACAGCTGGTGTGTTCTGGATTTTTCAATTTTTTTGAGCAAGGCTTGGATGGCTATATATTTTCCCCTTAGGACCGCCTTTGCTGTATCCCATAGGTTTTGGACCGAAGTGTCTTCATTCTCATTGGTTTCCATGAATTGTTTCAGTTCTTCTTTGATCTCCTGGTTGATCCAAGCATTCTTAAGCAAGGTGGTCTTTAGCTTCCAGGTGTTTGAGTTCCTTCGGAACTTTTCCTTGTGATTGAGCTCCAGTTTCAAAGCATTGTGATCTGTGAATATGCAGGGAATATTACTCAGCCATAAAAAAGAATGAAATCTTGAAATTTGCAATGACATGGATGGAGCTAACAAGTATTATGCTAAGTGAAATAAGTCAATCAGAGAAAAACAAATACCATATGATTTCACTCATGCAGAATTTAAGAAACAAAACAAATGAGCAGAGGGAAAAGGGGGGAGGGGCAAACCAAAAACAGATTCTTAATTATAGAGAACAAACTGATGGCAAAAAAACAAGACAGGGGAAGAGGGTGATGAGAATTAAGGAGTACACTTGCGATGACCACTTGGTGCTGTATGGAAGTGTTGAATCACTATATTGTACACCTGAAACTAATAGCACACTGTATGTTAACTAACTAGAATTTAAATAAAAACTTTAAAAAAAAACAGCATCTATAAAAATGTAGCAACCATCATGCAACTAAAATTTACTAAACATGCAAGGAAGCAGGAAAATGTGACCAATAACCAGGCAAAAAAAAAAAAGTAGTCAATATGAACAGACTCAGAAATGACAGAGATGATTATAACAATGAACCATGACAAGAACATTATAATTAATATAAATATTGGCAAGGACTTCTAAGAAAGTGGAGTGCCTGGCTGGCTCAGTTGGAAGAGGATGTAACTCTTGATATCAGGGTCATGAGTTCAAGCCCCATGTTGGATATAGAGATTACTCAAACAAACAAATAAATAAATAAACTTTTAAAAATTAAAAAGAAAAAATTCTAACAAAGCATATACATAATAAAAGAACAAACAAGGGATCTTAATAGAAAATTAGAAAATATTTTAAAATAACTGAATGGATATTCTAGAACAAAAACTATATTTAAAACAAAAACAAAATTCACTGGATTTGTTTGACAACAGGTTAAACAATTGTAGACATGTCAATAGAAACTATTCACAAAAAATGACACAAAATTTCAGACAAAAATACACAAAGCAAAAAAGACTGAAAAATGAACAGAGTCTTGATGACATATGGAACACATCAAGTGATCTAAAAGATACAAAGTACCAGGAAAAAGGCAGGAAGAGGGGGAGAAAGAGAAGACAGAAAATGTATTTGAAATAATAATAGTTTAAATTTTTCAATGTTTGATGAAAAACTGAATTCCTGTGTCCTTGTTCAAGCTGTTCAACAAATCCCAAGCAGGATAAACAAAGAAACTCACACCAAAGCACATTATAGTCACATAGCAGATAGCTGGTGATAAAGAGGAAAAAATGTTAAAAGCAGCTAAAGAGAAAAGACACATTACATACAAAAAAAAAATTTTTTTTAAAGCAAAGCAACAATGTAGGGAACTTCGCGCAACCCAAAAAATTTCACACTAAACATAGCACTTTATGTTAATTTTCTTTATGGAGAAAGACTTAAGTCTCCTCTGTTATGACTGGAAACAAAGTAAATATATTCTTTCTCACTACTCTACTCAACATTGTAAATGGAGGTCCAAATCAGGACAATGAGAAAAAATAATAATAATAGGCATAGAGATTATTAAAGAAAAAAAAGGAAGTAAAATTGTCTTTATTCACAGATTACATGACTTCTACCTACAAAATCCCAAGGTTGCTGCATAAAAACTACTACAACTAATAAGTAAATTTAACAAAGTTATGGGATACAAGATCATCCCTATATACTAGAACAAAAATTTGGGAAGTCAAATATTTTAAAATTTTATTTATAATCACATTTAAACACAAAGTAAATATAAATTTAATATAATAGTGCAAGACTTCTGGGTGGCTCAGTGGGTTGGGCCGCTGCCTTCGGCTCAGGTCATGATCTCAAGGTCCTGGGATCGAGTCCCGCATCGGGCTCTCTGCTCAGCAGGGAGCCTGCTTCCCTCTCTCTCTCTCTCTGCCTGCCTCTCCATCTACTTGTGATTTCTCTCTGTCAAATAAATAAATAAAATCTTTAAAAAAAAAATAGTGCAAGACTTCTACACTAAAAACTAAAACATTACTGAGAAAAATTTTTAAGACTCAAATAATAGAGATATATACAGTGCTCATGTATTAGAAGACTCAATGTTGTGAAATATTAATTATCTTTAAATTGATCTATAGATTCAACCCAATTATAATAAAAATACTACCAGGTATCATTGTATAAATTAAAGAGCGGATTCTAAAATTTTTATGACAATGTAAAGACCTAAAATACCCAAAACAACTTTGATTGAGAATAAAGTTGGAATATACATGCATGTACCTGGATTTTAAAGCTTACTATGTAACTATAGTAACCAAGTTATTGGTATAAAAATGATCATATGGATAAATGGAATGAAGTAAGAGAATACAGAAGTAGACTCACATTTATATGATAAATTGATTTTTGACCAAGACAATTCAATGAGAAAGAATTTCTCAGCAAATGATGCTGGAATCACTGGGTATCCACAAGGGGGGAGAAATGAACATTGACTCAGACCTCACAACATACACAAAATTAATTTGGAATGCAAAATTATTTGCAAAAGCTAAAACTATAAAACTTCTAAGGGAAAAAACAGAGGAAATTTTTTTTAATGTTAAGCACTTGTATATATGATGAACCAGCAATTCTATTTCTAGGTATTTATCCAAGAGAAATTTTTAAAATATGACCATAAAAAAGTTGTACACAAATGTCAACACCTAAACTTATGGCTCGCAGCAGTTGTAAGAGGGAAATTTATAGTGATAAGTTCCTATGTTAAGGAAAAAGGAAGATTTCCAATAAACAATCTAACTTTATACCTCAGGGAACTAGAAAAAGAAGAACTAAGCCCAAAGATAGCAGAAGGAAGGAGGTAACAAATGTTAGAACAGAAATGAATGAAATAGAGAATAGAAAACAACATAAAAGTCCAACAAAACTAAGAATTGGTTTTTGAAAAAGAAATGGACAAACCTTTAGCTAGACTTACCAAGAAAAAAAGAGAAAGGACAGAAATAAATTAATTATACATGAAAAAGATGTTACAACTGATACCACAGAAATAAAAAGGATCATAAAAGACTACTATAAGTAACACGGAGGACATGAGGAGATGGAGAGGAGAAGGGAGTTGAGGGAAATTGGAGGGGGAGATGAACCATGAGAGACTATGAACTGTGAAAAACAACCTGAGGGTTTTGAAGAGGGTGGAGTGGGAGTTTGGGGAAACCAGGTGGTGGGTATTATGGAGGGCACGTGTTGTCTGAAGCACTGGGTGTGGTGCAAAAACAATGAAGTCTGTTACGCTGAAAAGAAATTTTTTTAAAAAAGTACTAAAACATGGTCCTTCAAGTCCACTATAGTCCTCAAAGAATATTTCCTATAGTGTATTCTTAATAATTGTTGTTAGGTGAAGTCTAAACTGAAATAGATATCTATAATCTACCTGAAGTGCTTAGTTGATTCATAACTTTATGATGACAATATAAATTTTTTAAAAAGACACCAAAAATAAAACACTGTATTGTAGAACCGTCTTCATATAATATACAGTGTAACTTTACTTTCTGTCGATTTAAGCATAACTACAACAAATTATAGAATCTATGTGGTGGGTTGCTAATAAAATTTCTCATCTTCTCAAGAAAAAAAGACTACTATAAGCAATTATATGCCAAAAAATTGAGCAACATAGAAGAAATGGATAAATTCCTAGAAACATACCACCTACCAAGACTGAATCATAGAGTAATAGAAAATCCCAACAGACCAATCACCAATAAAGAGATTGAATCAGTAATCAAAACATCCTCCCCCCCCACAAAAAAATTCCAGAACCAGGTGGCTTCACTGGTGAGTTGTACAAAACATATAAAAAATATTTAACACCAGTTCGTTCCAAACCCTTCTAAAAAATTGAAGAGGAATACTCCCAAACTCATTTGACAAGACTAGCATTAGCCTGATAACAGATTCAAGTAAGGACACTGTAGAAAAAGAGAACTACAAGCCAATATTCCTGATGAATACAGATGCAAAAATCCTCAACAAAATACTAGCAAATTTAACTCAACAGAACATTAAAAGAATTACATATCACAATCCTAGAGGAGAACATAGGCAGTAACCTCTTCGATATCAGCCCCAGCAACTTCTTTCAAGATATGTCTCCAAAGGCAAAGGAAACAAAAGCGAAAATGAACTTTTGGGACTTCGTCAAAATCAAAAGCTTCTGCACAGCAAAGGAAGCAGTCAAGAAAACAAAGAGGCAACCCACGGAATGGGAGAAGATATTTGCAAATGACAGTACAGACAAAAGGTTGATATCCAGGATCTATAAAGAACTCCTCAAACTCAACAGACACAAAACAGACAATCATATCAAAAAATGTGCAGAAGATATGAACAGATACTTCTCCAATGAAGACATACAAATGGCTATCAGACACATGAAAAAATTTATCATCACTAGCCATAAGGGAGATTCAAATTAAAACCACATTGAGATATCACCTTACACCAGTTAGAATGGCCAAAATTAGCAAGACAGGAAACAACATGTGTTGGAGGGGATGTGGAGAAAGGGGAACCCTCTTACACTGTTGGTGGGAATGCAAGTTGGTGCAGCCTCTTTGGAGAACAGTGTGGAGATTCCTCAAGAAATTAAAAATAGAGCTTCCCTATGACCCTGCAATTGCACTCCTGGGTATTTACCCCAAAGACACAGATGTCGTGAAAAGAAGGGCCATCTGTACCCCAATGTTTATAGCAGCAATGGCCACGGTCGCCAACTGTAGAAAGAACCAAGATGCCCTTCAACGGACGAATGGATAAGGAAGGTGTGGTCCATATACACTAAGGACTATTATGCCTCCATCAGAAAGGATGAATACCCAACTTTTGTAGCAACATGGACGGGACTGGAAGAGATTATGCTGAGTGAAATAAGTCAAGCAGAGAGAGTCAATTATCATATGGTTTCACTTATTTGTGGAGCATAACAAATATCACGGAGGACAAAGGGAGATGGGGAGGAGAAGGGAAATTGGAAGGGGAGGTGAACCATGAGAGACTATGGATTCTGAAAAACAATCTGAGGGTTTTGAAGGGGCGGGGGTGGGAGGTTGGGGGAACCAGGTGGTGGGTATTAGAGAGGGCACGGATTGCAAGGAGCACTGAGTATTGTGCAAAAACAATGAATACTGTTATGCTGAAAAGAAAGAAAAATAAATATATAAATCTTTAAAGATAAAAAAATTAAAAAATAAATTTAAAAAACACAAAATTTAAAAAAAAGAATTACATATCACAAGCAAGTGGGATTTATGCTCAAAACGCAAGGGTAGTTCAGCATACACAAATCAATAAATGTGATTCATCACTTTAAAATAATGAAAAATAAAAATCATATGTCATCTTAGATGCAGAAAAAGCATTCGTCAAAATTCATCATCATTTTATGATAAAACTCTCAACAAACTATGTGTAGAAGGAGCATACGTCAACATACCAAAGGCCATATATGACACAAGCCCACAGCTAACATCATACCTAATGGTGAAATGTTGAAAGCTATTCCTCTAAGATCAGGAACAAGACAAAGGCACCCACTATCACCACCTGTATTCAACTTAGAATTGGAACTCCTAGCCAGAGCAATTAGGCAAGAAAAAGATATGAAAGTTATTCAAATGAGAAAAAAAGTAAAATTGTTTCTGTTTACAGATGATGTGATCTTGCATATAATAAATCTTAAAGACTACACACACACATACACACACACACACACAGACAACTTTTAGTATAATAAGTGAATTTGGTAAAGTTTCAGGTTACAAGTTAACATACAAAAATCAGTTACATTTCTACTAATAACAATGAGCCATCTGAAAAGGAAAAAAAGCAATCCCATTTACAATAGTATCAGAAACAATAAAACGCTTAGGAATAAGTTTAACCCAGAAAGTGAAAGATTTATACATTGAAAACTATAAAACCTTTATGAAAGAAACTGAAGAAGATACAAATAAATAGATCATTCGTGATATTCTGATTATGCATCAGAAGAGTTAATATTGTTAAAATGTCCATTCTACCCTAATCCATCTATAAACTCAGTGTAATCCCTATCAAAATTCCAATGGTCTTTTTCACAAAGAGAGAAAAATGCAATCTTAAAATTAATTTAGAACCATTAAAGACCCCAAATAGCCAAAGCAATTTTGAGAAAAAACAAAGCTAGAGTCATCATGCTTCCTGATTTCAAACTTTATTATAAAGCTATAGTAATCAAAACAGTATTTGACTGAAATGTAACTGAAATTTTAAAAAATTTAACTGGAATTAAAAACAGTCATATAGACCAATGGAACAAAAGCAAAAACTCAGAAATAAACCCATGCATATGTGGTCAAGAAAGCCAAGAATACTCAATGGGAAAAGGAAAGTCTCCTCAATAAATGGTACTGGGAAGACTGGATCTTCACATGCAAAAGAATCAAACTGAACCCCTTTCTTACACAGTGCACAAAAATAATTTTGAAATAGACTAAGAACTTAAATGTAAGACCTAAAACCATAAAACTCCTGGAAGAAAACATAGGGAAAAAATGTCCTCAATATTAATCTTATTTTGTATATGACACCAAAAGCACAAGCAATAATTGCAAAAATTGTAAATGGGACTATATCAAATTAAAAGGCTTCTGAACAATCAAAGAAACCATGAGCAAAATGCAAAAGATAAAGCAGAGAAGAGGGAGAGAGAGGGCCAGATGGTGGGGTGGGCTATTATGATTTTAGATGGAATAGCCAAGGAAGGCCTCATGAAGAGGTAACATTTGAGTAAATACAAGAAGAAGTGTGTGAGCCAAGCACATCTCTCGGGTAAATGCTTTCCATGCCCAGGCAACAGCAAGAGTGAAGTTTTGAGAGAGGAGAGTACCTACCACAAAGAACAATAAGGGAACCAGGTGGTTGGAGCAGAGTGAGTGAGCAGGAGAGTCGGTAGCTGAGGTCAAAAAGGGTGACCCTGGACCTGATCACATAGGCTCTTAGAGCTATTCCAAGGATTTTGCTTTTCCTCTAAAGTCAGAAGCTTGCCTGAGGGTGTTTGGGCTGCATCTGAAACAAAATAATGTAATCCACATAGCTTATAAACAACAAAAATTTATTTCTTACAGTCCTACAGGCTGGAAGATCAGGGTAAGAGCAGGATCCCGTGAGGGCCCTCTTCTAGGTCACAGAATTTTTATTGTGTCGTCACAGGGCAAAGAGGACTAATGCCATCCATGAGCATTCTGCCTTTTGACCTAATCCGCTCCCAAAGGCCTCACCTCCTAAAACCATGTTAGGAGTGGGTGTTAGGATTTCAACATTTGAATTTTGGGGAATACAAACATTCAGCCTACAGCAGAACTGTTGCAGAGTTTTGAGAAGTCATATGACCTGACTTCCACTTTTAAAAGAATCACTCCTGTTGCTCTGCTGAAAATGACTGAAGGAAGCCAAGGACAAAAGCAGGAAGACCAGGGAAGTTGACATCAAATGCAATGAAATAACATGGCTTGACTGGGTATTTTGTCTTCTCACCTTTGATCCTTAAGTGTATACATGTAAGAAGTTAAGAAATTGTCAGAGAAAGGAAACAACTGAAAAAAATTAAAGTCAGTCTATTCTGTGTCTTGGAAGTAAGTCATGCAAAAGTTTGGAGGAAAACCAGAGAAAGAAAATAGTCAGAATTATTTCACCTTTCTTTCTTTTTTTAGCAAGGCACTGCACATCCACCTAAACTGGTTGCAATTTTGTCTTCAGAAATGACTAATGTTTTTTAAAAATGACTAATGTTTGAGGTGAAGGAATAATTCAGTGACTTGGTGGAATTCCTGCTACTTTCTATGAATCTTAAAAGTTTCCTAAAAAGAATCAAAGAGAGTCAGGAAAAGTGAGTTATAAATGGGAGAGATGCTCCCAGAAGGGTGTAAAGGGGCAGAAGAAAATCTGATGGCTTGATTCCATTAGGAAGCTGACCCTAGAAAGATGGACTTTGTGAGAAGCATTGACCCATTATCTACAAGGAAGGGAAAATATAAAAACAGTACATATTTTTATAAAAAGGTAGAAAGCACTCAATCTCACCATGTGACTGTAAAAGGTCTTTAGGATAGGATGGAATCTTGGAGCTTGGGGAATCAAAGCACAGAGGATACATGCCTAGTTCCATCACTGTCATTTTACACAAAATGAATAAGGAGAAATGTGGACAGAAGTCTCTAGAAGAGGAATAGTTTAATTATTGCAGATAACTTTAACTGCACAAGAGAAAGTATCTTTACAGTGGTTAAGATCATCACAATTATTTCCTGCAACTGGTGTGGTGACTGCTCATTAAAGGAGCTCCTAAGAAGATAGTCCCAGGAAGCTTCTCACTTTTATTACCCATGGAGAACAAGTTTGTCACTACTGGTGCTTGAGGCAGTTCAAAAATCTATTGTGAGTGGCTTCTAAGAGTTGGCCAGAAACATAAAGTACCATTAACTATGTTAGATACTGGCAGGAGGCCATGGAGAAAATGCAGAAACTCTCTCATCCCACTTCATTGTTTCACACAGCATGATCAGAGTTCAAGGGGGGAATATACTCAAATGGGAAATAAAGAGGTTTCTTCTCTTTTCCTGGACTCCACCCAACTGTAGTGTCTCGGCAGTCGTTTTAAGTGCCCCCAACGGACTGAACCCTGCAAAGTTGGTGCCTACCATCCAAGTTCCTCACATTTTGTCTCATTTTGTCTTATGAACACTTATGAACACTTCACATTGTTGAGATGTTTTAGGCATCTTTGTCGGGAGCCACGCTGGCAGAATAAGAACAAAATGGCGCATGCGCTTTGAGGAACGAGATGTGATTGGCTGACAGCTTATGTAAGAGGTGCATGAACACTGCGGGACCCTTAGGTGGTGGAAGGGAATGATCATGCGCGGGCTGCATGATAGGGCTGCTCATTGGCTGTTACAAACCGTATATATATGCGTGAACTTCCGTGTAGGGGAGGAGCGCGGGGACCCGGGAAGCGGTGAACAAGCACGGGTTCCCGGCCATGCAGCGCGGTGCGCGCGGCGGAGACCCCCGGCCCGACGGGGCTGCTTAGAGCGGGCGTCCCAGGGACAGGGCTGCCCCCAGATCGCGGCACAGGAGAGCGCAATAAAGAAGCTTCGGCTCAGGTCATGATCTTGAGTTCCCGGGATCGAGTCCCGCATCGGGCTCTCTGCTCAGCGGGGAGCCTGCTTCCTCCTCTCTCTCTCTCTCTGCCTGCCTCTCTGCCTACTTGTGATCTCTCTCTGTCAAATAAATAAATAAAATCTTAAAAAAAAAAAAAAAAAAAAGCTTGCCACCCTGTGTGCCCCCGGGTCGTTCTTGATGGTGAGAGCGACACATCTTTAATTGTTGAACGAAAGTCCTTTGACTCACAAATAGGCTCCAAATGTTATCAGACTCTCCAAGTACTCCCTGTACTTCAAATCTACAATTACTAACATTAATTTGAAAGCTCACTGTTTCTCTGAAATACTCTAAGTTTATATCTTTGGAAGATACATGATTTCATGGCAAAAAAAAAAAACAAAAACAAAAACAAAAAACCCAGACCGATATATTATGAGGCTCTTTTCCTTCATGTGTCAACCACTCCTATTTTTCTTTTAAAGCCTGAGGGTAAGAAATGACCCATATACCCTAATGCAGTCATGTGGTTCCTGTCCTATTGTGGCCCCCCAAGAAGTCTCTCTATTCTGCCTCCTTTTGCTTTTCTGGAATTAGCCCTCTATTTTACTCTGATTTTACTCCTATTCTCTCTCCTCCAGACACTGTAATTGACTTTTCCTCTTACAGATTTGCTAACCATCTTAACCACCTAAACCTGAAAGTTATTATCTGCAACCAGAATGACACTTGTTACAAAGAGCAAACTTGGGGCACCTGGGTGGCTCAGCTGGTTAAGCCACTGCCTTTGGCTCAGGTCATGGTCCCAGAGTCCTGGGATCAAATCCCACATGGGGCTTCCTCTGCTCTGCGGGGAGCCTGCTTCTCCTTCTCCTTCAGCCTTTCCCTTCAGCCTTTCCCCCTCCTTGTGCTCTCTCTCTCTGTCAAATAAATAAATAAAATCTTTTTAAAAAATTTGAAAAAAAAAGATTCTCTATCCTTCATCGTCTGCCCCACCCCCCACCACTCATGTTCTTTCTCTCTTTAAAAAAAAAAAAAGATCAAACTCATCATTCAAGGGTCTGGCCTGTGATGGTCTTGGTAGGTTGGCAAATTTTTTCCACACGAACTTCCTACCACAGCTGCACTGCTGTTGAGAGAACTCAGAGAATCACATTCTAGTGGTGAATGGGTATACTGAGCTCTGTTCTCTTCTCTCAAAAAACTCTAATAATTTATTTGATTGGACCAGTTTTATAGTTTCTACAAACATGGAAAGCTATCACTCAACATGACCCATAGTCACTTATTCATTGGACACAATTTCTCCTCTTCTGACCAGGCATGAGACACAATTTCTCCTCTTCCGACCAGCACACTGAAAGGTCCTGAGAAGATAAACTATTATTAGTTAGCCTGGAAATCTCCACAGAGGTTAGTGCTCTTCCCATGTTGACTAGTGTCATATTTATTAGAGGTAGTTAGAAGAACTCATATCACCATATGATCCAAATGTTGAGAGGGTCTAGGACTGTCCAATAGAAGTATACTGCAAAGCCACATAGGTAGCTGTATATTTTCTAATAACTACAGTAAAAACAAGTAAAGAGAGACAGATGAAAATAATTTTATTAATATATCTTATTCAATCCAATCTGAAAAAAATAAATATTCCAATAGATTTGTTTTCTATTGCAGTCAAAACAAAGTACTACAAATGTAGTGGACTAAAACAAGACAGGTTTGTTATCTGGAGATCAGAAATCAGAAATGGGTCTCCCTGGGTTAAAATTAAAGTGTTGACAGGGCTGTGTTTCTTTCTGGAGTCTGTAGGAAGGGACCCTGACTTTGGATCTTATAGAGGCTGCTCATGTTACTTTGCCAGTGGCTCCTCTGCCATTTTCAAAGCAATGGCTGGTCAAGTTTTTCTGAGACTGATTCTTCTGCTTCCCTCTTTCACATGTAAGGGCCCTTGTGATTACTTTGGGCTCACCTGGACATTCAGGATAATCTATTTAAGATCAGCTCATTAGCAAGCTTGATTCCATGAGCAATCTTAAGCCCCTTGCACATAAGGTAACATATTTGCAGGTTCTGGGGATTAGGACTTGGACACCTTGGGGGGAGGGGTGCAAGTGGGGAAACATCATTCTGCCTGCCACAGTTAATATATCAATGAGATATTATTTTATGGTCTTATTTTCATATCATCTTCAACAATCTTCCAAATTTGATGTATATTTTGTACTTGGAGCACGTCGCAATTCCAATTAGCCACATATCAAGTATGAAATAGCCACATGTGAATGGTGGCTACCAAAGTGGACATCAGAGGCATAAACAATGGTTCCCAACTTGAGCTACACATAAAATGACCTAGGGAGCTTTTAGAAATCCCAATTCTCAGTGTAGACTTTGTTCCAAAGAATTCCGAGCCTAGGCTTCAGTACTTTTTAAAGCTCCTGGGGTAATTCCAATATGTATTCAAGATGGAAAAATCTCTCATGAAACTCATTCTTTCTATGTTGTTCAAACATTTCTTCAACCTCTCTCTCAAGAACCAGAGCTATTTCCCTGATGTCAAAGGTCTGATGGTTGTGCCATCCTGGGCATTCAAAATGGCAGACACCAAATCATTGTGTGTGGGTGCCTGTGTGTGTGTGTCTGAGTGTGTGTGTGTGTCTGTGCATACAATTATGTGTGCACTTAGCTTTTAGTATTTGAAAATATAACACTCGGTTTAACTTCTGAATCCTCTGATCAGCTCTGAGAGCCATTCATACATGTTTCTTTGTTCACCAGATACTTACTAGATGCCTGCTGCACACCAGGAGCTATGCCTTCATTCTGGCAACTTCTCCGTATGCTTTGTAGGAGAAACTGCTATGGAAGAACTATAAAGCCAAAATTTCCATCCGACAGTATCCCTTGGCTCTTGGCAACATTGCTAAGTTAGATCTGGCCAATTAGATTCTGTTCCTGGAAAAGTCTGCTCAGGATAAACTCATCAGAGAGAAACTATGAAACCTTACCAATGGCTTGACCCCTGAAACACAAAACTTCCTCGAAGTCTGCTGTAAGCCTTCTCTTTCAACCTGTGTGCCTGCCTTTGTGCCACTCCTTTGTGTATTTCTCTCAATTTTCTCACTCCTTTGTGTATTTCTGGTCTCTTCTCTTTCTCAGGAAGATGGTCCTATGCAATATGGGCTTCTCTTCTGCTTTCTTAGCTAACTATTTTCTGTCTGTTCCCTCAGTTTCTAATTCTTCATCAATTGTCCTCTCCTACCATTTACTATAAATCCCACCAAATGCTATTAGAATGCTCTTCCCAAATACAAAGCTGTCCTCTCTTTCCTTCTTCTTTCCATAGTTTTAACATATAGAATAAAATCTAAACTCATTATCATCCTCCACAATTTGTCTCAATTACATTTGCACCTGCATCTCCCACCGCCCTCCTTCATGGCCAGTCCTCCAGGCAACAATTCTGCTATTCCCTGACGAGATCTTGCACTTGGCTTAGGTGTCTGCTAGGAATTCTCTCCCCATTCACATCATGGTGAACCTTCCACCCACATTTCATGGCTCTTAACAAGTTCCATATAACTGTCCCTACACTGTATTCCCAATGATGCAATCTGCTTTGTGTGTTTGTGCAAATCTGTGTCTTAACCTCTGTATTAGTAAGGGTTTTCCAGAGAAACAGAATAGACAGGATGAATATATACAGAAAAGATATTTATTTGAAAGAATTAGGTCACAAGGTTATGGGGGCTAGCAAATTCAAAATCTGTGGTGTAAGTCAGCATGCTGGAGACTCAGGGAAGAGCCAAAGCTACAGTTAAAGTCCAAAGGCCATCTGCTGTAGAATTCCTTCTTGTTTGGAGGAAGTCAGTCTTTGGAACTATTCAGAACCTCAACTGATTGAATGAGGCCCACCCACATTATGGAGGGCAGTCTGCTTTACTTAAGAGTTCACCAATTTATATGTTAATCTCATCCAAAATACACCTTCACAGAAACATGACAGATAATGTTTGACTGTGTATCTAAGCACCATGGCCCAGAAAATTAATATATAAGATTAACCACCAGCAACCTCCTTGAGCATCTAGAAGGCCAATATTGTGACATTTTATCACTAAATCCCCATCTTGCACCCCCTTCAGGGATGACATGGTGGCTTACCCTTGGCAGGCCCTCATTAAACATGGGCTGAATTGAGTTCAACTGAAGCACACCTACAGGCCTTGATTGTGTCTAGTGGTATGTCAGCACCTGAAAAGCAAGCATTCTTTTAGTTAGACTAGGTTTGTGAGGCTTTGTCCTTCCACAGACCTTTGATATTTTCTTCTCTCTCCTCATGACACTTGGCTACCAGTAGTAAAAAATGGAGAAAGCCCTCAGATCAAAGTAGTCACATATATTATAAACCTGATACTAATTAAAATGTCAAAAATCCAGCTTGGGGGCACTGGAATGAGCAAATGAGCCCTTGGCCAAGTCAGCCCAAGGGTATTAAATAAAGGGTCACTTCAATGGATCTGAGTAGCCAATCTGGGAATTTCTACAAGTTTATAGAAATCATAGCCCTCTTGATTTTCCAGTGCAACAGACCAAAGCCCAGGATGGTATACCAATGTATATTTGCCCAGACTCACAGATCAGAGGCCTTATTAGTAAAGAATGGAAAAAGAAAACGGGGGACCTCTGCCCTTACCACATTCGAGCAAGCTGGGTCTGTAGGGCAGAGCTGAATAAGCAGTTAGCCTGACAACTAGAAAGCTCAGGGGGATTGTAGCCAGTGAGAATCAGAAAAGCAAACACTGCCAGATTTCCCCATCCATGGAATGCCTTACTGGAAGAGATGGAGCTCTGAGAAGTTCATTTCCTTTTTTCTCTTCCACTAAGACCCGTATGGTTTTATAATGGCATTTTAAGCTAGCTGTTAATGTGGGTAATGTAGTTTGGGAAAAGCAAAAAGGCCCAATTATAAGAATCAATATATTGTGTGAAGGGAGAACAAAAGCCTCTATTAAATATGAAGCAGGGCTTCAATTCCAACTAGAAGTAGGCCAAACAAGGAAACCAAAACCATTGCGTGAGATTGATGTGAAAGAGGAGTGTTTCTCTAATCTCAGCTTGTTCATTCCTCCTGCCTGGTGGAAATGCCACAGCTTCACAGGGCAAATTTGTGATCCCAGGCCCAGCCTGTACATGCACAGAGCACCCAATAGGTCCTTACATTTCATGAACAAGTGAATGAATAAAGTAGGTAATGAATAGCCCTGCCCTACCTTTACCATTTATTTTAGGCCAGTGCTTTCAAAGTGTGGTCCTCTGACCAGCAGCATGGGTATCAGCTGGGAACTCGACCATGATGAGGCTGTCTCCCCTAAACCTCAGGGGACTTATGGAATCAGCAACACTAGATATGGGACCCAGTAATCTATTTTTTACCAAGCCCTGCAGGCAGTTCTTCTTCTTCTTTTTTTTAATGTGAGATAATCTTATTTTATTTTATTTTTAAAGATTTTATTTATTTATTTGACAGAGAGAGAGAGATCACAAGTAGGCAGAGAGGCAGGCGGAGGTGGGTGGGCAAGTAGGCCCCCTGCTCAGCAGAGAGTCCGATGTGGGGCTCGATCCCAGGACCCTGAGATCATGACCTGAGCCGAAGGCAGAGGCTTAACCTGTTGAGCTACCCAGGTGCCCCTGTAGGCAGTTCTGTTGTGCACTTCACAACTTTGAGAATTTTGCTGCTCTAGGTAAAGACCCAGGTTTCTTTTTTTTTTTTTTAAGACTTTATTTATTTGACAGAGATTACAAGTTGGCAGAGAGACATGCAGAGAGGGAGGGAGAAGCAGGCTCCCCGCTGAGCAGAGAGCCCAATGCAGAGCTCAATCCCAGGACCCTGAGATCATGACCTGAGCCAAAGACTCACTGGGCCACTGGGCCACCCAGGCGCCCCAAGACCCAGGATTTAACAAGAAGATCTACAACTCAAGAACCATACATTCTTAGCACTACAGGCATAAAGATGAATCTGACAGATTTCCCGTCCTCAAGGACCCTTTGGAAGCCATTTCTTGAGCAAGTGGCACTTCCAGGGTTCATTCAGAAAACTTTATTTCTCCCTCCCACTATTCCTTCAATGACAGCTCTAATCCATCTGCGGGCTGGTGCTGTCCAGGACCCTGGGTAAAATCATCTGCAGGATTCATCATCTCTGTAGGCCCTCTCAGACAATGAAAGGATTTCGGTTATAGGACAGTCTCATTTCAGTAATTCAAATACCTAGTTTGTTACCAAATCACACGACACCATACTCAATTTTCTCCTTGCCTCCAACTCTGTCTTGCTTCACAGAGGAAGTGGGTAAAGAACGGCAGGGGTACTCATCTCCTTTATTTGCCAGCCAATTCTTTTATCCCTCACTCGCTTACCAAACTGTCTCTGGTTCCTCGAAGTCAGGGAGGTAAGGAGAGATGGGGAGGGAGGAGAATCAAGGAATAAGAGAGATTTTACTTGACTGGGAATAGAAGGAATGGGCGCCCCCAGGAGAATCCTCTAACTTCAACCTCCTGTATTTGGACACGGCCTGGCAACTTGGAATTGTTCATCCAGCCTCAGGATCTGCTAACCCTAACCTTCTTTTGGGGTCACTCTCACCCCTACAGGCAGCTCTTGGGTGGAATGGGAGAACTACCCCTAGACTGGCACTGGGCACTATTACTTTCCAAGCAAGGCCGTCACCTTTGGCCCAGCAACTCTGTGAGTGGTGTTCATATCCAAATGAGTCATCTTTCTTCATTCCCTAACCAGGCAGGTGGAGTCCAGGACACATTTCACCTTCCATGTCTGGGTCCTACATACTCCAGGAGACAAAGATCAACTATTCCTGCCTTCTCTTGATGCCTCTCTTGTGTAGCTTCAGGGAAGAAAAATACTGCTTCCTTATTTATAACCTCTTTTCCTAAATTCTTATTAGCTCCAGCTACATAGCCTGGAAGGAGAGTGATAAGTGGACAGTGACAAACTGATCTTCAGAAATCTCCTTGGCCAAGTCCACACGGATCTTCTCATGCATCACTTCCGAAATGTATGTTTGGTGGGTGTGTGGAATCCCAGCAATTGAGACTCTTCTGTTTTGATATCCTTATATATTACACATATAAATAACTAGTATTTGTCTGTTGCTTCCCAGTTAAGAAAGTGCCCCCTGATGTGATATGTAATGGCTTTAGTAGAAACCCTTAAGATCCAAATGAAAAAGAGATAGGATTAAAGTTTAGAAATTTAAAAGACAGAAAGATCACTTTCACCTGGGGTTGGGGGTGGTCAGATCAGGTAGCCATTAACAGCAGCTTAGAACAACACAGGATTTGTTTCTTTTTATCAGGAAGGGCATTTCCCAAAACTTCAACAAATAAGCCTTCAGGATGACTCAATTACTCAGATGGCTCTTTCGCTCACACAGCCTCTCAGCCTGACCTCCTGCCTCTCCAAGCATTCTGATAACCCCACTTCCATGCCTTCACCTTCCTTTTAATACTTCTCAAAACTTAGAATTTACCCAAGGTCCTTAAAACAGACACCAACTGCCCAACTATCTATTTGGCAAAGGGCTGTACTGATCCATGAGCAGTAGTCTCTTCTGATTACATACTGCTATAGGTTGTTTTTACTGCAGAAAATGGAGGAATTTGTTCCCAGCTGGGAGCTGACCACACACCACACCCATTCAGGCTGACAGCCTCTCTGCCACACTCTGGCCTTCATGGGCGGGGGGGCGAACCTCAACCCAGCCAAATCCTACACACCTGTGGAACAGAAAGACCCTGGGGATTTGAATCTGTTCACCTCCTTTCTGGCCCATTCCAGAGAGGACAACTAATTGCCTCCTGTTGACTGAATTGAAACAAAATCTCTGACTCACCTAGAATTCAAGAGAACTAGCTTCTTGACTTGGTTCTGGAAACACTGAAAAAGTTCATCTGCCCATCCACATGTCAGGTGTCTCACCTATAATCGGTCTCTAATGTGCCATGATTGCAATCTACTGTTAAGCAGACATCAGCAGAAACTAATGCAGAACTTCTATACTTAACCAGAGACTTCAAATATTGATAAAGCTTGCCCCTCGCTGCCCAGGCCTTGGCCAAAAAACATTAAGTATTTAGGAAAATGCATAAAGCTAATTGCTAAACAGCACTCTAGAGCTAAGCTCCCCATAAGGGACCAGTAATGGAGCATGTAAATAATTTTACAGCACAAATCACACTGCCTACAATTGTGTAGTGTATGTTCTCTATAATGTTTATAAATGATCTGACCACACCACCGTCCTTTCCTTCTTCACCACTAGCTTGCCACATCCCTGGAACTGTTTTGAATGTCCAGGATAGCTAATGCTGAACTCTTAATTCCAAAGAGAGTGGTATTTTCCTGGGGGCTTATAACCCTCTCCCACACTTACACCATGCCACTCCACAGACAATTCTCTCTTGCCTAATTTGTCCCATGCCCCTTCTTTCACTCTCCCAGACACCTAAATTCCATTTTCTCCAAATTTCAGTTCTCAGCCATGATCTCACACCATCATGACCAAGAATCCCTAACTTGAGAAACATCCCTTCCCAGAGCTATAGTGCCAAACCCAGCCTCTGCCCTGAGCTCCAGCCCAAACTTTCGAAGCCCCTGATCGGGACTTGTACTTGAACACTCTTTGGGCTGGTTGGCATATGATCCCCTTTCCTACTTTGGGAGACTTCCAACAGCTAAAGAGCTTTTGTGGGGGACAGAGGCTACATCCCACTAGAAAGCTGAAAAAGCTGGACCCTACTCTCCCAGCAGAACTTAGAGTCAGCCTGGCTGTGAGGTCTGCACCAATTGGCTGCACCTGTCCTGTATGTCAGGTGCTTGTGAGATAAGGAAGGAGGGACTAAGCAGCCTGGAGGGACTGCTGACTGATGCAATGGCCCTGGGGCTGAGGGAAGCAGGACCCAATGTTAGGCAATCCGCAGTACACGCTACAGGGTCTAGGGCTCAGATGCTATGCTGGGGGGCAACTTGGGATGGGGCACTGTTCCTGGGTGAGTTAACTCTGAGCCTGTTTAAATAAAGTCCCTGAAGATTCTGCAGACTACCCAAGCTCCTTTGCAGAGTTCCTTTGCTGCTAAATCAGAGTGGGTTTTGGTTTCTTCCAACTAAGAATCCTAAATGATACAGTTTCTTATCCATCATCTCAAATTCAACTGGTCTAAAACTGAATTTTGTTTTTTCCCCTAAAACCTGTTATTTACTGTAACTTTCCTTTTCTTTCCAATGACATCATTCTCTGTCACCCAAACTGAAAACTTCAGTTATCCTTAACATTCCCATCCATTGAGTCATCAGGTATTACTGATTTCTCTGTGACAATGTCTTTCTCGTCCATCTCTTCTGGTTTTTGTATGGCCACAAACTTTCTAATTTAATCTAATTTTATCTAGTGTTGTACTAACACAGCAAGCAGTGTTAACCCATCTCCCAGCCTTCAATGTTCCCTCTCATGTTATGTTTCTGGCATACATTCACTTGAAATGCCCATAATCCTGTTTTCCTTGCATTGACCCCTCCTCAAAAATTCATGGGAGCCTCCCTAATGGCAGAGAAAGTTCTTAAGGTCTTCAGTATAATCCAGAAGCCAGCTGGCCCTTTCTCCCTGGGTTCTTCCTTCCACACATGCAATCCCTATTTTGTACCCCATGCCCCAACCCTACATGTGCCCCATGTCACAGACCACAGATTAAGACCATAGCCCTTCCTTGGGTTCCCCCAAACATTCCGAAGTGTTAATGAGCCATTCAGACCTTGGAGTTTTCATAGGAAATGCGGAACAGGAGTTCACCTGGACCACCTCTAAGCAAACGTGCTAGAAATATGTATATTAGACATCTCTGCAAAGTGCTTTCTTGACCATGAACATGAAGACACAAGTTGTTTCTCTTGTTCGCTCATCTGCAAGGTCAGAGTAGCAACAGAACCTATATCACTAGGGTTACTGTGAGGAATAAATGGGTGGATGGAAGTGAAGCACTTGCCTTGTGTCTAGCACAGCACCCGTTTCTTATTATTGCCCCTAGATTTCCCTTGAGCCAAGCTTCCTACTTCACCGAGGCATATTTGAGTAGGGGTCCTGTCCCCTTGCCACGAAAGATCATAAAAGACATAAAAGACACAACCATACGAAGTGGGTTTTATTTTCCTCTTTTTTATAAGGAGCTAGAGAAGCCACACAATGTTCTTCAGCAGCCTAATATATTGATGTTTGGCCTTCATGGCCATTTTAACCATGGGAAATTGGAAAATGCCTATTTTATGGTTATCAGAAATAGTTTGCAACTTAGATTTTCTGAAAATCTACCCCCCCCAAAAAATAGCATCATTCCCTGAGCATCTGTTTCACTTATTTTTTTCTTCAATCATTTTTAACTATAGAATAAGCTAAGCATATAGAAAAGTACTAAAAATAAAAAACATCTTGGGTTTACTTCTAAAATGCTTATCATTTGTTTTTTACACTTGGTCTTTAACCCACCAGGAATTTATTTTTCCTGTATAGTAAAGGGTAGGGATTTAACTGCATCTTTTTTCCATATAAACAGTCATTGTAGCTGCAATGCTTACGAAAGAATCCATCCTTTCTCTAATAATTTGTAACACTCTATTTATCATTTAAGTCACCAGATGCTTATGAGTCAGTTTCTAGATTCTTTATTCTGTCACATTATTTGTCAATCCTATCCCACTCCTCACATCACCATCCATTGTCGTTATTATAGCTGTTGAATATCTTCATACCTCTTGGACCTCCCTTTACTTTGTTCAGCTCCCATTGCCTCTGCTTGAATTTTTATCAATGGCACTACCACTATTCAAAACATTTTTTACTGTTCTTAGTCCTTTACTGGTTCATATGAATTTTAGGATAAGCATTTTGTGTTCCATGAAAAATTTTACAAGAATGTTATTGTTGATGAGTGAGATTTTTATTGGATTTGCATTGAGTTTATAAATTGTTTGGGGAGAATTAAAACTCTTACAATCTTGTCTTCTCATCCAGGAACGTGTTATGTTTCAACATTTATTTACATCTTCTGTTATGTTTTAGGGTAAGGCTTTTAGTTTTTTCTATAAAGGTGTCATATTTTTTATAGCTGTACTACTGATAACCTTAGAGCTGAAGATAATATCGTAAATGGTATGTTTTTTTAAGATTTAAGATTACTTGGTCAGTCATTTGGTACTGCTGTTTGAGGCTGCTTTTGGTTTCTGTATACTGATCTGAATCTAACGACTTGGCTGATTGTTCTTACTAGTTCCTCCAGTTTACCTGTAGTTTCTTAAATTTTCCATGTGGACCTTCACGTCATTTGCAAAAAAAAAAAAAAAAGAGAGAGAGAGAGAGAGAGAGAAAAGAGTTGCTTTTTCCTTTCCAGCCCTTATATACTGTGCTCTTGTATCTGGCCTTACTACTCTGGTAAGGAAATTCAGCAAATGTTCAGTAGACACGGTGAGGGCAGATATCCATATCCTGTCACAGGCTGATTCTAAGGAAACCTTCAAAGGAAACTGCCTTCTATTCTTAGTCTATTAACAGTTCTTATCATGGATGGCTATTGAAATTTAACAAATGTTTTTCCTACATCTATTGAGATGGCCATATAATTTCTTCTTTAATCTGCTCATGTGATAAACTACAATGACAGATTTATCGTGTTAGATCTCTAATGTTAGATGATTTGTCCTTTCCTCACTTTTGGACTAATATTTTACTTAGAATTTTTCCTTTTATGTTGATGAGTGAGAATTGCATATAACTTCTTTGTTCATAATTGGTCATTGCCCTTGACCAATTTTTGCAACAAGATAATACCAGTCTCATAAAAGAAATTAGAGCACTTGCCTTGTTTTTTTGTTTTGTTTGTTTTTTTGTTTTGTTTTTTAATTCTCTGGAACACATTGTATAAAACAAGTATCATCAGTACCTTGATATTTGTTAAAAATAACTGATGAAATAGTTTGGGCTAGTGTTTTTAAGGAAGTATATATTTACTATTCGCTAAATTTTTTAAAAGTCCTAGGAAAACTTAGATTTTCTCTGTCTCCTTGAATAGGTTTTGAAGTATTATATTTTTCTATAAAACTGTCTATTTCCACTAATTTTTCAATTTAATGGCATAGATCATCCTATGATTCTTTTTAAAGTTTTTACAGTCACTATAGTTAAAGGTCCTTTTTACAAGATTTTCAAAATGGCACCAGAGTAGGAGAACCCTAGGCTCATCTTGTCCCACAAAGAGAATAACAAAATAGATATCAAATCATCCCAAATACCCCAGAAATCAACCTGAAGGCTGACAGAACAAACTCTGCAACTAAAGGAAAAGAAGAGGCCACATAGAAGAAGGTAGGAAGTTCAGAGACATGATTTAGAGGAGAAATGAATCATGAATGCTGCATGGAGGGGTGGGAGCCATAGTCACAGAGAAGAGCAGGAGACAGAGAGAGGAGCACACAGGGGAATGCACAAGAACATTTCCCAAAGCCATTGGCTTGGAAAATGAGGGGCTAAATTTGGTGAGTTCTTGCAAACAGTTGGACTTAATGCCCAGGGTTTCAAAGGTCAGTGGACTTGGCTGGCATAGAGCCCAGAGGGCACTGTGCTGCTCCTGGAGAGAAGGCAGACAAACAACCCAGGAGCAGAGAGCATGGAAAGAGCTATCTGAAGAGCTCCTAGGCACACAGTGGGGAGATTATTTGCTCTTCTCAAAGTACATCCTTGAGAGGTAGTGTTTATGGAGCCGCCTCTCCAGGATCAAAGAAGCTAGCAAGTGCCATTTTTCTCCCCCACCCTCCCTCAGCATAAACACAGAGCCACCAGTGGGAAACAGCTCATCAGGAATACTTGCTGCCTAACTTGCTTACACCAAGCCCTACCTGCCCACTGCTCTCTGCTGGTACTGACCTTCTTAGTCAAGATTGATTCAGTTCCAGTGTGGCAAGTCCCTCCCTAAGAATACCAGCATAATCCTCTGCCCACAGCACATCTCCCAACCAGAGAGTTCTGCAGGGCCTCAGTTCTGGCAGAGTTGGTGTCCAGTCTCATTTCACAAGCAGACCAAACAACAACTAGTTAAAACTCACCACATTCAGGCCAGGAACCAAACAATACACAGCAGGCAAGGGGATTCTCAGCAAATGACTGGCCTGAAGGATTTAACAGCCAAAGCATAACAGCAAAGCACATGCAACACACACAAGAGACTCTCCCTAAAGCACTAGGCTCTGGACATTACATAGCCTCTCCTTCATAAGGCCATTACTTGCAGGAGCAGGACACATAACTGTCCTTACTAGCAAAAAGAAGGCAGATACTTAGACAAAATCCTAAGATGGAGTAATTTTTATTTTATTTTATTTTATTTTACCTTTTCAGTGTTCCATGATTCATTATTTATACACCACGCCCAGTGCAAGATGGAGGAATTTATCCCAAATGAAAGAACAAGATAAAGCCACAGCCAGAGTTCTAAGCAAAACAGATGTAAGTAACACGCCTGATAGAGAAGTTGAAGCATAAGGATACTCACTGGGCTTGAGAAAAGAAGACATTAGTGAAGTCCTTAGCACAGAGATAAAGAGTTAAAAAAAAAAAAAGAATCAGATGAAGAATGCAATAAATAAGATTAGAAACAGGCTTGATGCAATGAACAGCAGGCTGGAAGGAGCATAGGAATGAATTAGTGACCTAGAAGACAAAATAATGAAAAATTATGAAAATGAAAGAAATAAAAAAGAACTATGCAACATATGACTTAGGGAACTCAATGACTTCATCAATTTTAATAACATATGCATCACTGGAGTCCCAGAGGAAGAAATGAGAGAAAAGGAGGCAGAAAATGTATTTCAAGAAATAATAGCAGAAAAATTCCCTAATCTGGGGAATGACACAGAGATATCCAGATCCAGGAGGCACAAGGAACTCCCCAATAAAAGCAGGCCAACACCAAGACATATTGCAATTAAATTTGTAAAATATAGTGATAAAGAAAAAAATCTTAAAAACAGCAAGACAAAAGAAGTCCTTAACTTAAAATGAAGACCCATAAGGGTAGCTGCAGATTTCTCCACAGAAACTTGGCAGCCCAGAAGAGAGTGGCGTAATATATTCAAAATGCTGAATGGGAAAAGGCTGCAGCCAAGAATACTCTATCTGACAAAGCTATCATTCACAATAGAAGTAGATATAGAGTTTCACAGACAAACAAAAACTAAAGGGGTTCATGATCTATAAACCAGCCCTGCAAGAAATTAAAGGGAATTCTTTGAGTGCAAAGGAGACAACAAAAGTGACAAAAACAGAAAGGATCTGGAAAACTATGCAGAAACAACAACAAAGCAAATAATAAAATGGCAATAAATACATATCCATCAAAATTAATTTGAATATAAATAGACTAAATGCTCAAATCAAAAGAAATAGGGTGTCAGAATGGATTTTAAAAAAAAATCTATAGGCTGCTTACAAGAGATTCATTTTAGACCTAAAGACACCTACAGATTGAAAGTAAGGGAGTGGAAAAATATTTATCATGCAAATGGATATCAAAAGAAGGCAGAGTAGCAATACTTATATTGGACAAATTAGACTATAAAATACTGTTAAAAGAAATGAAGAAGAGCATTATATAATTGTAAAGGGGACAATCCAGCAAGAATACATAACAACTGTAAATATTTATACACCCAACATTGGGAGCACCTAAGTATAGAAAACAAACAAACATAAAGGAACTAAACAATACAATAATAGTATGGAACTTTAACACCCCACTTACAACAATGGACAGATCATCTAAACAGAAAATAAACACGGAAACAATGGTTTTGTTTTGGTTTTTTGTTTGTTTTTTAAATATTTTATTTATTCATTTGACAGACAGAGATACAAGTAGGCAGAGAGGCAGGCAGACAGAGAGAGAGGAGGAAGCAGACTCCCTGCCGAGCAGAGAGCCCAATGTGGGGCTTGATCCCAAGACCCTGGGATCATGACCCGAGCCAAAGGCAGAGGCTTTAACCCCCTGAACCACCCAGGTGTCCAGGAAACAATGGTTTTGAAAGAGGCTCTAGACCAGATGAACTTAACAGGTGTATTCAGAGCATTCCATCCTAACATAGCAGAATACAGATTCTTTTCAAGTTCACATGGAACATTCCCCAGAATAGATCACATATTAGGTTACAAAATAGGCCTCAACAAATACAGAAAGATTGAAATCATACCACGCAACCTTTCTGAACACAATGCTCTGCAGTCAATCACAAGAAAACATTTGGAAAGACCACAAATACATGGAAAGTGAACAACATGCTACTGAACAATGGGTCAACCAGGAGATCAAGAAATAAATTTTTTAAAATATGGAAATTAAAATTCAACATTTGGGAGATTGGCAAAAGCAGACCTAAGAGGTAAGTATACAGTAATACAAATCTACCTCAAGAAGCAAGAAAAATCTCAAATAAATATCCTATAATCCTATACCTCAAATATCCTAACCTTACACCTAGAGGAACTAGAAAAGAAACATCAATAAAGCCAAAAGCCAGCAGAAAGGGGGAAATGATAAAGATAAGAGCAGAAATAAATTATATAGAGACCAAAAAAAAAAAAATAGAAAAGATCAGCAAAACCAGGAACTGGTTTTTGAAAAAATAAATAAAATGGATAAACCTCAAACCAGACTTATCAAAAACAAACAAAAAAGAGAACGCAAATAAATGAAATCACAAACAAGAGAGGAGAAAGACCAACACACACCACAGAAATACAATTCAATTATAAGACACTATTATGAAAATATATATGCCAACAAATTGGACAACCTGAAAGAAATGGATAAATTTCTAGAAACATACAAGTTATCAACACTGAAGTTGTAGAAAGTACTTCAGGAAGAAGTAGAAAACTTGAACAGACTAATAACCAGCAAAGAAATTGATTTGGTAATCAAAAACTTCCAAGAAACAAACGTTCAGGTCCAGATGACTTCACAGGAGAATTCTACCAAATATTTAAAGAAGAATTAGTACCTATTATATAAAAATAGACAGAGGAAGGAAAAAATAGAAAAGGAAGGAAAACTTCCAAATTCATTCTATGATGCCAGCATTACCCTGATACTAAAATCAGATAAAGTCTCCACTAAAAAAGAGAAAAACAGGCCAATATCCCTGATGAACATAGATGAAAAATTCTCATATGGTTTCACTTATTTGTGGAGCATAAAAAATAGCATGGAGGACAAGGGGCGTTAGAGAGGAGTAGGGAATTTGGGTAAATTGGAAGGGGAGGTGAACCATGAGAGACTATGGACTCTGAAAAACAATCTGAGGGGTTTGAAGTGGCAGGGGGGTGGGAGGTTGGGGTACCAGGTGGTGGGTATTATAGAGGGCACGGCTTGCGTGGAGCACTGGGTGTGGTGAAAAAATAATGAATAATGTTTTTCTGAAAATAAATAAATTGGGGAAAAAAATTCTCAGTAAAATACTAGCAAACTGAACCCAACAATACATTTTTAAAAAATCATTTACCATGATCAAATGGGATTTATTCCTAGATTGCAAGTGTGGTTCAATATTCACAATCAATCAAGCCACATTAATAAAATAAAAGATTAAAAATCACATATCATTTTAATAGATTCAGTAAAAGTGTTTGACAAAATATAGGATCATTCTTGATAAAAACCCTCAAAAAAGTCATTTTAGAGGAAAAATACCTCAATATAATAAAGAAAAACCCACAGCTAATATCATCCTCAATGCAGAAAAACTGAGAGATTTTCCTCTAGGTCAGGTAAAAGACAGGGATGTCCACTCTCACCAATATTACTGGACATAGTACTGGAGGTCCTACACACAGCAATCAGAAAACAAAAAGAAATAAAAGGCATCCAAATTGACAAGAAAGAACCAAACCTGTCATTATTTGCAGATAACATGATACTCTGTATATAGAGAAAACCCAAAGACTCCACCAAAAAGCTGTTACAAGTGATAAGTAAATTCAGCAAAGTCACAGGATACAATACAAATGTACAGAAATGTTGCATTCTTATACAACAATAACGAAGCAGCAGAAAGAGAAATTAAGGAATCAATTCTTTTTACAATTACACCAAAAACAGTAAGATACCTAAGAATAAACCTAACCAAAGAGGTAAGGAGCTGTACTCTGAAAACCATATAACAATTAAAACTTGAAGATGACATAATAAAATGGAAAAAACATTCCATGCTCATGGATTGAAAGAGCAAGTATTCATAGAGCCAGAACAAAAAATTCTAAAATTTGTGTGGAACCACAAAAGACCCCAAATAGCCAAAGGAACCTTGAAAAAGAAAAAGCAAAACTGGAGGCATCAGAATTCTGGACCTCAAGTTGTATTACAAAACTGTAGTGATCAAAACAGTATGGTACTGACACAAAAATAGATACATAAATCAATAGAACAGAATAGAAATCCCAGAAATGAACCCACAACTGTATGATCAATTAATCTTTGACAAAGCAGAAAAGAATAGCCAATGCAAAAGACAGTCTCTTCAACAATGGTGTTGGGAAATCTGGACAACAACATGCAAAAGAATGAAACTGGAACACTTTCTTACCCCAAACACAAAAATAAATTCAAATAGATTAAAGACCTAAGTGTGAGACATGAAATCCTAGAGAATCCAAACAGTTAACTCATTGACATTGGCCCTAGAAACTTCCTTCTAGACATGTCTCCTGAGGCAAGGGAAATAAAAGCAAAAATAAACCATTAGAACTTCATCAAAATAAAATGCTTCCACACAGTGAAGGAAACAATCAATAAAACTAAAAGACACCTATGAAATGGGAGAAGATATTCACAAATGACATATCTGATAAAGAGTTAGTATCCAAAATATATAAAGAACTTACACAACTCAATATCCAAAAGCTGAATAATCCAATTAAAAAATTAACAGAATACATGAACATTTTCCCAAAGATGACATACAGATGGCCAGCAGATACATCTGCTCAACATCACTGGTTATCAGGAAAATACAAATCAAAACTACAATGAGATATCACCTCACACCTGTCAGAATGGCCAAAATCAATTACACAAGAAACAGCATGTGTTGGTGAGAATGTGGAGAAAGGGGAACCCTCTGGGACTGCTGTTGGGAACGCAAACTAGTGCAGCCATTCCACAAAACAGTATAGAGGTTCCTCAAAAAGTTGAAAATAGAACTACCTTACCCTCCAGCAATTTTACTATTAGGTATTTACTCAAAGAATACAAAAACATTAATTCAAAGAAAAACATACACCCTGATATTTATAGCAGTATTATGTATAATAGCCAAATTATGGAAATAGCCCAAATGTCCATCAACTATTGAATGGATGAAGATGTAGTATACCTATACAATGGAATATTACTTAGCCATAAAAAGGAACAGAATATTGCCATTCACAATGACATGGAACTAGAGAGCATCATGCTAGTAAAGATATGTTTTTATTGTGGTAGTAGAGGTGGTTTATATTTAACCCTATGTTTTCCAAATTGTTTATTCATCATTGCTCATGTATACCACTCCTAACTTTTGAATGCATTTTCCTTTCCCAGAATTAGTTCATTTTATGGAGATCTATGGGTTATAGATCTCCCAGTTTTTTTCTGAAAGCTATCTATATTTTATTCACATGCTGAAGTGGTTGTTTGTCTGGGCATAGAATTTTAAGTTAACCCTTATTTCCTTTGTCTTTGAATTTATTATTTAATTGACTTCAGACTTCTATTTTTTCTCTTGAAAAGTCTGTTGACAGCCTGCTATCGTTCATTTGCAGATAACTTTCTCTGGTTGCTTTAAGATTTTTCTTTAGATCTTATTGCTATGGGATTTCACTCCAGGGTTTCTATATACGAGTTCATTTTTAATTAACCTACATGAGATTGAATGTCTTAAATCTGAGGCTTATTGTTCCTCAATTCTGGTAAAATTTCTATCATTATTACATTGTATGTTTCTTTCTATTTATTCTTTTTTTCTTAAAACCCTATTAGACACATCATACCTCCTTGTTTTATTCTCCATGTCTATTAACTTTTCCATCATATCTTCCATCTTTTAGTCTCTTTTTTTGTATTCTGAGTAATTTTATTTACTTTTTAAAACAATTTTATTTATTTAAAATCAATTAATTAACATAGAGTGTATTATTAGTTTCAGAGGTAGAGTTTAGTGATTTATCATTGCATGTAATACTCAATGTTCATTACTTCAAATGCCCTCCTTAATGCCCATCACCCAATTACCACATCCCCCCACCCACCTCTCTTTCAGCAACCCTCAGTTTATTTCCTATAATTGAGAGTTTATTATGACTTGTCTCCCTCTCTGATTTTGTCTTATTTTATTTTTCCTTCCCTTTCCCTATGCTCATTTGTTTTGTTTCTTAAATTCTACATATGAGTGAAATCATAACATTTGTCTTTTCTGATTGACTTATTTCACTTAGCATTAATACCCTCTAGTTCCATCCACATCATTGCAAATTGTATTCTGGGTAATTTTTAAAATATTGTATGTTTCATTAATTCTCTCCTCATAATTTTCATAATTATTAATCATATATAAAAGAGTTTTGTATAATGGCCATATCTTTCAGTTCTAGAACTTGAATTGTACATTTTCAGATCTGCCTGTTCTTTTCTCAAATTCTTATTCTTTTTTTAGGGCCCATTGCTTTTTCATGTCTGTTGTTATTATATATTATAACTATTAAGTTATTATACCTAATTTGTCTTCTCTCTCAGGGGTTCTATGATCTTAAGTTCTTGAGAATTCTAAATCTGTTGTCAGTGTCTACTGACTCTTGCCCATGGTGAATCATTTCCTCCTAAGTTTTGTAATTTTTATGAGTATCCATATTAATGTATCTTTTCCCTGTGGAATGCCTTGTGGTCTGGGCTATGGTTCCACCCTTCCAGGATGATTTGGGGTTTGGCTCTGATACAACCCTAGGGATATCAGCATCCCAGGATAAACTTCATATTAATATTTCCTGGTTTGGCCCAAGGTTCTGACCACATGAGTAGTGAAATTGGAATCCCAAACTTGTGTGATGCTCAAGCTTGGGTTTTAGAAATCTCAGAGGAGACCTATTTTTTCCACTCTGAACCCATTATATGCAAACAAGTTTTATTTCCTTTTCTGATTCACTTTTAATGGAAAATGCCACTCTTCAGAAGTTCTAGCATTCTATCACGGCTCCTCAATTCCATATGTCTGCCTTAGACAGACCCAAGCTTCATCTTTTGTGCCCAGACAATGACACCCAAGCACGTGGGTTAACAAAACTAATATACACTTCCTACTCCACCCCTAGGACATCACAACATCTGTTCATACTATATCACTCTTAATTTTTAGTTTCCTCTCATTTCTGGAACTGGGGCTTTCTTTTTCCTTTTTGAAATATTTAAAAGATTTTTTGTTAGAATTTTATCCACTTTTTCTAGGTGTTTGTAGAAGAAAAGTTTCAGGTTGCTTTAGTTTACTATACTACCAGAGACAAAAGTCCCTCATACAAATATCATTTTAGTTGCAACCATCTATAAAAACAATATTACAGAAAAATTGAGATTAATCCAGAGAAGAGCTATGTCAACAAACTTTTCACTCATAGTGCTCTACCAATCCTTGCTTGGTTTTTTGTTTGTTTATTTGTTTTTTTTTAATCCTTGCTTAGTTTAAATAAAATCACATAACCACATAACTTTTGTTAGGAAACAACAGATATTCCACATGGATGCCAGATTGATAAAGAGCCTGCAGGCTCTCATTCGAAACAAACTTCCGAAACAAATTTTCTAAGGAATAAGTTAAATGAGTAAAAATCCCTTTGAGAAAAATAATTTTCTCATTACCAGATGTGAATTAGTGGTAGAGTAAACATCTAGACTCTATTGCAATAATATCAGTAATTGAAAGAAACAGAAATGAGAGATCATGGCATGTCATCATCATGAAAGATATTAGAGGAGACACCTAGTGATTTGGACAGAGAATTCTTGACTTTTCATGTTAAAATACATTCAGCAGGACATCTTTCTTTGCAATTCCCTAGAAGTATACCAAAACACACGTTTTTCATAAGAAAAATCAAACAGGCAAAAAGAATATTTTATCCCTCCTGTCAGACCACCTAAACTTACTTCAGTGCTGAGAGAACTCAAGGTGATGAGGGGCCCCTTAGGTCAGACCTGCATAAAGCCTTTTAACAGCACTGCCAATAACAATCTAATTTGAGCTACACATGCAAGTTTGAGTTTTCTAGTACCCACATTAAAAGAACCAAGTGAAACTAATTTTAATGATGTATTTTATTTAATTCAGTATGTCCAAAATATTAGCATTTCAACATCTATTCAATGAAAGAAGTATTAATGAGAAATTTCACATGTATTTTCTGTATTGTCTTTGAATTATAGTCAGTATTATATACTAATAGCACATCTCAGTTTGCACTAGCCATATTTCAAGTGCTCACTAGTCTCATATGACTGATGGCTACCATATTGGACAGCACAACTCTAACTCTATCCATTTATAGATGTACTTTTTTCTACAAATATTTTTGCAAGTGTTTTATTATTTTATTAGAATAACCTTTAGAAGTGAAATTTCTAGGCTAGTATACCAATATCACATTTTAGCTTATTGCCAAATTGACCTCCAGAAATGTGTGATAATTTAAATTTCCACAGTAGTGACATTTCTCCATGATCATGTTCATTAACTGGAAGACAGAACAATATGCAACTGAAGTTACTGGTCGGAAGCAAAGCTGGATAGTCAGGATATGTTACTAATATTTTAAAATTATGTTTTCCCTAATTTAAAAAAAAACTGATGCTTTCACAATGTATTGAAAATATTAATAAAAAAGAAATCATTTATAATCCAACAACCCAGGGATGATACCTGCCATGAATGTTTAGGTTTCTCTCTTTACAGACTTATGTCTCATTTCTTACCTAGATTTAAATAAAAATGCCATTATACTGTAAAAAACACAAATTATAAATGAGTAAAAACAAAACACAGGTATGAAAGAGATTTTTAAACTATAATAGTACACAATGTACTATTCTACATTTAAAAAAATTGAATCATAACAAAACAGACCATTTTATGCAAAAATAAAACCTGCCAAAATGACTCATGAAGAAGGTGAAACTAGAAAGAATAATGACTTTGGAAATACTGAGAAAGAGAAATATCTCCCCCAAAGACTTCAGGTTTAGAATGTTTTATAGATCATTTCTCAAACTTCTAAGGAACGGCATTTCCAATCTTTTATAAGCAGTTTTTAAGAGCCTAGAAAGGAAGGAGGGGAGAATTCAAATTGTTTCAAAAGCAAGAGACTATTAAAAACATAAACTTTGAATGTGGACTGCCCCCTGACAGATGTACCCATGCTACTATTCTATACAAATTACTTATAAAATATCATAGACTTATTATCTCATAATTCTATTTTATCTGTTGGGTTTGGAGTTAACTCTTTGTAATAACCTGACTCTCACTCTTGAGGACTGAGTACGACTCAGATTCAGACTTAGCTTTCAACAAGACTTACTCTTTGCAGGGCACAGGACACACTGAAGAAAGAGATGATTAAAGTATGGCTTTCTTTGAAGAATAAATTAGTTCAAATTTATACTCATTCCAAAAAAAAAAAAAATTCTATGGCTTCTTATAATAGTAGAAAACCAGCAAGGTTTTTTTTTCCTTATTTTCAGATGTTCTGAGGATCTAGTTAAGATATCCAGTTTTGTCTAGTCAAAGATGATTAAACAAAATTTTGAATCCTTTCCCATTTCTGTCTCTTCTGAATCAGTGTTTTGTTAAATTCCCTATGGGCTATGTAATAATTCACTTATTTTTATGACAATTGCCTACAGAACATAGATTGTGTCCTTCTACAAGGTCATTTGTCCAACTCAAAAATTATTTACACCCGGTGGGTAAAAGTGGGGATTAAGACTTCACAATAATAATCTAGAAATGACCAGCTGAAGAAATAACTCTGTTCCATTGCTTTAAAGTTGCTCATGATGACAGGAAAAATTAAAATCTTTTGTGAAAGGTACACTGTCTCAGAGTCCTATAAGGGAAAATATTATAATGGATGAAATTATCTACCCTTGAAAAAATCCTGAAGGGATTAGATTGCTTTTACTTCAAAAAGCATTTTATAAAGTTAATATTCTATTTTGAAATTTTAAAATAACCTTATCTTTTATACATATAATAAATATTTAGTCTATTAATGCTTCAATGTTGTGATAATATATGCTCTTTGAAATTTAGAGATGAAAGGCATTCAGTGGATCAATTTATATTTTCTATTATTTTTTGGCATATAGTGTTACTGTTACTACTTCTGCTAAGAATGTTTTGAGACACTAAAAATAAAATTCAAAAATAAGAGGAGATAAAAAGCTCTTTCTTCTTTGCTCTTTCCACCTAACTGTAAATCTTGACAATCATCCTATGCAAATAGGTAGAGGTCTACACTTACATGTATTTTTTTAATTGCTCAGTGTTCCTCCATAGGATGGAGTTGTTATTAAAGAGCACTTCCAATTTTTCACTATTACAAATCATATTGCACTGAACCAAAGAATATGCATATGTTTTTACAAATGCAAGTATTTCTGACAAAGAAATTTATAGAGGTAGAACTGCTGGTTCATGGGACATAATGAAATTTTGTTTTGATAGATACTGAAAATGGGTTGTAATAAGGACATATAATGGTAAACAATATGAAAGCTTATAAGAAATATAAGAAACAGTAAATTCATCACTGAGCCAGCATGCACATGCACGCACATGCAAGCAAAAGGCAAAGAATCTACAAAGGAAAAAAGTCAATGTGAAAGTGAGACTCTCAGATTAGAAGAACATCCTAACCTGCTTTTGCCTTAAAGTTGACCTTCAGATCCTGGTGATCTTGTGCTTTCATTCTGAGGGCTAAACGAATCATGGAAAACAGGCAATAAAACTCAGGGTCGAAATCTTGCCATTTGCGACAACATGGATGGAACTAGAGCGTATCATGCTTAGCGAAATAAGTCAAGGGGAGAAAGACAAATATCATATGATCTCCCTGATATGAGGAAGTGGTGATGCAACATGGGGGCTTAAGTGGGTAGGAGAAGAATCCATGAAACAAGATGGGATAGGGAGGGAGACAAACCATAAGTGACTCTTAATCTCACAAAACAAACTGTGGGTTGCTGGGGGGAGGGGGGTTGGGAGAAGGCGGGTAGGGTTATGGACATTGGGGAGGGTATGTGCTTTCGGGTAAATTGGAAGGGGAGATGAACCATGAGAGACTATGGACTCTGAAAAACAATCTGAGGGGTTTGAAGTGGCAGGGGGGGTGGGAGGTTGGGGTACCAGGTGGTGGGTATTATAGAGGGCACAGCTTGCATGGAGCACTGGGTGTGGTGAAAAAATAATGAATACTGTTTTTCTGAAAATAAATAAATTGGAAAAAAAAAAGACTGATAGTCATATTAACAAAGGTGATTTTTTAAACTATCATATTATGAAATGTGTCACATTTTGTAAGAGCTGTATAACTCAGTTAATCAGTATTTTCCAAATGATCAATGCATAATGTTGAAAAAACATGCATGGGTAGAAGACCAATTCAAAATGCAGGATGGATTTTAATGCAGCAGAGTATGAAAAGTACATTGATATGGTTTCAGGTTCCACACTGCAACTTAGGAAACTACCACTTGTCAAGTCTGCAGCAGTATCAGAAATAGCTGTGGTTATCTAAAGATGTTATTAAAATACTCTTCCTCTTTCCAGCTGTTAAAAAAAAAAAAAAAAAAAAAACTCAGGGTCCAACCAAAGTAGGAATCAAATAGAAAAATCCCCACAAAAAGCTAGGACTCCCAAAGGCCTAGAGCTTCACTGAATGGTGAAGAACAAATAAACTGTCTACCAGAAACTTTCTTCTCTTGACTCTCTTGTACTAAAAAGAAGGCAAAATAAATTGCCTTAAGAAGTTGTAACAAGTTGGTCCTTACATCGTTTCGGGGACCAAGTTCATACCACCTGTGCAATCTAAAAAAACTTCAAAGGATAATTTAATTTACTGTAACCTAGGATAATTAGTGCTCCAGAATCTAGCAGAAATAAAAGCAAGCCCTTTATGAAGAAATGTAATTTCAATGTAGGCCTCAAGGAATTTCTAAAGATAAAATTCCAAGGAAATGAGTTCATAGCTCAAAGCCATTTGTCAAAGTATACATAGAGACTAAGCACTGTCAGTGAAAACCAGCAAAAATAAAAGTAAAGAGCAAACTCAAAACCACTAATATTTCTGAGTAGAAAATTAGTTTGAAATGTAATATTTGTCACATGAAATAAGAAATAATATTGAGGCTCAAAAATACAAGCAAAGAATATAGGATCTTAAAACAACCAAAAGACTTAAAAAAGAATGCAGTAATCGTCTTTCTCTGATTTATTTACTTTGCTAAGCATAATACCCTCTAGGTCCATCCACATAGTTGCAAATGGCAAGATTTCATTTCTTCTGATGGCTGCATAGTATTCCATTGTGTATATATACCACATCTTCTTTATCCATTCATCTGTTGATGGACATCTAGGTTCTTTCCATAGTTTTTATTCTGGACATTGCTGCTATAAACATTTGGGTGCACATGCCCCTTCAGATCACTATGAGACTCTTAATCTCACAAAACAAACTGAGGGTTGCCAGGGAGGGAGACGTAGGGAGAGAGTGTTTGGATTATGGATACTGGGGAAGGTATGTGTTATGGTGAGTGCTGTGAAGTGTGTAAACCTGGCAATTCACAGACCTGTACCCCTGGGGCTAAGAATACATTATATGTTAATTAAAAATTAAAGAAAAAGAATACAGTAGAACAATTTGAAGTATAACACTGAGGGATAACAAACAAAAATAGACACCTTATTGAAAATACAACTACAGAACTAGACAAGTCCAAGAGCCCTACCAAAATGAGCTTTAGGAAGACTAAGAGATTAAAAATACAAAACAGAGATTAAGAAAACATGAGGATAAAATGATAAGGTTTACCTTACATCTACTTGAAATTCCAGAAGTGACAACAGAATGTTATTACTCAAAAAACTGATACATACAAAGATTATGACAGGTTTTTGCAGAACCGTTGAATGGTTCCAAGCCTCAGATCTATAATGATTAAATAATATCAAGCATGATAAATAAAAGGGAATGGATGCTTTAATCACATTGCCATGAAAGTGCAGGACACCGAAGACAAAGGGAACATCTTTGAAGCAGCCAGAAAGATATTTTACCCAAAACAAAAGATGGTTAGGTTAATGGATGATAAAGTACATTGGAAAAATATCTCCAATGAGTTAAACCCAAAATACAGAATGCAAGCCTGGAAGCATATATTCAGTGAAATTATTTTTCAAGAAGTCATATTTTCAAATAACAAATAAACAAATAACAAATAAACCCACCCAAGGAAATCATATTTTTATGAAAACGTCCATATCTACAAAAAAAAAAAACTATTGTGTGAGATACCATGTAAAACTAGTATTTTAAACTATTAAATAGAATGGGTTATTCCAGGACTAGTACTGATAAGTTTACAAGTAATTTAAGAATATTACTCAGCCATCAAAAAGGATGAAACCCAGCATTTGCATCAATGTGGATGGAACTGGAGGGGATTACACTAAGTGAAGTAAGTCAAGCAGAGAAAGACAATTATCATATGGTTTCATTCATATGTGGAACATAAGGAATAGCTTGCAGGCCTATGGGTAAGGGAGGGAACACTGAACGAGAAGAACTCAGAGAGGGAGACAAACCATGAAAGACTCTGGACTTCAGGAACCAAACTGAGGGTTACAGAAGGGCAGGGGGTAGGCGCATGGGATAACTGGTTGATGGGTATTAAGGAGGGCACATGTGGTGATGAGCACTGGGTGTTATACACAACTAATGAACACTACATCAAAAACTAGTGATGCACGATATGTTGTCTAGTTGAACAAAAAAAGAATAAATAAAAGATGAGAAAAAGATAGATATTGAATTTTTAAAAAGAATACGCAGACTTTAATCCACAAACTGAAATATCTCAGAAATATTTTTGTGATTTGATTCATTTAAAGCTATTGAATGGAATCTCAATTTTATTTTTTTTAATTTATTTATTTATTTATTTTCATCCTAACAGTATTCATTGTTTTTGCACCACACCCTGTGCTCCATGCAATCCGTGCCCTCTCTAATACCCACCACCTGATTCCCCCAACCTCCCATCCCTCACCACTTCAATCCCTCAGATTGTTTTTCAGAGTCCATAGTCTCTCATGGTTCACCTCCCCCTTCCAATTTCCCCCAACTCCCTTCTCCTCTCTAACTCCCCATGTCCTCCATGCTATTTGTTATGCTCCACAAATAAGTGAAACCATATGATAATTGACTCTCTGCTTGACTTATTTCACTCAGCATAATCTCTTCCAGTACCGTCCATGTTGCTACAAAAGTTGGGTATTCATCCTTTCTGATGGAGGCATAATACTCCATAGTGTATATGGACCACATCTTCCTTATCCATTCATCCGTTGAAGGGCATCTTGGTTCTTTCCATAGTTTGGTGACCGTGGCCATTGCTGCTATAAACATTGGGGTACAGATGGCCCTTCTTTTCACGACATCTGTGTCTTTGGGGTAAATACCCAGGAGTGCAATTGCAGGGTCATAGGGAAGTTCTATTTTTAATTTCTTGAGGAATCTCCACATTGTTCTCCAAAGAGGCTGCACAAACCTTCATTCCCACCAACAGTGGAAGAGGGTTCCCCTTTCTCCACATCCCCTCCAACACATGTTGTTTCCTGTCTTGCTAATTTTGGCCATTCTAACTGGTGTAAGGTGATATCTCAATGTGGTTTTAATTTGAATCTCCCTGAGGGCTAGTAATGATGAACATTTTTTACCAAAGAGGTAAAGGATCTGTACTCGAGGAACTACAGAACACCCATGAAAGAAATTGAAGAAGACACAAAAAGATGGAAGACCATTCCATGCTCTTGGATCGGAAGAATAAACATTGTTGAAATGTCTATACTGCCTAGAGCAATCTATACTTTTAATGCCATTTTCGATCAAAATTCTGCCAGTGTTCTTCAGAGCTGAAGCAAATAATCCAAAAATTTGTATGGAATCAGAAGAGACCCCGAATCGCTAAGGAAATGTTGAAAAACAAAAATAAACCTGGGGGCATCACGTTACCTGATTTCAAGCTTTACTACAATGCTGTGATCATCAAGACAGCATGGTACTGGCATAAAAACAGACACAAAGACCCCTGGAACAGAGTAGAGAGCCCAGATATGGACCTTCAACTCTATGGGCAAATAATCTTCAACAAAACAGGAAAAAATATACAGTGGAAAAAAGACAGTCTCTTCAATAAATGGTGCTGGGAAAACTGGACAGTTATATGCAGAAGAATGAAACTCGACCATTCTCTTACACCATACACAAAGATAAACTCAAAATGGATAAAAGACCTCAATGTGAGACAGGAATCCATCAGAATCCTAGAGGAGAATATAGGCAGTAATCTCTTCGATATCAGCCACAGCAACTTCTTTCAAGATATGTCTCCAAAGGCAAAGGGAACAAAAGCAAAAATGAACTTTTGGGACTTCATCAAAATCAAAAGCTTCTGCACAGCAAAGGAAACAGTAAGAAAACAAAGAGGCAACCCACGGAATGGGAGAATCTCAATTTTAAATTAAAATTTATACTTTACTCAGTCAAAATTTGCTTGGTACAGAAAAACTTTGGGTGTGTATGATCTACATTAAGTGTATATATGATTTTCAACATTTTATAAGTATTGGCTGCCCCATCTTACAATGGCAAGGAAATTCTAAGGTTTATCAAGATGCAACATGCCTAAGGAGACTTGTTACTCAAAAAAAAAAAAAAAAAAGCTTTTATCCTGACATTTCATAACGGTATTAAAATCCCTATCTTAAAGACAGTTCTGAAGCCTAAGTCCTTTCCCAGTATCCCTGTGTCCTTAGGCACACAGACAAATTAGGCACATAGCTATATCCCTTCTATTATTTTTTTCTATTGACTTCTTATCTCCTGGACTTTAAGCCCACTGAAGACAAGAATTGTTCCTGATTGCTTTTTATATCCCAGTTTAACATTTGTTAAATATTTGTTGAAGATAATGATAATTTTCAACTGTTTCTGTCTAAACCTGCTCCATACTCATAATAAATCCATCATTATCCATGAAATTGTCCATGGATGATCTATAGTATTTATAATAATATAATAATAATCCCATTTTTGCTTCCGTGAGTCCCAACCATTAAATCCCTTCTGCCATGTCAAATCCACTGGCCTTGCTGGTCCAACATAGAAAGAGTTTGGAAGTCATCATTCCCACCCTCACAACAAAAACAAAAGCTGAACAAAAGTCATCTATTTTTCTTAGATCCATCAGACAGTTGAGGACACAGAGCAAACTACTGCCCCTAAAACTAGAGAAACAGTGAATACAAAGAACCACAACTTACTGGGAATGGAAGCCACTGCTGGAGCCTTGTGGGAACACTTTAAAAAATAATTGACTATAATATAGCAATTATATATATATATATATATATAATATCCAAATATTATATATAACATATATATAGCTTTACATATAATATATATGTGTATATATATATATATATATATATGTAGTAAGAACAGAATATCAAGAGATATCTGCACTTCCGTGTTCACTGCAGCATTATTCACAACAGCCAAGATACAGAAATAACCAGTGTTCATCAGTGGATGAATGGATAAGGAAGATGTGGTGCATGTGTGTTTATATCACACACCCAGTGGAATATTATTCAGCCTTGAGAAAGAAGAGAATTCTTCCATGGATGGATCTGGAGCGCATTATGTTCAATGAAATAAGCTGGAGAAATAAGGACAAATACCATTGATTTCACTTATATGTGGAATCTAAAAAAAGTTGAACTCAGAAACAGAATGAAAAGTAGTTGCCAGGGTCTGGGTGGTGAGGGAATTAGGGAGAGGTTGTTAAAGGATATAAACTTTCAGCTATCTGATGAGTAAGTTCTGAGGACTTAATGTATGATATGGTGACTCTAGTTAACACTGTACAGTTGACCCATGGGTTTGAACTGCATGGGTCCACTTATATGAGGATTTTTTCAATAAATATTGTAAGTATTATAAATGTAGTTCCTCTTCTTTATGATTATCTATTTTTTAAAGATTTTATTTATTTATGACAGAGAGAGAGAGAGTGAGAGAGGGAACACAAGCACAGGGAAGCTGGAGAGGGAGAAGCAGGCTCCCCGATGAGCAGGCCCAGGTGCCCTCCTTATGATTTTCTTAATAACATTTTCTTTTCTCTAGCTTATTTTATTGTAAGAATACAGTCTATAATACATAGAACATATGAAATATGTGCTGTTTGGTGAGGCTTCCAGTAAACAGTAGGCTATTACTAGTTAAATTTGGGAGGGTGGGGAGTCCAAATTTATACATGGATTTTGACTACACAAGGGGTCAGGACCTCTAACCCCCACATTGTTCAAGGATCTACTATATTGTATAGTTTTGCTAAGGCAAAAAAAAAAAAACGAACACACAACTTGCTAAGACAGTGAAATTTAAATGTTCACACACACACACACACACATATGCATGTGTTAATTAACTAAAGAAAAATTGATTACTGGTAAAGGAGTATAAACTAACTTGAGAATTTAAAAATCCTGGGAGACCCCCACCCTTTTGTGAGGTAACCTCCAGGAGCTACCCAGTTTCTCAAGGTGAAGATCAGAGAAAAATCCCCTCAGGCTCCAGATAGGGGAGGGGAAAGATAACTGTTTTTAAGCATTCCCAAAGCACTCTTTTCTCTTTAACAAAGGCCTCAAGGGAAACTACTTTACTAAGGCTTTACTGGCTTGAGTTTTACCAGAGTCTGACCAAAGTGGTGGAAGGCAAATTATCTAACTCCAGGTCCCTCTAGCCTTTCTGTCTCACCTGAGGTGGGAAGGAATTGTGAAGGTCATAGCCAGAGGCACAAGCTCGCTAAAAAAACTGAGGACCTAATCATGGGGTTATAGGATGCTTCCCCTCCCCCAACCCACACCTTACCACCACATCAGTAAAGCTTTGTATATAACTGGGTGTTCAGTTGAAAGAACTTTATTTGTCTTTGTTAACACTACTTAAGAGGAAGCCCCTAGGGAAATTCAAAGACACCAGGGGATACAGGAAGGAGAGTAAGCCTACCACCTACAGCTGCAGCAAATAGTAAACACAGCCTAACTCTCTGCCAGATAAATATAAAACCTCACATGAAAGACTTATTTACCTAAGTTTCTTTTACCTGATGCATCTTGCCTAGCTTTCAACAACAACAAAATAAAATTACAACACATGCTGAAAGGCAAAAAAACACAATCTGAAGACACAAAGCAAGCATCTGAAACAGAGCCTCGAACGGGGCAGAAACTTTGGAATTATCAGACTGGGAATTTAAAATAAATATAACTATGCTTGATATGCTAAGAGCTTTCATGGAAAAAGTGGACACCTGCAAGAACAGACAGGTAATGCAGAATGGAAATGGTAAAATGATAACACAAGGATATGGGAACTCTAAAAAACAACAAAAGGAAATGCTAGAAATTTTACTGTACTTTTTTAAAGACTTATTTATTTATTTTAAAAAGAGAATGGGGGCCAGGGGCATGCACAGGGAGTGAAAGAGAGAGAACCTTAAGTAGACTCCCCTCTGAGCAAGGAGCCCAATGCAAAGCTGGATTCCATGATCCTGAGATCATGACCTGAATTGAAATCAAGAATTGGACGCTTAAACACCTGAGCCACCCAGGCACTCCTAAGAAATGCTAGAAATTTTAATACTCCATAACAGAAATGAAGAATGCATTACTGGGCTCATCCATGGATAATACAAGCAAGAAAAGAATCAGTGAGCTTGAAGGTGTGTCCATAGGAACTTCCAAAACTGAAATGCAAAGAAGAAAAAAACAGAACAGAATATCCAAGAACTGTGAAACAATTGCAAAAGGTGTAACATACAAGTAAAGGAGACACAAGAAGGAGAAGAAAGAAGAGAAAGGGACAGAAGAGATATTTGAAGTAATAATTAAATGCCTGCAATTTTCTAAAATTAATGAAATACATCAAACCACAGATCCAGGTGAAAGGTCCTCCAATAATGGGTCCGTGATCAAAGGAGAGAGACTAATACAAAGCGAAGGTCAAGCAAAGCTTTATTTCGCGCCAAGCATCAAGAATCAAACCGACCGGCCCGGGCCATCTCTTACAAAGAAGCAACCCCTCTCTGCCTTACAGACTAGCTTTTATAGAGCAAAGGCCATGTGGTTGGGTAAGTTCCCTGAGGGGGGGAGCAGGGTCAGTTTAAGTTTTACTGTATAAACAACAAAATCACTGTTTAACCAGATGGAATTTCTCTGGCTAAATAGGCCCTTACACAGGAAGATCAGAAGGCACCAAGCAGGATAATTACCAAAAAGTCGACAGATGGGCATATCATATCCAAACTGCAGAAAACTAAAGACAGAGAAGATGTTCAAAGAAGCCAGAGGAAAAAACACCTTCCCTATGGAGGAACAAGGATAGACTTTTCTTCAGAAACTAAACAAACTAGAGAATGGACTGAAACATTTAAACTGTTGAAAGGGAAAAAAAAAAAAAACACCAACCTAGAATTTTATGTCTAGTGAAATTACCCTTCCAAAGTGAAGAACAACGAACATGTTCTCAAACAGACCCCCTGCCTCATGGGCTCTGCCCTCTCTAAGCTTTCCCGAGCCATCAGCTTTGCCTACCCCACCTCTTTGCCATGCTCCCTCCAGGGACAGTCTGGATCTTACTGGTGCCACAACTTCACAGTCTTCTGTGAAATAAGTCCCCCCCCCCAAAAAAAATCTCTTCTTCTCAGCTACTAAAGTTCCAAACTGGTACAGAGTAAGCAAGCAAGGATTTTACATCACAGGGACAGACTCTTCTATCCCCATGACAACACACTACCAGATTCTCTCCAAGTTCTCTCTCAGTGGCTTCAATCTTTCCCTCCAACTTCATTTCCACTGCTCTCTACCCATCTTATTTAGCTGAAAAGCCTGTAGATATCTGAACTCCAAATGAAAGTACCTTTAAAACTTCTATCCCCAAACAACCAAATGTAACAGATGGACTTTCTTTGGATCCTGACCTCTCCCTCCCAAACAATTCTTTTTTTCATTAAGAACAGTACTAAATGGTACCAACAAAATACTACTTTTGTTAGAGGTGACAGTGGTATTATGAATATAAGATAACATTTTTTAGAGATGCATACTGACATCTGTGGGATGAATGGCGTGAATAATGGGATTTGTCTGGAGATATTTCAGCAAAAATAAATAAATAAATAATCAATTAATTAATTAACTAAAGGGATAGAAGCAAATGTTGAAAACTGTTGATACTTGTTGAATCTGGGGAATAGGTATATGGAATTTTATTCTATTACTCTACTTTTCCGTGTATTTGAAGTTTTTCATAATTTTTGTTAATTCCATTTCCACTGACCTTCAGAAAATGCCTGTTTCCATTTAATCAGATTTTAACAGGTGCCAGTACAGGGTTTACTTAACCTAGTTCATGCTCCATTCATTAACTAGACTAGATCTACCCCGTCCAAGACCCATTATAAAAAATAACATTTCATTAAACTGGCTGATACCTAACTCATTGCTCATGTTGCTTATTATGGTAAGTTTATTGAAGGGTAAGTTCCTGGGTCATACTGACTGTTTTGAGAGAAGTAAACCAGGTACATTCTGTTCAGTAGTGGACAGTGTGCCCTTCTCACCACACCCTTGCCAACACTGGGTTGTTTAAACACACACACACACACAAAACAAAACAAAACAAAACAAAACAAAAAAACCTTTTAAAAGTGCAGTGCAGAAGTTGGTGCAGCCACTTTGGAGAACAGTGTGGAGATTCCTCAAGAAATTAAAAATAGATCTTCCCTATGACCCTGCAATTGCACTACTGGGTATTTACCCCAAAGATACAGATGTAGTGAAAAGAAGGGCCATCTGTACCGCAATGTTTATAGCAGCAATGGCCACAGTCGCCAAACTGTGGAAAGAACCAAGATGTCCTTCAACGGATGAATGGATAAGGAAGATGTGGTCCATATACACTATGGAGTATTATGCCTCCATCAGAAAGGATGAATACCCAACTTTTGTAGCAACATGGACGGTACTGGAAGAGATTATGCTGAGTGAAATAAGTCAAGCAGATAGAGTCAATTATGATATGGTTTCACTTATTGTCAGAGCATAACAAATAACATGGAGGACATGGGGAGATAGAGAGGAGAAGGGAGTTGAGGGAACCATGAGAGACTATGGACTCTGAAAAACAACCTGAGGGTTTTGAAGGGGTGAGGGGTAGGAGGTTGGGGGAGCCAGGTGGTGGGTATTAAGGAGCGCACATATTGCATGGAGCACTGGGTATGGTGCAAAAACAATGAATACTGTTACACTGAAAGAAAAAAAAAAAAAAAGTACAGTGCAGAAAATCAGAATTTAACTTCCCCCAGTCAAAAGGGAAGGACATTCACTGCAGCAGAAACAGTTTCAACAAGGCAAATAGGTGAGAATAGACCTGATTACTTTAGTTCTGCATTACCAGAATTCACTCATTTAGTAAATAATTATTTGCATAGAGACTCTGTATTTAAATGGATATTAATGATTCCAGCTGTTAAAAATATATTAGTACCTAATTAAAGCTTTAGTCCTGATAAAGTAAGAAGAAATGAAGAAGAGTTGCTTCTTTTAAAAAGGTAGCCATTTTTGGAGGTGTGGAAATTACCCTTGTGCAGACTTTCTGGAACATCTAGAATTCCATGGAGGTCAGACTGCATCTTTCCTCTTTCTTCCCAGCCTTCTCCACACAGCACTCTGGTAAAATAATGTATTTCTAAATAGATTATTGAGACCAATGACACCCAACATTTTCTTTTATGGTTTACACTTTCAGAAAGTGCTATGGTTTTAAAGTCCTTTCTGCTCCAGTAGCTTTCCTAATAGGAATTAGCAAAGTCTTCCAGAAAAATTAAGAGGCAAGTTCTCCTTTAATAAAGACAAAGACACATTCACTTGGCAATTGGGCTGAAATTCAAAAGACTTCAATAATGAAATCCCATTCTCTAGAAGTCATAATGTTTACCATGAGGAGAGCAATGCCTGTTCCAGGTTAATTGGAGAGAAAGGATGTTTCCCCTGGGTAGTCACTGCAGCTAAATTAGCCCTGTGCTGCAAAGCCTCATTGCTCTGTGTTACGTTTCAAAGCCGAAGTTCTCAGCTCTAAGGAACTGCTTTGCTGTTTAATACTCTGGTTGCTTCAACTGCTCATCAGCCGGTGCATTTGAACATGAATGATTGGAAATGAGGCACCGGGAGGGAGAATCACCAAGACAATGAGCGTGAGCAAGGACGAGAAGTGTTCTTCCCTCCGCCATGCCTTATTATGATGTTTTCAAGGGGGCCCTTTGAAATAAACAGGGTACGTGGGGAAACTTAAGCAGGACCTCCAGGAGCCGGTTTCACCGCACTGCGCACAGACAGGCTCCCGGGAGACAAGCTGCAGCTTCTCATTGCGGGGAATCTCCAGCCCTTGCTCAGCAAGCTGACCTTCCTGGTCCATTCCAGTTCCGTGCTTCTCAGTCCGGCATAACTGGGAAAAAAACAAAAAACAAAAAACACCCTTAAAATCAGCATTCTTTATTCTGGCCTTTTAGCTATCAGTCAGGTTCCAGAAATTAACAGGCATCTCCCAGCAGAGGGGAAAAAAAAAAAAATGCAGCAAACAAGAACAATGTTGCTAAAAGAAGAAAGAAAGGAAAAGAAAATCCCCTATTTTTCTTACTCCACAAATGCATTGGTATGGATTGGTAAATATACAATACAGTACGTGTTTTACATTTAAATGCTTCTTATGTCTGTTTCATCCACAAGGCCATGTTTTCATATATAAGTGATCTTCATGCTTTAGAAAACGAAGAAAAGATAAATTCTTAAAGAAATGTTAAATATACATATAGGTGCCATACTGTCTTATATTAGTATATTTTGTTGTAATATAGGGCATATTTAATAGTATATAATACACCCATAAATATACACATAAGGAGAGATACAGTGCCCTCTACTGGATCAAATTCAACTTGATTAACCTCTCCCTTGAAATAGTTTAACTTTCCTTCAAGTGACTGTCAACAACAGAATAAAAAGTTTCACTGGGTGTGGTGAAAAAAAACAATGAATTCTGTTACGCTGAAAAGAAATTTTTAAAAATTAATTAATTTTAAAAAGTTTCATGTTAAGTGATTCTTCATGTCTGGTGATTCCTCTCTGGCTCATAACAGCAAAAAAAACCAAAACCCATTTCACATGCTATACGTCTTAATGATGCTTGCTTACTATGCTTTGTGTTATAATCCTTCGTGTTCAAAGGATTGTTCACGTTCACAAGTGCACTTGTGTTACTATCTGTGGTCTTTGGAAGACAGTAGACAAAGCAAAGGGAAATTTGGCTGATTAATTTCTTTGAGCTATCTAAGAAATTAATCCAGACTCTGTAATTCCGAAACCAAAATTAAACTTATTGATTGTGTGCTATTTGAACTAATCTGATGTGATTTTAAGAACCAGACAGATATGGACTCAGGCACAGCATCCATGTTCCAAAAGCTGGACAATTCGAGACCTTAAGCAAATTGAGAAGTATCAGTTTAAAAGTAACCTGATGTAGACAAATAATACAGAAATCATCATTGTGAACAATTTATTCTGGACTAGTATGGAGATCCCGCGGAAAAGACGCATCTGCTCCCAAATGAGCTGGTAAAAAATCTTTGTTGTGGATTCTTGAAAATTGCAAATAAGGATGGATTTAGGGAATTTCCAAGAAATTATTACAAATAATAGGAAAGGTTATTCTAAAATAAGAATAGTTTCAGGATACCTGGGTGGCTCAGTTGGTTAAGCCATTGCCTTCAGCTCAGGTCATGATGTCAGGGTCCTGGGATTGAGCAGCATTGGGCTTCTTGCTCAGTGGGGAACCTGCTTCTCTCTCTGCCTCTGTATCCCACTCTGCCTGCTTGTGGGCTCTCTCTCTGACAAATAAAATCTTTTATTAAAAATAAAATAAATTAAATAAGAATAGTTTCAAAAATTTCACGCAGTACAATTTAACTTGTATGGACCCTGAGAGAGAGCTGGAAAGCAGAGGGATTCTTAAAACACTGGGGATACCATTGCACTGCACGATTCTCCACAGTGGCACTGAAAGTGTCAATGTTTCCTTTTCCCGAGGAGACCCCGTCTTCCCCTTGTCCTGACCTGGATTCGTCTCCTGGCTACCAAGGGCAAAGACCCACAGGGTTAACCTTACACAGATTTTCAGAAGCTTGGCAGAGCTTGTCGTGGAAGTTCATCACCCAGCCAAAGTAAGCCAGCTGGAAAATCAGATCCTATCTCCTTGATGCAAAATTTAGAGAAGATGTCAGGTTGATGGCAGCCCCATTCCAACCTCTGCTGCAAAGAAACACAGGAGAGGGATTTCTAGAGCCCTGCAGCCATCCCTATCAGTAACATGAAGGAAAACCTTTTGAGACCATTCCCTGCCCCCTCAAAAAAAAAGGAACAATGCTTGGAGGTGAGGTTTGCCCCCTGCCCAGGTTTCCTAGGAAGGCTCTGGCTGCCTTGTGGGGTAGTTTAGCTCTACACGTCAACCATCACATGAAAATGTTGACTCCCCTAAGAAGCTTGCTCCTGTCTTAGGAGCAAGAGAACCTTGGGCAGAGGTTCTCCTACTGTAGTGAACATGGAGCCCTTCTGGTGGGCCTGTGGCGAGTCTGGAGTCCATGGCTTCTTGCAGAGACTCTGGTTCAGTGGGCCTGGAGAAAGATTGAAGAATCTGCATTTTAACAAGTCCAGGGGACTCTGGTATAGTGGTCCTTGGACCATATGTTAGAAACACTGCCTGAGGAAATGAAGAAACACGTTTCAACAAAGACTCCGACATCTTCATACCTTCTCTTTATGAGTATCCACCTTTTTTTTTTTTTAAAAAAAAACAAGAGCCCTATTCTCCTGAAGCTGTTTCAAAAAATTGAAGCAGAAGGAAAACTTCCAGACTCTTTCTATGAAGCCAGCATTACCCTGATCCCCAAACCAGGCAAGGACCCTACCACAAAGGAGAATTTCAGACCAATATCACTGATGAATATGGATGCTAAGATTCTCAACAAGATCCTAGCCAACAGGATCCAACAGCACATTAAAAAGATTATACACCATGATCAGGTGGGATTCATCCCTGGGCTACAAGGATGGTTCAACATTCGCAAATCAATCAATGTGATACCACCTTTTTTTAATTTAAAGATTTTATTTATTTCTTTGAGAGAAAGTGTGAGTGAGAGGGAGAAAGAGAGAGAAAGAACAGGAGGAAGGGCAGAGGGGGTGGGGAGAAGCAGACTCCCTGCTGAGCTAGGAGACCAATGCAGGACTCTCTCCCAAAACTCCAGGATCATAACCTGAGCTGACCAGACACAGCCAATTGAGCCACCCAGGTACGCTTTCAATGAGATCTTCATGGAATAAGAAGTCCCTTGTACTCATTTTTGTCCTTGTGTAAATAGCATCATCATAAATGTACCTATTTCCTTGAGGTGGAACCACATGACAGGATACGTGACTGTGTAGACACCCCTGAGACACTTCTTAGTCCCGGGCCAGGCCCTGCTGTACTCTTTACTCTATGTGCCAGCGCAGCCTTTGCATTTTCTGCTCCCTCCTTAAAAATGTCTTCACCTGTTCCTTCTGCCCCATCTTGTCCCCGCAGCACCATAGAATAAGCAATCTCATTGCTTTCCCTACCCATCCTGTCTCTGAAAAGCTGCACAAGACATTTTGGGGTTTTCTTGAAGGTTTGTGGCAAGCAACAAAGAGGAAAAGACAAGGGGGAAATAAACATGGACATAACATTAAGGAGAAATCTCACTGTCTCATATAGAAGTCATTCCCAAAACTCAGTTTTTCTTCTTCACAGCTCTTGACTCTACAACAAAATACCTGTTTTCTTCCTTCCTTCCTACTTTCCTCCTTGCCCCCTTCCTTATTTTCTTCCCTTCTTTTTTTCTCCCTCCTTCCCTCTACCCCTTGCACGAACTTCGCCTGAATGCCCACCATGTTCGGCACTCTGGACTTGACAGCACAATCCTCCCATACTCCACAAACATACCAAAGGGCAACGAAAGCACCAAATAATGGCAGTTTCGGAGGAAGGCTTCACGAAGGACTGATATGAGAAGAGCCTGGAAGAAAAGAGAAGGGACCTAGCAGAATGCCGGGAAAATTAATTCCCTTCAGCAGAGAGAACAGCCCCATACAAAGCCAAAGGGAAGTATAGTATGTCATATTTTGGGAACCCAGTAGTTCGGTAGAGCAGGAACCTGGGGTGAGTGTTGGAAATCGGAGGGGTCAACTCAACACAACACAACAGTGAACAGTGAACAGGGAGTTTATTTCATAAACCATGTGTAAATGACCAACCATATCATGACTTTTACAACCGAAAAAGTCAGCAATTATTTAAATCTGATGATTTAAGTTCCAAACCAAGTTGGGGGAGAAGGGAAAAGAAGAGGCAAGCCTAGTAAATATTATAGCAGACATACACCTGTCCAGGGCAACCCAGAAGGTCACTCTAACCATAGGGTGTCCTGGCCCACGTGACAAAGTCTCTTGACTCACCTTGATGAGAATGTCTTCATCTTAAGGTTTCAGTATCTAAACACCATTAGAACTATTTGGGGGCAAAACCTAGATGCGCTCCTGCCTTTAAATTCTTTTCTCTTCACAAAGAAAACATCTCCTAGGCATTTCCTCCATTTAAAAAACAGTGACTTCTTAGAAGGAAGGATAGAATCTTTCAGTATGTCATTAGTGATGCTGACCACAATTTGACTTACTGAATCAATCCTTCTTTTCCAGTTCTTCAATAATAAACTGTAAGGGTTGAGTTACTACATGATCTAAGAGATAGAAGGTATGTGATTTCCCAAGAACAATGAATTCTTTGTATTTTTTTATATATTCTGCATTTTATATTAAATCAAAGGTTCTACCATATGTTATCTTGGGGCTCTAATAGTTCTTACCTAACATTATCAATGTCATCGTGAGAGCTACTGGGAGAGTCAGTTCCTGGATTTGCTGGTGGGCAAGGCTGCGGGGGCTGTGAGTCATTCTTGGGTTGGAATAGTTTCTTTACTTCATAGTAAAGCACCTGCCCAGTACAACATGGGCTCAGTCATTTTTCTGCTTATGAACAACAACAAAATAACAAATTCATCAAATATTTGGTATCGCTTCGGGATTCAGAGTGAAGTATCTTTATCCGAGGACTAAAGAGTCTCTGTAGCAGACATATTGTGATGTTTCCCTTTTCAAGCTCTTAATCCTTTTTGCCGGCGAGGCCAGATGTCTGCTAAACGAACGACATTAGCCGGATCCCACTCAAGGTCACGTCAGGGAGGAGTTCAGCTCTGGTAATGAGAAAATACGACCTCCTCCAGCTCTCTCTACAAAGGTCACTTGGTCCTGCTTTGACAAATACTTTTTGTAAGGCTAATTATAAGAGGTGCTCTAGAATAGTGAGTCACAGACTGAGGGTCGTGTTCATTTACATTCATTAGGTCTGGGGTGGGACCTGAGGTTCTCCATTGCTAGCAAGCTTCCAGGTGACACCCATGCTGCCCATCCACGGACCACTCTGTCAGTACCAAGGTCTAGAACATACTCAGAAACTAAAACAACAGTGTTTCTGAGATATTTCAGTGCTGACAGAGATATCAAGGCAGAAAAATTAAGATGTTGAATCATTCCAGATTATCTGAGATGTGTGGTTATCTCCTTTGTGCCCAGTAGCTCTTAGAACCATATATGGTTGGGGGGGGCCTGGGTGGCTCAGTCGTTATGGGTGGCTGAGTAGGCTCAGGTCATGATCCCAGGGTCCTGGGATGGAGCCCTGCATTGGTCTCTCCACTTAGCGGGGAGCCTGCTTCTTCCTCTCCCACATCCCCTGCTTGTGTTCCCTCTCTCACTGTGTCTCTTCTTTCAAATAAATAAATAAAAACCTTTAAAAAAAAAACATGAGAGTCCGTGGACTCTGAGAAACAAACTGAGTGTTTTGGAGGGGTGGGGGATGGGGAATTAGGTGAGCCTGGGGCTGGGTGAGCCTGGGGCTGGTGCCTCCATAATACAGAGGGCACATATTGCTTGGAGCACTGGGTGTGGTGCATAAACAATGAATGCTGGAACACTGAAATAAAATAAAATAAAATAAAATAAAATAAAATAAAATAAAATAAAATGAAAAAAAATAGCTTTAAAAAAAGAACAATATATGGATTACAATCATCTCAATTTCTTACACAATTGTTCCGGTGAATCTGATTGTGGATTTTCACCCACCCTACTCATAAGCAGACCGATAAGAAAGGGGATTTATTTATAGTGTTGGATTTGCTTATATTTGGTATGCTTTTTCCATTTTGTGATGTTCATTCTCCTTCCTCTTCATCCCACCTCCCACCTTCCTCTGAATTGAATACTTCTCCATCTTGTTTCCTGATCCTCCTCTCCATGAAAACATTCACTCAGGAGGAAAATCTGACTCCCCCATCCACACATAAATAATGATAGCTTACTGAGCTGTTAACCTACCCGAAAAGGAGAACTGTGCAGTGTTAGAATTCCAAACACCATCCAGAGGGCAGAAATCAATACTTGGGAGCATGACGGCTTTTCCAGCAGTGGTCTGGGGTGGACCTGAAAGTCCATCCCAGCAAGCCTGAGTCCACTTTGAGACCCTCCTATAGCCTAGGATCCCTCACACCTACCCCAGGAGAAGCTTCTAACCCAAGAGTGCTTCTAGAAGCTGACCTTGGGCCACCGTAGTTTAAGCAGGTCCCCGGATACCTCAGAATTGGTTTTATGAAGACATTTGACACCCTATTGGTATTATATTCTGTTCTTTAAGTCAGATTATCTAAATGGGAATTTTTTTTTAATCTCATGTTTAGTTACTTATGTTTCCGGAGGTAATAATGGACGCAGTTAAAAAACCCCTCTAAGAAATCCAACTGCTTGACAACATCAGATTTTGCGAGGACTGAAAGGTGAGCCCTCTATTTATTCTTCCTCTTTAGGTGCATTATGTTTGTCAAATGCCTACAAATCGTGGGGAGGAGGCAGGAAGAAATGGCAAACCTCTGTTTCCTCACTTCCTTTCTTTCTGTGTGTTCTAAAGAACGCTCTTCTGTCTTAGCTCAGTGGAAAAGTACAATGATCCTTGTGCACGTGGGCTCGATTTTTTCCTTGGGTTAAATCGCTGGGGCTGAGTCACTGAGGGCCAAACTAAAAATGCTTGTTGCCATAGGTTGCCCAATCTGTCCACCATGTCATTTATGAAGTAAAGAAAATATTGAATTAGGAAAGAAGAGGACTAGGAATCCAGATGTCCAGCCGGTGGAAAGATGGGTAATGAGAAAACAGAGCTGACCTCTTTCAGCAAAGCTGGGAAATGGCAGGGGATTGTAAGAAGCAGCTGCTCACTTTTGGCAGCTGCCGTGAAGGGCAATGTTACGGAATGTCAGAAAACAGCATATTTCATTGCGGCTTCTCTATTGCCCTTTAATGATTCAGGAGCAGAGCCATCTTTAACGACACTTAGCATGCTGTCTGCTTTAAAGGCAAATAAAATGTCCTCATTTCAGCCACCTTTGAAAGTCCAAGTGGAGACAAAGAGAATGGTCAAATGTATCCTTCTCGTGGACCTCTTAGATATCAGTTTGTTACCTAGAGGGAACACTTTGCTTAGGAAATAATGTCCTCGTTTTCTCTGAGAACATCTGGAAAGGTATTTTTAGACCCCCTTTCTACCATGGCATTGAAATACTCTAAATGACATGGATCCTTATTTAAGGATATAATTCCAAGGTAAAGCTGGAACATTGTCTTAGCCAGTAGTCCTAACCAGACCTTTTCTATCTGAACAGTGAACAGACTTCATTACTTTGCCATCAGTTGTAATGTAGTTACTTAAAATGGGCATTATCCTTAAAAGTTCCTCACCCTAAAAAGTCATTATATGAGGCATATGACGATGTTTCTTCATAGTTCAGCTCTGTGCACATAGCACAAATAAAGAAGAGGTCCTAGGGGAGCCTGCGTGGCTCAGTCGGTTAAGCCTTTGGTTCAGGTCATGATCTCAGAATCCTGGGATCAAGACCGACATTGGGCTCCCTGCACAGTGGGAATCTGGTTCTCACTCTCCCTCTGCCCCTCCCCATGCTTGTTCTCTCTCAAAATCGTAAAAAAAATTTAAAAAAGAGGAAGAAGAAAAGAGGTTCAAGTGATTATCCAATTGGATAAACTCAAAGAAAATCAAATAACGAGTTTTGTTATACAAGTTACAACCTTTGGTTAATGTTGGCTAGATCCAGGTTCAACAGCAAAATCTCAAAGGTTGTTTAATTGATGGCATTTATGTCATTATGACACAAAATATAAAACATGTTGTGTGAAGTGCATTGTGATATATGAAATCATTGACTTTCACCCAAGATGGTGTGCTTTGAGACTCCTGGTTCATCAATATCAATTCTAAGGTGCATCACACACCATTTGTGATATTTAATTATGAAAGTACTTGGGTTTTAAAATAATTTTCCTTTTATAGTGGCCACATTTATAAATTGGTGTGTGTGTGTGTGTGTGTGTGTGTGTGTTGGAGCAGATTCAAGATACCCCTAATATGCCATTATTCACATTCATATTCCTTCTGAATTGATGGGGAGAGAGAGAGGAAAAAAGGGAGATGTTAGAGAAATAACTGTCGAGAATCAAAACCAAGCAATTGTAAGCAACCATTGTATATGCCATCAATAATGATGTTTAAATGGGTCCCTCTAATTACCCATTTCGTTCATGAGGGACTCTCCTGCCAGTCTGTTCCCAGCTGGTTCATCCCAAAGGAAAGCCAGCTGTGGAGCTCTTCTCACAGCCACCATCTGAGGGAACATCAGATAGCGGGTGCCAGAAGATTCCAGGGCACTGCTGAACAGGTCAAGGGAAAAGAAGCCCATCAGGAAACCAGACAGTCATTCAGGTAATTATTGTTGGGGACCATATCATCTTCCAAAACTCACCAACCCAGATTTTAATTTTAAAAATACAAACATAAAATATCTGAATCATCAAAAACACTTGGATCCCACCAAAACTGAATTAAAGCAAAAAAGCACTAAACTTCTCAAATATTCCAGATCGGACCCTCAGTGAGATTTGAGAAGTTTGGCATGACAAAACAAGATCATCAGAGGAAAAATACAAGAACAACAACAACAACAACAAAACTCTTGGGACTACAAAATAAAAAACAGATGATGTGCTTTTTCCACCTAGAAAAATCCATGAAGGCTGAAAGACCTTTAAAGTCATACATTTTTGGCAAGTTGTTAAATATAATTATAGCAGTTTTCTTTCTTTTTTTAAATCTCCCTGAATCCCCCACCACCATAAAAAACAACAACAACAACAAAAAAAAACAAAACAAAAAGCAGAAAATAAAATAGCAAAACTAGAAAGTCACAGACAACATCTAGATCAAAACTAGACTATATGATATTCCCAGAAAGCTCAAATAGGAGCTGGTGGGGACAAATAGAGCCACAAGATCAGTGTGGTATTAGCAAGTGGGCAGAAAAGCAGAGGGAGACCAGTGAGTGTCTGTCAGCATCAGAAGAAAAGAGCTCCGGGGCGCCTGGATGGCTCAGTGGGTTAAAGCCTCTGTCTTCGGCTCAGGTCATGGTCCCAGGGTCCTGGGATCAAGTCCCGCATCGGGCTCTCTGCTCAGCGGGGAGCCTGCTTCCTCCTCTCTCTCTGCCTGCCTCTCTGTCTGCTTGTGATCTCTAAGTGTCAAGTAGATAAATAAAATCTTTAAAAAGAAAAAAAGAACACAGGAAATGGAGGAACATAGTAAATGACACCATTGGAGTCTAACAGAAAACAAAAATCAGAACATGGTGTTTCAATGGTATAGAAAAAAGACTTGTGGAGCGCCTGGGTGGCTCAGTCAGTTGTGGCTGCCTTCCGCTCAGGTCATGATCCCAGGGTCCTTAGATCAAGCCCAGCATCGGGCTCCCTGCTCCATGGAAAGCCTGCTTCTCTCTCTCCCTCTGCCCCTTCCCCCTGCTTGTGTGCTTTCTCTCTCTCTCTCTCTGCCAGATAAAATAAGTAAAATCTTTAAAAAGATAAAAGGGGAAAAAAAAAGACTGGAATTTGTCAAAAACAACAACAAACTAAAAAAGGGGTCGGGTAAACCTATAGGTTCAAAGACACTTATATGACTTATCAAATAATTACTATGTGTTGGAACAAATTTGTATACTATTTAAACAAACTTTTAAAATAATTTAAGGACAATAGAGAAAGGTAAACACCAGATATTTAATGATATTAAGGGATTATTGTTCATATTATCTAGGTGTGATCATGGTATTATGGCTATACTTCTTTGTAAAAAAGAGTCCATATCTTTGAGCAACATATAATGAAATGTGATGTCTGGTAGCTGCTTCTAAATAACTTGGAGTTGGTGGGGAGCCTTCAGGTGCCATAGAGGAAATGAGACTGGCTGGGGGACCATGGCCATTGGGTCTGGGTAGGGGGGAGCACAAGGATGTGTTTTATGTTGCCTTTAGTTCTCTGTATGTTTGGAATTTTCTATAATAAAGCCAAAGCAAATAAAAATAGATGCATGTATGAAAATCAGTGGCAAACTCTAAGCCACAAATAACCAGTTAGGTAATACAATGAGAGAGGTAGACACCCATCTCAATAGCAACACAAAATGCATAAAATAACTAGAAATTTGCTTATGAAATATAAAAGAACATAGTAAGAAAAGAGCAGTTATGAAACTTGACTGAAAGATGTAGAAGAGCTTAATCAATAGACATTTTATGGTCCAAATGGAAAGCCAACATTTAAATGTCATTTTCCCACAAATTTATCTATAAGTGTGATGCAACTCCAATCATCCAACAAGATTTTCTTTAACTTGACTAATGAGTTATAAAGTTCACCCAAAAAATAGAACGTAAGAAAGCAATCAGGATATTTTGGAGAAGAATTCAGAAGAGACGATATTTGTCTTACCAGTAAACAAAACACACTGCAGTACCGGAGAAATTAAAACAGTGCAATGCTGTTATGGCCCAGACAAAACAATCAGTGAAATGGAATAGAGATTGTGGAAACAGACACAGGCATTTATAAGAATTTATTATAGGGTAAGATGGTATTTCAAATCAGTGGCGAAAGGATTCAATAAAACACCTGTTGGGGTAATTAAATCTCTTTTTGAAAAAAGAAATAATGTTAAATTCAAAGCTCCTGAAAATAATTTTTAGACATTAAATATATAACTGTAAAAATTAGAACTATCAAAACAAGCAATATGAGAAATTATTTTTTTATTTATTTTTATCTTTATTTATTTATTGTGTTACAGTTAGTCACCATACAGTGCATCATTAGTTTTTGATGTAGTGTTCCAGATTCATTTTTCCAATTTTAAAAGATGGAAACCCTTTCTTAATCAAGACAGGACAGCTTTAAGAAAGTGATAAAGTTCTCTGTGTACAGATACAGGAAAAACTCCCAAGATGTACTATTTTTAAAAAAAAAGATACAGAATGGTGTGTATACTTTTCTACCTTTTATATAGAAAAGACGGAAAAATAGACATCTCTGTATGTATCTGCTTCTATACTCAAAATAAACTCTGGAAAAATACACATGACACTAATGGTAGTAGTGTCTGTCACTGCCTCAGAGTAGGGGGACCCCATGGGGAGGAGAGGCCTACAATTGGGAAGAAGATTTTTCACTCTACAACTTTGTTGTCTTTATTTTTAATTTTCGAATTATGTAAATGTCTCTACCACAGATTTCAAAAATGACACAAATAAATATAATGAAAAACTAAGATGTCTTTCACAACAGATATTCTAAACAAATAGAATCGACAAATACAGAGGAGGAAATGTTCTCCGGGTGTCAAAGTGTTAAACTCCTTAATGGACATAAAGCTCTCTAAACTAAAGAAAGGGAAAAAAGAAACACCTAGTGAGAAAAAACAAACAAAATCTATAAATAAGCAACTGAGTCCCCAAAAGTCACCCCCCCAAAATGCTCAAAGCCTTAGAGAAATGCTGAGAAGAGGTATTTCTGCCTTTCAAATCAGTAGGATTGGTGACACTTAATGTTGGTGAGGATGTGAGTGAAATCATACTTGGCAGCATTGGTGGTAATAGAATCCACTCCCACTCAGGAGTCGGGGTGATCACTAGAGATAAAAAAAAAAAAAAAACGAGTAAAACCAAACCTGGTCCATAACCACAGGCAGCTTACCGTCTCCATGTTTTCTCATGCCCTGGCTTCTCAGCTGCTTCCACCAGCCTTAAGGACTCTGAAAAACAGTCTGAGGGGTTTGAAGTGGCGGGGGGGTGGGAGGTTGGGGTACCAGGTGGTGGGTATTATAGAGGGCACGGCTTGCATGGAGCACTGGGTGTGGTGAAAAAATAATGAATACTGTTTTTCTGAAAATAAATAAATTGGAGAAAAAAAAAAAAACAACCCTAGGGTTTCTCTGGATTCTCTGGGACTAAACCTTCTCTATGGAGTGTCTCCACTAGGGGGTCTACTTCCTCAGCCTTCAGTACCAGTTCAACCTCATACAGAAGCCCCCCCACCCCCAACCATCCACGGTTTTACTTTCCATGGTTTTAGTTACCCTAGTCAACTGCAGTCCAGAAGCAGATGATTTTCAAGTCATCATGATATGCCAGAAGGTCAATACTAGCCTAAAACCATGTCACCATGCCTATGTCATTCCCCTCACTTGACGTCATCATGTCCTCACATTATCACAAGGGTGAAAACAGTACAGTAAGATAATTAAAGAGAGAGAGAGAGATCCCATTCACATAACTTTTATTGCAGTCTATTGTTATAATTATTCTTTTGTATTATTAGTTATTGTTGTTAATCTGTTGTGCCTAATAAATTATTTTTTATTAAATAAATTAAATATAATTAATTAATTTTTATCCTATGTATGTATGTATCTATAGGAAAAAAACATAGTATATATGGACTTCAGTCCTATCCATGGTTTCAGGCATCAACTGTTGGTCTTGGAACATATGCCCTATGGATAACGGGGGACTACTATACTCAAACCATTTCTCTGTACCCCAGAGTCATAAATTTTCACTTGGATGTTCCACAGCCATTGAAAATTTGACAGTCAAAATGAACTCGTGATTCCACTGCCTCCTCCAATGTGATCTGCCAATATTCCCTCACTCAGCAAGCAGAACTCCCTAAATTTAGCCCACCATGCTTGCCAGAACCCTCCAAGACATTCTCCACAGCTGCCTCCCCCTCAAACCCATGATCAGTCAAGAGTCAGGTGGTTCTACTCCACCTTGTGAATAGATCTTGAATCCATCCACTTCCTCTTTCACCATCGCCCTGGTCTAAGGCACGATCATCTCCATGGTGGAAAGAGCAGTACCCTTGCTCCTTCCCAGATCTGTTCTTGTCTCCTTTCCACCCACTTTTCATACTGCAACCACTGTGGTCTCTTGGAATGAAGATCACTTCTCCGATTACATTCCTCCAATGGCTTCTCATTGCTCTTAGGGTAAAATCCAGACTTATGACCAGGCTCTGCAGTAGCTGTCTTCCTGCCTACGTCAGTGGACTCTTCTCAACCCACTCTGCTCCACAGTGATTAAAAGGCTGGGGTAGCTCTCTTTGTACTGACACTGAGATTTATCCATGCTGTGTTGTCAACTATGCTCACCATGGTGGGCACTGTGTAATGTATAGAATTGTCAAATCACCATATTGTACACCTGAAACTAATATAACACTCTGTCAACTATACTTCAGTATTAAACACTTTTTAAAAAGTAGGTTACAGGCTGACCCCATGTTAAAAAATGTATATACGTGGACGTCTGTGTGGCTCACTGTTTAAGTGTCTGCCTTCAGGTCAGGTGGTCATTATCCCAAAGTCCTGGGATGCAATCCCACATCAGGCTCCTTGCTCAGTGCCTGCTGCTCCCCCTGCTTGTGCACTCTCTCCCTCTTCCTGACAAATAAATAAATAAATAAAATCTTTACAGGAATAAAAAAATATAAAATGTATATACATATATAAATATATCTAAATATTATATGATCTATGTATATATGTATCTAATATAAATATGTACTTAGAGACATATATACATACATACAAATCTGAAATGAGGACCTCTGAACTCTTAATAGTGTTTTATTTGTAGGGTGTGTTTATCTAGAGAAGTTAACTTTCTTCATTACACACTTTCTATTTAGATTATGCAATATACATGTACTACTTTTTATAATGAAGGCAAAACACTTAACTCCATTTTTTAAAATTTTTTAAATTTATTTATTTTCAGCATAACAGTATTCATTATTTTTTCACCACACCCAGTGCTCCATGCAATCCGTGCCCTCTATAATACCCACCACCTGGTACCCCAACCTCCCACCCCCCTGCCACCTCAAATCCCTCAGACTGTTTTTCAGAGAGACTTAACTCCATTTTAGAAATTTACTTTGAGACTCTACATTTTTGTAGTGCCTCTGAGTTATGATTGTATAGTCAATTATCCAATGTTTCCATTGATCTAAGAAAGAATGCAGCAGTGGGTAAAGAAACATGACATGTACATCTAAATCTTAGGGCACATGAGAGAGAGGGATGCTATGACCATGCTGGGTCATCAGTTGCTAACAGTTATTTCTTGCCTGCCTTCCTTCCTTCCTTCCTTTTTTCCTTCCTTCCTTCCTTCCTTCCTTCTTTTTGAGCAGGGGAGAGACAGAGAGAGAGAAGCCGCCTCCCTACCGAGCAGGGAGCCCAAGACTCCCAGGACCCCGGAATCATGATCTGAGTTGAAACCAAGAGTGGGACACTTAACTGACTGAGCCATCCAGGTACCCCTACCAACAGTGATTTCAAAGTCAAAGATAGACAAAACAACTATACAAATGAAATTAGCAATAATATTACTCAGAGTAATGAGTAGGTTGAAAACATAAATCTACCTGTTGTAGTTTTTGGGTGAAGTAAGTTTGTTCCTATTCTTTATAGCACATACTTTCTAGCTTGTTAATATTACTTACAGAGTGACAACCTAGAAGCATCAAGTCTCTTTTAAGAAGTTCAGCTGTTTTTCCAAAATTAAGTAAGCTGTATTTTCTTTGTAAAAGCATGAGTTTTGAGATCTCAAAAAGGCTGATTCATTATTCACATGCTTATACAATATATTTTATGAATGCTATAAAAATTGTAATGTTATTTGCTTTACTTCTCTGCAACATTTCCTGGGGCTACATCAAAATCCAGAAATATGCATAGCAATGCATGAGACCTGTGAACACCAGCCATCACGTGAGCACAGTGAGGTGGGGAGGGGAGTTAAGGAGTATTGCTGGTCTAACAGAGGCCAGAGCTATGCATTTAGCATCTCAGCCTTAGTAGCCATTCCACTGCTGACTTCTGGAAAGCCAAAATTCCATAGCTCCTTTCTTTCCATCAAAATATGGTTATAATGCCAATATGGCTACATCAAAGCCCTCACTTCAAAGACCTTCAGAAAGAAGACATGTCGGGTAATTACCTACAGAGAGATAGGGAGGTTGCGTCCAGAGAAGGACCCTTGATCCAACTTTTTTAGGCACCTGCTGGAGGAGCAGCTCCCTTTAGACAGAGTGGGAACGACACCAAAGATGACTCATGCTCCTGAATCTGAGACCACGCATCCACCTGTTGGAACACCTACAGGGATGACAGCGACTGTCCTGGCGGCTGATGACCATGACACTTAAGCAATGTGACTTCAGAGCCTAGGAAGGGCACAGAGTCATTTTTAAAACCCCCTGCCTGCTAGTATTAAAAATAAGTTTATGAAATAAACATAAACATTAAGCATGTGTTTTCTCACAGCTGTGTCATTTCTCAGCTAATACGCCATGCGTCCTGAAAATGTCATGGGCAATTGTTTTGTTACCAACACAATCTATTTCCTATCTCCTCCAGCTGCTTATAACTCCTGAGAGAGAACGGCACAGGGAGAATGTATTTTGTTTACTTCTGTGTGTGTTGTTTTTAAAAATGAGGCCATTTCAAGCAGTGATGGTGGGAGATTTTGTTTGTTTGTGTCGTGGTTGTTCATTTATTGGTTACTCTGGTGCCCCTTCTCTCAGCTCCCCTTCAACACATGTAAGGTGTACAAACAGTTAGCCTCCTGTAGTTTTCTCAAATCTACTACGATGTGGACTCCGCTCAGCAGCACCCTGATAGCAAACGCAGATAAGGGATCCCCAAAATTGGATTCAGTCTACACATGAAACCATTCTAGACTGCACGTTTATCTTCCTCAGTCTTCACCCCTTGACTGGTTCTCCTTCCTTTTAATGATCTCTGAACACTCCAGAATATTTTGCTCACCGGGGGAGCTGGGCACAAGCAGGTCCAAGGCAACATTGCATGGTCTGTCGCACATGTCGTGACGCTCCAGCCTCTGGGCTCTGCTCAGCACCCACCCACGGAGGCCTGTGAATCCCAACCAGCTCCAGTTCCCCACATCTTCAAGACACTCTCGTCTCCATATGGAGCCACTCCAGATAGTCCATCTCCTTGCACATAAACCCTTAAAAATCCAAATTCTGAACCATTCCTGATCTCTGAAATGTGATAAGTTCCCTTGAGACTGAAAGGAAGGAATCCATCAACATGCCCTCAAAGAGGTGTTCATGGCAACACTCAAAACACAAATCTGTCCCTTACTCCAGCTTCTTTTCAGCCTTTTATGGGCGGTATGGACTACTGTCAGCCCCAGGGTTGCCACAGGAATCTGCGTGTCTCTAGAGCCAGCCTGAGTCACAATTCACTTCCCCTCTTGAGTCTTCGGCCATGGCAACATAGAACAACCTGTTCTCTTAAAACGCAGATGATGGAAGGAGACATCCCCTCCACATCCCTCTGCCGGTGCTGCCCATTCATTCACACTCTCTCTGGTGCAGGATGACTCGACAAGAGCCCCTTGCAACCCTTCCATCTCAACGATACAGTGAAAGGAACTACTGCTTGGTGTAAAAAATATATGTATAGTTTTGGGCACTCCATTTCCCAGTCTTCAGTTTCTTCATCTGCAAAATAAAATAGGTGAATTCGAATGAATGCTTTAATATCATTTCCAGCACCAACCATACAGGAAGTTTCTGGGTGGAGATACTGTGTGTGATGACGGGACCCATTTTGGGGAACCCACTGGCCATCATTCAACCTGATGAAGTCAACTCAGTTTCTGCATTGACTCCAACCTCTCTGTCATTTTTTTAAAATTTTATTTATTTATTTGTCAGAGAGAGAGAGAGAGAACAAGCAGAAGGAGAAGCACACAGAGGGAGAAGCAGGCTTCCTGCTGAGCTAAGAGCCCGACTCAGGGCTCTATCCCAAGACCTAGGGATCATGCCCCGAGCAGATGCTTAACTAACTGAGCCACGCAAGCTCTCTGTTTAAACACATTGTAATAAGTAAACAACCTCTATTGTTAGATTTTTATTTTGCAGCATATATTTAATGCTAACAGATGTTCATAATTTCCAACTTGAAGCACTACAAAATCTTGACATCATCAGAAGGGAAATACACTCAGTTTAGTTTCGATAGACTTGAATATAGTCTTTGGAAAATCAGTTCTATCATGTCTCCTTATTCCACCAGATTATCATATTCCATGCATTCTGGAAAACAGATCATATACTGCAAATAACTTAAACCTGGACTTCTGTCAGTGATACAGTTAGAACATTCTGGCATTCTGGACTAATGTTTTTAAGACTACTTTTTGTTAATATTCTTTTCCTTAGCCAAATGTCAGGAATGATTAAACATTCATGAGAAACTCATTTTGATCCTTTCCTATAAACTGTTAAGTCTTGATAAGTCTAATAACCTTCAAATCTAGAATACTAAAATATGACCTGTGTTTTCCAAATGTGAACAAAGTACAAAAAGCAGGGGGGAAAAAACCTGACAAAGGTTATAATGGGTCTGAAGACTCAAGTCGGATGGGGCTCTTAAAAGAAGAGCCTTTCAGAGAGGTCTTGCCTTTGTCCTGTATGTGGACACTGATGGAAGGTTGAGACAAACAGCCCCACCACTGACAATCTCATAATTGACCAGATCCACCAAACTATCATTCTGATTTGGTTGTAGTATAAATCTGGTTTCAATGGCGCCAGGCTTTTTTGTACCTGTATCAGTCAATCATCGACTGCAGAATGTTATCTAGCAGGGGGGGCAGGAATGACCTCCCAACATATGTGGACAAGGGACACCTGCTAATGGAGGGGGAAGCCCCAGAGAAGGATGCAGCTGTGTGCTGTTAGTAGACAAGATGGGTTGGAGGCATCAGCTCAAGGAAATCCGATGTGGGCAGAACACCAACAGCATCTATTCCACAGGTGTAGCCAAAGACTACCTCTGGTGCGCAAGGGAATAGAGGGGCAGTTATTCCCAAAGCCAAATCAAATGTTGTATGCAGAGTCATCAGAGAACCTGAATATTTCACTGTTTAGAATTTTTTGAGGGAAATTTTCTGAATGTAGGGAGAGTCAGTAACAATAATTTGCCACTCCTGTAAACTGCCAAATTCTTACATTGGTTTATTGATTTGGAAAATATGTATCGAATGCTTAATATTTGCTAAGCTAGACTTTGGAGTTATATAAATGAATAAATCTTGCCTCTCCTCTTAAGTTGCTCACCATCTAGTGAGGAGGACAGACATCTGAACAGATGATGACAACTGACTTATGAGATGCGCAACCATAGAAATAGGGGAGCAACTCAAAGAAGAATTGCTGACTTCTTTTGTGTGCTACTCTGTTTCAGGTGCTAGAGAGTATTGTCACAACAACTGAGCAGATGAACTTTTTATCTCCTAAACCATAATAAGACGAATGAGTCTCAGAGAAATTAGGTAACTTGTCCGTGTTCACACAGCTAGTAAGTGATATGTCTGATCTTTCTGACTCACGATGGGTCCCCAAGCCCCAGACTCTGACTACACATGTGCATTGCATTAAGTGCATATTACGAAGGGAGGTAGAGAGAAGAAGTAGGAAAATAATGTCCTAATTATTTAACCTATAAATCCTAAATTTGGAGAATCAACTGGGAAGAGAAAATGGGATGATTTCTGGGACTGAGTATAGGTGAAGATCTTTTTTTCTTTTTTTGTATTTTAAGCAATTGGTATATTTTATAAATAATCTTGTGAACTACTACACTATGGTTTTGAAGAAGAAGAAGAAAAATAAGGTCATGTGCCAAGATGATATGTCTTATCTGCTGAAGCAAGGTAAAACTGTTATATATATTTTTTTCTCTAAAATAAGAGAGATATATTATCACTGTGGCTATCAAAGTGTCTGTGAATGCAGAAATGCTCATTATTTATATAGTAACATAAATGTATGCAGCAAATTTACTATACATCGCACCTGCTGAACAAACAACTCCCTCCCCCAAAGAGAAGAGTACAATATAGAAGAATACAACGCAGGAAAAACATAATCTAGACAAATAGAAAGTAGTTTGTGGTCTTTATGGCCAGAAAGCTTCATAGAACAGATATTGTTCTCTGTTTAAAATATTCAGTGATGAGACCCTATACACTGTACTTGTAAAATATGGATTTGCTTGATCAGATCTATCATTTTTATGTACCTCAGGATACCAATGAAACTGTGTTTCAAAATAACCTCACTGAGAATCAAAGTTGAAGACAGGGCAGTGGTTTAGGGAATGTGGTTGAGGAGTGCCTAGAAAAGACAAAACGTGCAAAAGCTAAAATAATTTGATGTAGTGGGACTACATCACACCAAAGAGCTTCTGGATAGCAAGGGAAACCATCAACAAAACAAAAAGACAACTTGCAGGATAGGCAAAGATATTTGCCAAGTGTACATTTGATAAGGAGTTAGTATTCAAAGTACATAAAGAACTTACACAACTTAATACAAAAAAGAAAAAAAAAAAAACACCGAAAACCAGATTAAAAAATAGACAGAGGACTTGAGTAGAGATTTTTCCAAAGGAGCCACACAGATGGCCAACAGGTACAAGAGAAAGATGCTCCACATCACTCATCATCAGGAAAATACAAATCAAAACCACGACGAGGTATCACCTCATCACTGGCAGATTGACTAGCATCAAAAATGCAAATAATAATAATAATAACAACAACAAACACTGGTAAGGATGTAGCAAAAATGGCACCCTCGTATACTATTGGTGGGAATATAAATTGGTGCAGCCACTCTGGAAAACAGTATAGAGGTTCCTCAAAAACTTAAAAATAGAACTACCTTATGGTTCAGCTATTCCACTCCTGGGTGTTTATCAGAAGAAAACAAAAATACTAATTCAAAGAGATATCTGCATCCCTATGTTTATTATATTATTTACAAGAGACAGGACATGGAAGCAACCCAAGAGTCCATCAGTAGATGACTGGATAATATGTACAATAGAATATTACTCAGCCATTAAAAAGAATGAAATCTTGCCATTTGTGACAGCATAGATGAACACAGAAAGGCAGAAAAGACAAATACTGTATGATTTTACTAATATGTGGAATCTAAAAAAAAAAAAACAAAGCAAACAAACAGAACAAAACACAAACAGACAAATAATTACAGGAAACAAATGATTTGTTATCAAAGAGAGTATGAGGGGTCAGTGAAATGGGTAAAGGGGATTAAGAGGTACAAACTTCCAGTTATAAAATAAATAAGCCATGGGGATATAATGTGCAGCATAGGGAATACAATCAATAATAAAATTAATCTTGTATAGTGACATGGTAACCAGACATCACAGAAATCATTTTTTTAAAGATTTTTTAATTTATTTACTTGACAGAGATCACAACTAGGCAGAGAGGCCGGCAGAGAGAGAGGAGGGGAAGCAGGCTCCCCACTGAGCAGGGAGCCCGATGCGGGACTTGATCCCAGGACCCTGGGATCATGACCTGAGCCGAAGGCAGAGGTTTTAACCCACTGAGCTACCCAGGTGCCCCCATGGAAATCATTTTATAATGTATAAAAATATAGGATCACTATGATTTCTATCTGAAACTAGTAGGACATTGTGTGTCAATTATATTTCAGAAAAAGAATAATGTATCTCTACTGCTTTAGTAATTGTGACAGCTGAACCATACTAATGAAAGATGTTAATAATTAGGAAAACTGGCCAAGGGTATATAGTAACTTTCTGTACCATCTTCACAATTTTTCTGTAAATCTAAAACTATTCTAAGGTCAAAAGTTTTATACTTAAAAAAGAAAAGAAAATGGGATGTAAAAGTTAATATCACAATTAATAGATGTGATTTAGAAACATGTTACACCAAAGGTTAGAGAGGGTCTGTTTGTCTCATAGAAATGTGTCTGTGGGTTGGGCAATGGATCAGAGTAAGGTTGAACCAGCTTGATACAAGTTACTTAGTTTTATCTGAGGCCACAGATTCAATCTCCATGATCTACAGAAGCAAGTCAGAAATGTGGGCTGTGGGTCATAAGAGCAAGTGGCCCAAACTGCAGCTTGAAGGACAGAAGTCATCACTATTTTGGACATGTTATTCAAATTAGCTATGGTAATGATGAATGAATAATGAATCAAGCTACCTTTTATTGAAGAGTTATTTTTAAACTGATAGCACTAAAGATAGGTAATACATGTTATTTAAAATGGTGCAAATGCACACTGAAAAAATAAAATAAAATAAGAAATAATGTATTTTCGCATCCCTTCACATATTTTAATAAAAGTTCTTCACTCATATAAATAAATAAATAAATAAATAAATAAATAAAACAACTACATCATCAAAATACCCATTGGCCAGTTAATAGCAGGGTGGCCATAAAATTTATTGTCTAAGTCAGGACACTTTTTATGTGAAAAAGAGATACTACTAATAATCACCCCAGTACAATATGGGCAAACCATGATTGTTTCAGGTAAACCTAGACCCATGGAGAAAATAAGAAAATGTTCAGATTACCATGAAAATCCTGAGAATTTGAATCCTCTTTATTCATCTTCAGCCTTCAAGGAAGTCAGTAATCCTCCAGGAAGTAGGGTAACTATAAGACTACATTCCACAGAGCCTCCTGGAGAGCAGCCAGAATTAGGTTTCAAACAAGTTCCAACACTGAGTTTGTCCTTATCACCTACTGCAATTCTTAACCAGTTTTACCGACTTCAAAGGAGCTTTGAAGAAAAAAGAAGACATCTTTAATATGTGTGTGAAAACCACAACATAAAGGGCACATTTAGCAGTATTTCTCGCTCATAGCTCAAGAAAATACTACCCAGTGAATGTGAGTCAACATTTATCCACCCAGAAACTCTCTCTACTCTTCAGTAAAAGAAGTCATTATTGGCCTTGTGAAACTACAGACCAACCTTGCCACTATTAACAATTTGAGCTAGATAAAAATTCTTTGTTCTGGAGCACTGACCTGTGCATTGTAGGATGTTTTAACAATTCTTGGCCTCTATTCTCTCAATGCCAATACCACTCTCCCTATACTTTTGACAATTAAAAAACCTCCAGATATTGCCAGGTGTTCCCCAGGGGACAAAATCACCCATATTTGAGAACCAGTGGTATAGACCATGACCTTTTTTCTTTGTCATTACACTTGCTGCCAAGTTGACCCATGCTCTGAACGTCTACAAATCCTCACAACTTTCAGGTGAAAAGGACCTCAGAGGGAATAATCGTCTCTTCCACATGTTTGTTAAAGCATCTGTAACATCCCAGGCCCATAATCATCCAGATTCTGTTTGGCTCACTTCCTCATGAGATAATCTATTTAAAACTTGAGCATTTTGAATATGAGGAAGTTTATTAATGCTGAGCCAAAATCAGCTTGCCTGTGATTATCTCTCTCATCCTAATTTTACCCAAAGGAGCTCCATAAAAGATGTCTACTCCCACTTCTACCACGCAGTCCTTCCTTTTTTCCTAGAGAAGTTTTTCTATTTCTTTCCATAATACTTGCCTTAAATAAGCCACCAGTTTATCTCTCTGCCTCAAGATTTTCCAAATAATCAAAATGATATGAGGGTGAGGATGGAAGATGGTAATGATGGTGTTGATGATGAGGACGATGATGGCAGCAAGGATGAGAATAATGATGGTGACAATTACAGTGAAGATGATGATGGTAGCGGTAATGATGATGGAGGTACTAGTGGCAATTGTGGTGATAATGGTGGTGACAGTGAGAATGATGGTGGTGATGATGATGATGGTGGTGATGATGATGGCGGTGATGCAGATGATGATGGGGATGGTGATGACAATGGTGGTGATAGTGGCAGTTGTGATGGTGATAATGGTGGTGGGGGTGAGAATGATGGAGGTGATGATGATGACGGCGGTGATGCAGATGATGATGGGGATGGTGATGACAATGGTGGTGATAGTGGCAGTTGTGATGGTGATAATGGTGGTGGGAGTGAGAATGATGGAGGTGGTGGTGAAGATGACGACAATGATGCAGATGGTAATGATGATGGCAGTGTTGAGGATGATGGGGATGATGATGATGATGATGATGATGATGATGGGGATGTTGGTGAAAATCATGGCACTGATGAAGATGATGATGGGGATGACAATGACAATAGTGGTGGTAGTAGCTATTGTGGCAGTGATGATGGTGGTAGCAGTGAGGATGATGGTGGTAGTGATGTTAGCCATAATTTATTGAGCTCCTTCTATGTAGTGTATGCTCTTTATCCATCACAATGCAACCCACTGTACCAAACATACTAACAATGAAGTTAGCAAATTATTCTAAAATATAACTTCTACCAGGTGACTCCCTACTTCACAAACTTACCTTGCATTTCTACTGCATGGTCCTCTCCGAGATTTCCAGAGCTCTTCTTTAACTTTCTCTACTTTGGGAAGCCTATAAAATTCTTTTTTTTTCCACTGAGAGGCTCAATGAGACTTCCCAGGCTTTCCTCCTCCCACTTCCAGTCCACTCAAGACAACTTTGTCTGGCCAGTTCAAATTCTTTCCCTCCATTACCCTCCAGAGAGAGTTCTTTCTTTACCAGACTGGCTTCAGCAGACTTGTGAGGCAGAATTAAGAGATTGATTAGAGAAAAGAAAAACCACATAGACACACACACCCAAATTAAAAAGCTACGAGAAGCAAGAAGGACAAAAATAAAAGGTGAGGGTTTGGTGTCAGGAAAGTTAGAAGTGTTTTGTTTGAAGGGCTTTAGAGAGCTCTTAGGGAAGAGAGGATCTAGACTTCTGAAGGGTATCACTGAAGGTTATAACTTAGATCACCTTTCACATTCTTCCTGAGACACAAGAAATATTTTAAATTCTTTTGAGTTATGAGATTGTGCTTATTTGAATGCAAAAGCATAAAAAAGCCTTGGCTATGTGGTCCTCGATTTATATTGAGTTATATTTATAATCTAAACTGGGACTTTGGGGAGTAAAAGGGGAACTATTAATAATTATTCTGGAACAACAGACATAAATCAGGACTAACCTGGGCAAACCAGGATGTCCAATCACCCTAGTTATAATCATTATAAAATGTGACAAGTGACAAGTGAAAGGATGAGGTGTACCCAGGACATCCCCTTGAGCCCAGAAGATGAGTATATTATCCACTTAATGGCAAGAAAGAGGAGAAAAAAATCTTTCCAACTACCTGGGCCTATAGTGAATTTTTTATTTTCTGAATTAAACCCAGTCTCTGTCACCTGAATTACATCCCGTGTCTCGTTATTGCTAAATTCTTCTAATGTTCACAAAGAATAGAAAAAAGGGGGGGGGGACATCAGTCTTTTATATCCTCAAAGGAAGAAAAGAAAAGAACATCATTCTTCTATATCTTTCACAATGCTGGGCAGCGTAGGAGATCCAAAGAAAAAGAAGGGTCACGATAAATGCATGTTGTTTGAGCAGTCTTATTTCCCTAGACTGGGGGCTATGCACCCACTTTCCAATTATTTTGTAATGGCCTCTGAGCAACATCAGTAATGGGGCAGAAAGGGTAATGTCAATATTTACAGCCAAGCAGGCAAACATTTCTATCTCTGATTAATAGAGAAGAGTGTGTACTAGAGTCTCATTTACCAAGTTTCCCCAGCATCCCACAACGTCATTTAAGAGTCCATCACATTTATACACCCACATTGCCAAGCACAGGTAAACTCTGTCTTCAGCTCTGAAAAAGAAAAATGCCCTTACACTCACCACCACCTTCCTCCCTCCCCCCACATCTGCTGCTCCAACATTACACTTGTTGGCTTGAGTAAAAAATTTCAAATGCTCTTCTGCAACCAGTAGGCAGGGTTCAAGAAGAAAAATGGCTGGTTATCTCTTGTTCACTTAAATTCAATCAGACACAGAACACAAGACAGCAGAAAATCCACTTCCTGAGCAGCTCACTTGGATACTAGCAACTTCCTGGCAGTGCAGGAGCATTTTGCTGCAAAGTCATCTCTTTGGGCCCTCCCCATGCAGATGGCATGGAGAAAGTTGAAAAAAAAACTGATGAAGTGTGCTGTCCTGAGGCCTAGACATAGACAGGAGTGCCACAGTCAGGGAAGGGAACCTATACTGACCAAAGTGGGTCTTTTGATCTAAATGTCAAACGAACATGAATGTTCTGCTGATGAGTATAAAAATGTTCTCACCTGCTGACCTGAGGTGGCACTTTTCCTGACTGGTGAGCTCCATTATAAAATTGCTTCTTGGACCCAATTTCATGACATATTACCTAAGACATATTTCTAGGACACAACCAGTTTTCCTGATAGCTAATATTTACTTATTCATCAATGCATAAAATATAACTAAAGCATCATATGAGGGGAGGCAGGTAGGGAATCCGGGTGTGGGGAAGGATGGAAAGAAGATGTTTCCTCGCCATCAGCACCAGCCTGAAACAGCATCATCAACAATTCACTGGATGCCATGGAATGACAGAAATGTGGATAAACTACTGGTCAAATCATGTCATTGCCACCTTCATTCTACTTTATTCTTTGAGAAACACAGAGTACTCTGATGAGAGAGACCCTATTTTCCAACACCAATATTATTAAGGAGTTCTACTTTAAACCAATAAAATACATACATTAATAACACCACCTTCCTATTTTTCCATTAAAACGCCATCCCTACCATTATTTTACAGGGACTATAAATGTCCCTTCAACTTCAGGCTCAGTTCAAGGCAGATTGTAACTAGGCACAATCTGTCACAAGGTTTTGGTACATTTTATCCTTTTTTATGACGAAACACCAAACAATTAGACCACAGGGTACAGGGAGTATAGCTCAATAAAGTTCTAGGAGTCTAAAGAGTAGTCTGTCCTTTTATTTTGTTGCTAATAAATATTTTATTGTTGTTTGGAGGACACATAAGTGGAAATAGCAATTTCCTTTCTGTGACTATCCTGGAAATGGTAGCAGAAACAAGACTTTCCTTTTAGGTGCTTGCCCGTGCATAAAACTTCACTTAACTATGCAGCCAGTATGCTCCTAGAAGACTGGGTAAGAGATGATTTCACTTTTGCTTTAGTCATATACTAAAGAAATAAATATTAGACTGGGCAGCCTTTGTTAAGAAAACATTTGTTTCCATGGCTGAAGTTTTCTGCAATTTACAGTTCCTCATGATTTTGTGCGTTAGAGATCAGTTCATGGGGAACACATCTAAATCAATTTTTTAAAGCACTTATAATTACTAAAATGCCTTGTCTTTCCAATAGTATGAGAAAATACCATATCTTACAAAGATTAATTTCCCTGAAAATGGGAGTTGAGCACAAGCTTTATTTTTTAGGATTTCACCATGTTTGTGAAAATCCCTTTAAAAACATATTATACATTTGTCTGCTTTCTTAAACAAAATATGTGAATAAACTACAGTCCTTAGTTTGAAAGGCTTCCATGACTGATTCCAGATAGCTCTAGGGGGAATAACTAAACTCAAAGAAGAAGCAAGAGACCAGTTGAATTCAATACTTGAATCATCATGTGTGCATCTCTCGGGCCAACTTTTGGATTTGCCATAACCCTTCTAGTTCAAGATTTTAAGTCTCTGGGGAAAAACACATCAAGCCTGAATCCCAAATACTCAAGGACCCACCCATTGCCACACAAGCTCACAAGGGAAATATGCAGAGGGGTCACTCAGAGCAGAACCACTCTTTTTTTTTTTTTTTCCCAATTTATTTATTTTCAGAAAAACAGTATTCATTATTTTTTCACCACACCCAGTGCTCCATGCAAGCTGTGCCCTCTATAATACCCACCACCTGGTACCCCAACCTCCCACCCCCCCGCCACTTCAAACCCCTCACACTGTTTTTCAGAGTCCATAGTCTCTCATGGTTCACCTCCCCTTCCAATTTATCCAAATTCCCTACTACTCTCTAACGCCCCTTGTCCTCCATGCTATTGGTTATGCTCCACAAATGAGTGAAACCATATGATAATTGACTCTCTCTGCTTGACTGATTTCACTCAGCATAATCTCTTCCAGTCCCGTCCATGTTGCTACAAAAGTTGGATATTCGTCCTTTCTGATGGAGGCATAATACTCCATAGTGTATATGGACCACATCTTCCTTATCCATTCATCCGTTGAAGGGCATCTTGGTTCTTTCCATAGTTTGGCGACTGATATCAGCCACAGCAACTTCTTTCAAGATACGTCTCCAAAGGCAAAGGAAACAAAAGCGAAAATAAACTTCTGGGACTTCATCAAAATCAAAAGCTTCTGCACAGCAAAGGAAACAGTCAAAAAAACAAAGAGGCAACCCACGGAATGGGAGAAGATATTTGCAAATGACAGTACAGACAAAAGGTTGATATCCAGGATCTATAATGAACTCCTCAAACTCAACCCACACGAAACAGACAAACACATCAAAAAATGGGCAGAAGATATGAACAGACACTTCTCCAATCAAGAAATACAAATGGCTATCAGACACATGAAAAAATGCTCATCATCATTAGCCCTCAGGGAGATTCAAATTAAAACCACATTGAGATATCACCTTACACCAGATAGAATGGCCAAAATTAACAAAACAGGAAACAACATGTGTTGGAGAGGATGTGGAGAAAGGGGAACCCTCTTACACTGTTGGTGGGAATGCAAGTTGGTGCAGCCTCTTTGGAGAACAGTGTGGAGATTCCTCAAGAAATTAAAAATAGAGCTTCCCTACGACCCTGCAATTGCACTCCTGGGTATTTACCCCAAAGATACAGATGTCGTGAAAAGAAGGGCCATCTGTACCCCAATGTTTATAGCAGCAAGAACCACTCTTTTTATTATAATTGGGCAGAGGGGCAAACTCAAGCTCCATGAGGTCCAGGTAGGTGTTGTTAATAAGAAAGGTACATTGGATATAGAGCAAAACACAGCTGTAGACTAAGAGAATTGGAGAGCCCACTGTCTAGAGCTGGATCTATTACTCAGCTCCAGTTCACTGGGCCAAACAAGATTATAGGCCCCATTGTTGCCAGCTTCCAGGACTTCAAGAACACCTGGGAATCTAGATTTTTATGTGACTATAGAGCATGCACAAAAGCTGTCTCGAGTCAGATGTAAACTGATGGCCATCTTTTGTCAACACCTAGTAAAAGGCATTGGCTTAAAGCTTTATGTGGATACAACTTCGTTCATAGAAATTAAACTGCTGAGCTGAATTAAGCAATGTCCAAGGCCCTTGAAGTTCACTTTGTGTCTCTGGACCAAGACCTATGTTAGAAATTAGTCAATCCGAATCAGTCCTGTTGGTTCAGTCTCTTACTGTCTCAGAAAACCCTCTACTTCTTTCCATATCCATGGCCACCACTGTCCTTTCTCCTGGATGGCCTCTTCGCCGCCTCTCTGGCCCCACTCAATCAACATTGCATAGAGATTCTTTGCTGCATCGAGACCAGATGATCATGACTCTACCATCCCATAGCATTGCCTTACTTTGGGACCTTTAAGTGGTACCCAATTGCCCTTAGAATAAAATCCAAACTCCTTAAGATGACCTTCAAGGCCCTGCCTGATCTGGCCCCTGCCGGTCCAAACTCACTTTGTACCACTGTCCCCTTCACTATACTCCACCTTCACTGGCTGGGTGAGCTCTTTAAGGCTCTCACACTTGAAAGGTCCTTCCCTCAAGGGATAGAGACCTCAAGTTTACAGGTTTTAATTTTTCCTGGAATGGTCTTCTCCTGGTCTTTGCCCAGCTATCTCATTTTTCCTTTCAAGTCCCAACTTAAGTATCAACTCTTTGGAGAAGACATCCATGATCACTAGAGTGGGTTGAATTGTGTCCCCCAAAAGGATATTTTTAAGTCTTCATCCCAGATACCTGTGAATGGGACCTAATTTGGAAATAGGACCTTTGCAGGTATGATCAAGTTAAGATAAGGTCCTGCTGGAGTAGTGTGGCCCAAAATCAGTGCCTGATGCCATAAGGAGAGAGAGACTTGAAGACACAGACACACAAGCAGAGGGAAGATGACCATGTGAAGACAGGCTAGAACTGACAGCAACTACAAGCCTGAGAAGGCCAAGGATACCTGCAGCCCCCAGGAGCTGGGAGAGAGGCAACGGAGCCTCCCTCTAAAGCCATCAGATAGAGCATGGCTGTAGGACACCTGGATTTTAGGCTTGCAGCCTCCAGAACTGTGAGACAACACATTTCTGCTGTTTTAAGCCACCAAGTTGTGGTAATCTGTTATAGAAGCCCTAGGACACTGATACAATCACCCATCACATATGTTCCAGGTTCTTCCTTCTTACACATGGAGAGAGTGACAGCACCTTTCACAATCAGAACCATTCATGGGTGTGTTTACCTGTGTCTCTCCCCCTGGACTGTGAGAAGCATGAGGTCAGAATCTACACGCATTTTGTTCATCTCCATATAGCAAGATTACACCTGTCTTGTAGAAGATGCTCAATAAGGGCTTCTTTAGTTCTACACATGATGCTTTAACGCCTCACACTCTTTTGGGCTCTTGATATGTATGAAGTTGATTGCTGTAAAACTAAATAATCCCGCATAGCCAGGCCAATGCCTACTGGTCCCTCTGTTCTCCCAGAATCATGGATTTGTAGTGCTGGAAGGAATCTTAAGAATCAAGCAACTCCCAGCACCAGCAGCCTTCACTGATTTTTCAGATGTGAAAACTTTGCCTTCTATGGGTGTCACCTCTTACAGCTGTAAGTCTATCCCTGTTTCTGAGCAACAACGCTAGATTGACTGTCTCAACTGATGGTCCAAAGGTGGCTTTCCCTCACCTGCAAAAGAAAGCATGTGGCTCCTGACAAGGAGTCACTGTGACACTTTTGTTTAATTAGGATAATAGAAATTTAAGCCTGGAAACATCCTCTTTACACGTCGTCTGAGCAACACCATCCCCTCAATTAATTGACTATGTCTCGGTTATAGACACATTAAATGTAGCAAGGTTTATTGCTGGAAATTACCCAGTGAACCACTCCCAAAGAGTTCCCCTAGCTATTTCTGAGCATTTCCCAAAGAGCCACCTCAAATGGGCCAGGACCATGATCCTCAGATTCCCCTCTCACACACAGGTCAGGGGCTGGCTGAGCCTGCGGTGGCATCAGGACAGCCCTTGTACCTCTTTTCCTGCCTTCTCTTGAGCCCCTGTCTGCTTCATCCTGAATACGGGACATTATCTCTCACAATAGAGCAGATACTGCATTATAAACCTTTAGTGAGATATTTTTAAAGGAAATAACAGAGTAGTGGAACGGAAATGAAATATACAACCGAGGATACAATATGCAACCACCGCTCCCAGCCCACAACTACATAGGCTTTGCCTTGCTCCAGCCTGTCTTCCCATGGTCGGAGGAACGTAGGAGTTTCCACCACAAGTGGAAGCGTTCAGGCTTCCCTATGCCTCAGAGCCTCAATCCAGTGTCTCTCTGGCCACAGGGAAGGAAAGAAGCCCTTCCTTCAGCTCAGTTCACAAGCCGCCTCACTTCCTGCTCTAAGCCTGATTCCCTTCAGTGAAGCACCACCCTCAGCAGGGTCATGTGCCACCTCAGACTGGTTCCAAGGGCTGCCATAACAAAGTGCCCCAGACTGGGTGGCTTCAAGGACAGAAATTTGTTGTCTCAAGGTTCTGAAGGCTGTGTAAGTCCAAGATCAAGGTCTTTTAGCAGCATTGGTTCCTTCTGAGCACTACGGGGGGATATCTGTTCTAGGTGTCTGTCCTAGCTTCTGGTGGTTTGCTGGCAACCTTTAGCAACAGGGAGAAACTGAGCATGTCTGACTACATCTTGCTTCTATTTCCCTTGATGTTGTGAGAAAAGTAGCTTAGAAACTTCTGCTTAGCACTGCACATAAGCAGGTTAATCATCAAAAGAATTTTGCTTACAGCTGAGATTTGCCGCAAACTGCTTTTTCACCCAAAACTTACCTCACTCAATGAGATAAGGCAGGAGATAAGGTTCTGAGCAGAGTACACACATACACACAGAACTGATGGAAAATAAGGAAGAACTTCATTAATCTAGGCAAATACTTGGCAACTCATAGCAAATAAACCCTAGAATAATGAAGATGAGTGAATTTGTAGGCAAACAGGGCTTGCCACTTCCCACTCCAAATTTAGACCTGGGGGCCAATGTACCACACCCACCTGCCCCTAGAAGGAGGGATTAACAGGCTACATAATGGATTCCAAGTTCACATACACAGTGCAGAGGTGGACTGCCGGCCAACCTGTCAGAGGCTTCTGGAGATAAACAAAAAAGAGGACCATCCCTCAGCTAAGAACTGACCAATAGGACAGTGACGTGATCAACACTGGAGAGGTGACATTAAAAAATCAGGCTCTGAGGAACCAGGAATCAAGGTAGAGAAACCAAATGTGTTGCACTAATCCTCCCCTGAGTAAGGAGGATAAGAACCCTCCATGGTCCAAAACTGAAGCCTAGAAGGCAGAGAAGTTGACCACCTTCCCTATTCCACGCCATGTAGGGAGCTTTTAAAATATAACACCATGCTTTCCCTTCTTGACAACTCCCACGTGAAAAATACCGTCATGCCCATTTTAGAGACCAGGAAACTCAAATCCAGAGAAGCAAGTAAGTTGACCGTGTTTTTACAGCAAATAACTTTAGGAAGGAAGCCAAAACTGAAATCTCACGTCCGTCTGTCTGACTCCAGGCTGTGACCTGGAATGTGACCTTTTCCATTCTGTGGTAATAAATGATTTATGATCAGGAATTTACTGGTTGTAATTGGTGAGGCTGGATTCACTGTTTGGCCAGGGCTTGTGGAGTGACTCCCCGAAGTATGTCACCAAGAACCTCCTTATACCCACAAACAGAAGAAAAGTTTTTGCAGAATATTTTCATAAAGGGTGCCCTGGAGCCCAGTCTGACCCCCAGGTGAAGATAGGAGAGAAGACGCTGGTGTCATGGCTGCCATGCTGCTGGCCAAGCTCACCTCCCAGCGTCCTCACAAAATAATTTGTGACCAGTCCGGGTTCCATGCAGGGACTGGCTCAGCCTCAGATCACCAATGTTCTTGAATCACATTGTTTCAGAATATATAGTTGGAAAGAATATATATTTGACAAAATGATACTTCCAATAGAGGCATTGGTTGAACTAACACATGACAGAGTATTCTGAGAGAAGGGAAACAACACCCAATGTCTTTGTTGGAGGAAGTGACTGCTCTTTCCTCTGTGGCCACAGGCTCCTGATGGGCAGGTGAAGCTTTCACTCTCCAGTGAAAGCTACAAATGTCACTTTGCAACCTCCTAGGTATAAAAGAAAATGGCAGAATCAAACCATAGTCCACTAAAATAAATAAGGAAGAGCTTCCAAATTGCATAAGTTCTACCAAAACAGCCAGTCTGGTCCTGTAGGAGGTCAAGGAACTAGAGGAGGTGAATGTTGAACCTCAGGCTCTCATCTCCACAAACGTGGGGCCTGCGGCATGTTGTGGGCTCCACAGCCCACAGTAGGATGGCCTGATGTGCTGAGCGGAGTAAGCTACAGTGAGGGTTTAAGAAGTTAAAGGCAACTACCCGCCTGAAAACAGCATGGGACTTGGGGAACTGAGGTCCCTTAATAATGAAACAAAAATTAAAAACTTTGGTAGCAGCATTAACGTTTCATAATTCAATGTTGGCCAGATATTTAAGAAATCTTTGTGAACAACTAGTTGAAAGTGAAAAGCCTCTAATTCTAAAGGTATCTAAAAGTAATCTGGAAATCATTGAACCCTCCAGAGGTAGTGTTGGGGAGGAGATGTCTAAGAAGCTAGATCTGAGTTTAAGATGAGTCTACTCATTTGTCTTGTTATTTTCCTTTAAGTCTTATTCCAAATGTTATTTATATCTTATTCCAAATATATAAAAGTAGATAATTCTCACTTAATGACTATTTACTTTATTAGTGCAATGCTTTGTTTTTAATTAAAAAAAAAAAAGTCCTAGTTAAAAGCTTGCACTGTGAGCTCAACCATCCTTTAAGTCTTCATACTAGAAAGCTTGATTACAGAGGCCAAGCCCCACCAGTCCATTGTACTGTTTGGATGGAGGTTTCGGTGATTTGTCCTGCGTCACCAACAACCCTGACCTGCACCAACACAGGCAGGCTAAACAATGTTGTTTGTGAGACTCACGCTGCATGAGTGACCTTGGGAGCCTGATTAGTTGACATTAGCTGGCATCCAGGTGAGAACTGGGCCTTCTGGTCTGGATGCCAAGAGCTACAAATCAGGCAGGGCTGGCCCCACAGAAAGGAATCCAGGAGGGGAAGCAAGCACAGGAATGACAACACAGGAATGTAGCTCACTTCGACTGCATATAGGCAAGCAAATGTTTAACTTCAGACCCCTGTCATTCATGCAATAAATATGGCCCTGATAGGGATGGTCATTTGGGAGTCTCAGCTGAGCAGAGGACACTCCACCCAGGCCTCTCAATTAGGACTTCAGCCTGGCCATCTCCACCTGGCTTTCCACCTGAAGTTGCATGATCTAAGCACCTGATTTGATGAAACTCAGTCCTACTCTCCTTTACTGCTTACTATTGCCCCCATTAATGTACTAATTTCCCTTTTCTTCTTTCTGTTTCTAGTAGGCTTTTATAATATCAATAAAGTGTTTTTCCCCTTCAACACTGAGAGTACAGCTGCCATGAATCTTTTCCTCAGAACACAGATCCATGATGCACTGAGGAGAAACTGTAGAGTCCATGGTGAATGTGTCTTGCAAACCCACAATTATATCAGGGACATTTATGTCACATCTCCCTTTGGTCACTGAAATATGCTGTTTACAATTTTCTTACAAGATAGGAATATACTTGTTTTTTCAGATGCAAGGAAGTTTGGATGGAAGAGAAAATTTTAGATCTCAAGCCAGAGCTCACACACGCTTACAGTCAGAACTCATGTTCCTGTGATGTCCACAAACCTTTCAGCACACAGTTATCTTAAAAAAAAAAATGTTGGGGAATCTAGGGTGCCTGGGTGGTTCAGTCGGTTAAGTGTCTGCCTTCAGCTCAGGTCATGGTCCCAGACTCCTGGCATCAAGTTCCACATCAGGCTCCCTGCTCATTGAGGAGTCTGCTTCTCCTTCTAACCCTTCTCCCTGGTGATTTCTTTCTCTCTCTCTCTCTCTCTCAAATAAATAAATAAAATCTTTTTTAAAAATTTAATAAAATAAAAAAAGTTGTAGCACTTGACTGGCTTAGTCAGTGAAACATGTAACCCTTGATCTCAGGGTTGTTAGTTTGAGCCCCATGTTGGGTGTGAAGCCAACTAAAATTAAAAAGTAAATTTAAAAAAAAAGTCATGCCAGGTTGGTTGTACCCCAACAGAATGGAAGAAATAAGACAAGAACATTCCACACAGCATAAAAGATTCCAAGCATACAAAAACTTAAATATTAGAATATTAAACTATGCTCAAACAGTCCCATTTTTAGGTAAAATGTGTTTCTGGAGTGATTTATAGAACAAAAGCCTGCCTCTTTGAAGACTGTATGTGGACCAAACATGCTTTGTTATCTTTATTGTTCAGACATGATCGGAATCACTGGGGAAGACCATCAGATGATCAAGCTAAGAAGGAGAGAAGTACAATATAACTCACACTGTAGGACTGTGAGTAGCAAATGTATAGATCAGCAAAATGTAAAGCCGCAAAAAGGGAGAGATGCCTGTTTCTTCCACAGAATCAGGTCAGTTTTAGAAAAGACAACCAAGATGACAATTTTGAATAAGTGGATGGCAGGATAAAGAGCTTCGGTGTGAGCATAACTGTTATTAGTTTTCATGTAAGATACAAATCTATGTTCAATGCTAAAAAATTAATAGTTCTATAAGTTGTAAGTGGGGAGGTTATTTATAAGCAATACAAAATCCAGAAGCCAAACGTGAAGATATGGACAAATCTGAGTTATTGAAAATTGTAAACTTCCCCATAGCAGAAGACATCACAAAGTCAAAAAAAAAAAAAAAAGGAAAGAAAAAGGAAAGAAAAGAATAGATATGGGGAAATATTTGAACCATGAACAGGTCAGACAAAATTTATATCCAAAGTGCATTTGCCTTAGTGACGATCAGGTCCCCTGGGCTCTCCTGGAGAATACAGTGAGGTTGTAGGGCCTTTGGTCTCATGTAATAAACCCCTTCTAATACACACACCTCCTTAACCCTTCTGATTCCTTCCTGGCTGCTCTGCCAAAGCAGTTCTGGCATCTCCAACCCGATCAATTAGACCAGCAGTATGTGCAAGCTTCACAAATCCATCCCCGTGCCTATCACCACTGGCTCTGGGACTCCTCCCTAAGATCTTAAATCTCTAGTTGCTGGAGTCCAATGGCTGTAAAGTCACCCTCGCTGACTTTATATTCCACCTTCCCCCCATCCAGTTTCAGTTTCAATATGCACTTCCAACAGTTTACATTGTTATATATTTGCCAAGTCTTGTAACTCCTTGGTGTGTGTATTTTTTGTCCTGGAGTAGGAACTATATTTCCTACTGAGGTTGTACTGCACCTTGACCCTTGCTGATTATTCCAAAGGCAGTGAAGTGAAGCAGGTCTACAGATTGAGAATAATATACCTGACTTGGATGAGCTTTTTGCAGAATCTCTAAGGTTTTCAAAGGGAGGCTTCTATCTTCCTGCATGGGGAAGGGAAATGCTTCTGCTGCTCTGGAGGGTTCAGGGTAATTTCAGATTAAATATTGGGCTCATCTACCCAAATGTCTCATCTCAGGTGTTAAGGCACCACTTTTCCCCTTTCAAGGTCCTAACTTTCGTATAGGAGATTGTTCATGCCTATGCATTCACTCTGGTTGATCTGATACCCTTAAAATTAAATTCTGGGTCTCATTTGCTGCTGAATATAAGGCTCTTACTGACTGCTCACATGACCCCTTGTTCATGCACACTTGAGAAGAAAGAAAGAGTAAGATCTCTGGTGTTTCTTCTTATTAAGGTACTAATTCTATTAGAGGACCTCTCCCTCTTGACTTCATCTAACCCTAATTATTTTCCAAAGGTCCCATCTCCAAATACTATCACATTGGGAGCTTTGACATATGAATTTGAGGGGAACACAAACATTTAGTCCATTTCGGCAATGTTGATAGTATACCATTGATATGATGTGATAAGAATGGCACTTAACCTCCAACGGTCTTATCCTCAAAACCTCTTAACCTCCGAGTAGTCATGAGGAAAACATAAGAGAAATCTCAGTTGACAAATATTATACAAAATACCGGACCAGTATTCCTCAAAACTATCAAAGTTATCAAAAACAAAGAGGGGCACCTGGTGGCTCAGTTGTCTGAGTGTCCAGATCTTGAGTTCAGCTCTGGTCATGGTCTCAGGGTCATAGTCTTGGGGTTGTAGAATTGAGCTCTATATTGGGCTCTGCCCTCAGAACAGAGTCTGCTTATCCTTCTCTTTCTGCTCCACTCCCCACTTGTGCTCTCTCTAGCTCTCAAATAAATATATAGAATCTTTAAAAAAAAAAAAAAAAAAAAAAAAAAAAAGCCTGAGAAACAGCTACGGCCATGAGGATCCAAAGAGACATAACAACTAAATGTAATTCATATAGTATGCTGGATGGATTCCGAAACAACAGAAGAACATGAGGTAAAAACAAAGGAAATCTGAATAAAGTATGAACTTCAGTAATTATAACAAATCACCATATTTACATAAGATGTTAAGAATAGGAGAAACTGGGTGTAGGGTATTTGGGAACTCTCTGTATTATCTTTGCAATTTTTCTATAAGTCTGTTCAAAACAAAAACATTTCTAAAAATAAAAGTTTATTAAAGATAATGCTTGGGCACTTGAGTGGCTCAGTGGGTTAAGCATCTGCCTTTGGCTCAGGTCATGATCTCAGTATCCTGGGATGGAGTCCTTGCTCAGTGGGGAGCCTCCTTCTCCCTCTGCCTCTCTTTCTCTCCTTCTCTAGCTCTCATGAATAAATAAATAAAATCTTTTTTTTAAAAAAAAACAAATAAAAACAAAGAGAAGACTCTTCTAGAAATTCTTCTACAATTGTCTTCAAGAATAATGATTGAAATGAAAAACTTACTGGATCATTTTAAAACAGTATAGATACAGAAAAAGAGAGAATTTAAGAAATGGAAAATAGAAGAAAATGTATAAAATGACACATGGTAAAACAAGAGGGAAAATATGAAAAGGGGGAAAACATATAGAAGATGTAGGAAGGTCTAATGTATGTGTACTTTAAAAAAAAGCCAATAAATGAAGAGATATTGACATTGAAACACAGATTCAAGAAGTCTTAAGGAGCCCAAGCAGAACAAACCACCTAAAAATTCACTCTGAAGTGCATCATGTTAAAAAAGCCAAAAAACAAAGACAAAGAAGAAAGAGCTAAGCACCTGGAAAATAAAGACGAATTGTGTTCAAAAGAATAGCAGGTAGAAATGATGACTTCTCAACAGAAACAACAAGAGTCGGCAGATAATGAGGTATTTATAAAATTCTAAAAGAAACTGACAAACTAGAATTGTATACCAGGGAAAAATATCTTTCAAGAATAAAATTAAAATAAAGCAATGTTCAGACAAACAGAAGCTGAAATAATTTGTCATTTTACCACCTGCACTAAAAAAAAAATTGATACCAGCTGGAATGTCTGAAATGCAGGAAGCAATGAAAATGGCAAATTTGTAGATATATATGTAGACAAATATAAACAAATGCTTGATGTACAAAACAACAATAATGTCTCATTAACTTTTAAAGTAATGAGAATTAAAATGCCCAAGATTAGTGCTACATAAGTTGAGATAAACAGCAACTGAGTTGAAGTTTCAAAATATTTGTGTTATCAAAGAATAGCATAATTTATATGAGACTTGGATAAATTTAACATGCATATGGGCATTTCTAAGGGATTCAGAACCATAATAAATAGTATATAACTTTTAAGATAATAAAGGGAGGAGATGAACTAATGAAACATAATCAATCCATAAGAAGACCATAGAGAGATAAAAAGAAACATAGCACACATGAGATAAATAGAAAGTATATAAGAAGATGGTAGATTTATTTTTTTTTAAAGATTTTGTTTATTTATTTGACAGATAGAGATCACAAGTAGGCAGAGGGGCAGGCAGAGAGAGAGGAGGAAGCAGGCTCCCTGCTCAGCGGGGCTTGATCCCAGCATCCGGAGATCATGACCTGAGCCGAAGCCAGAGGCTTAACCCACTGAGCCACCCAGGCACCCCGAGATGGATTTAAAACCAAATATGTTGGTAGTTAGACTAAATGTAAATTAACTAAATGCTCCAGTTCAAAGGTTAAAATTGTCAGAGTAGACTTCGTTTAGAAGAGAAATCTAAAATAGAATGATAAAAGTAATTTGAAAGTAAAAGGATAGAAAAAGATATACATGCAAACATTCTCCTGAAAAAAATGATAGATTACTATATCAATTTAGGAAAAATAGGCTTTAAGGCAAAAAAAATTTAAAAAGGAATTTAAACTTTAATTTAATTGCTTAATTTAAATTAAATTAAAGAAATTTAAATTAATTTAAAAAGAAATTTAAACTTAAAATGTTCAAATTACTAAGAAGATATTTAAAAAATCAAATTTGTAACAATCTAATAACACAGTCTTCTATAAACCTAAAGTTGACTGAATTAAAAAGAAAAACAGACAAACTGAAAATCATCATTATTTGTTTTCAACACACCTCTCTTGGTAACTCTTAAAATGAACACATAAAAAGTCAGTATGAATTTGAAATATTTGAGTAACACAATCAAAAAACTTGGTCTAATGGATATTTATAAAATATTGAAACCAAAAATTATAGAATATATATACGTATATGCAGAGAAAATTTCTCAAGAAACTTCATTAAATCATGTAGCATAGTCTCTAACTATATTATAGTTCAGCTGTAAATCAATACTCAAAAGGTGACCAAAATATCCCAATCCTGAGAAAATGGGTAATAACCAAGGCTGTTAGCCCCTAGCTCCAAGGTCAACCTTGAGGAAATAAGAGAGAAAACTTCAGGTGACAGGTTGTTCTAAACACGTGATGATTGAGTGGTAGCTGTGACCAGTGGACCAGAAATCCTGGCAAGGCTGAGGAAGAATGAAATTGGAAAGGAACTATTGGCATTCTAGTCTTGCTCCTCCCCTGTTTTTCCTAAAGGAACAAACATACCTCCCCTCTCACCTGTTGTGACTCAGACTTGTGGTCCAAGTATCCACTGGAGCAAAGTAAAGACAGTACAGAACCCTATACTAGTGAGGAGCTGGAAAAAGAGATTAGGACTAACTAACCAGGATACTCATTTCCCCGTCTTCCCACCTCCAAATCCCCAAGGTTGGTAAGTTAAAATCTAAAAAGAATCTCTCTAATATCCAGATAATAAGAGTTCTAAAAAGAAAGAAATAGCTTTAAAAAGAGAAGAAAATGAAGATAAGTTTCCTATAAGTAAAAAATTAGGAAAGAAAGACTTGGGATTGGAAAGGCCACAGGGTGCCAGAGAAGAACAATAAGGAAAATGCCCAGCTAAACACATTTTAGTGAAATCTGGGAATATCAAGGACAAAGAAAAAATCTTAAAGTGTATACAGATTATAGCAGTTTATCTTCAAAGGAACATGAGGTAGAGAGACACTAGGTTTTCCAACAGCAAAACAGAATACCAGCAGACAGTGGAGTTACATTTTTAAAATATTGAAGGAAAAGCCAAATTGCCATTCTAATTTGAAAAAAAAAATCCATACTGAAATACACAAAGTATCAAAATGTGTCACTAAGATCTATAATGAAAACAGTCTTGGATGAATAATTTAAATGAAGGAAAAATCACTTAAATAATTCTCAAAACGTAGATAAATTAAAGGTGATTAAATAACTCACTTGAGTTATTTTCAAGATTTTATTTATTTATTTATTTCAGAAAGAGAGAGTGCAAGCAGGGGGAGGAGCAGAGGGAGAGGGAGAGAGGGAGAATCTCAAGTAGATTCCTCCTTGAGAAGCCTGCGATCATGACCTGAGCTGAAACCAAGGGTCAGAAGTTAAAGCAACTGACCCAACCCAGTCCCTTAACTATGTTATTTTAAAACAAACTAACAAAAATAAATGCTAAGACTAAAGTAAAGGAAAAGTATACATCTATAATCAAAAATTAAAATTCTATATTTTAAAAGCCTATATATAATATCAAATGTAAAACTGTAAAATTCTCAGAAAGAACATAACAGAAGTTCTTTGTGACCTAGAGTTCAGTGAAGATTTCTTGGACATATCCTTTTTTTCTTTTTTGAACATAATCCTAAAACCATTATCCATAAAAGAAAAAATGGATAAGTTGTATTTCATGAAAATTAAAAACTTTTGTTTTGCAAAAGACTGTGTTCAGAGGATAAAAATAAAAGCCACCAACTGGAAGAAAATGTTTGCAAATCACAAATTCAACAAAGGATTCATATCCAAAGAAATTCATATGCAAAGAAATCTCTAAACTCAACAGTTAGAAAACAAACAATCCAATGAGAAAATAGGAAAATGACTTGGACAGAAACTTCATCAAATAAGAAATAGGATGGTAAAGAAACATGGAACAACATGTTCACCATGACTAGACACTTGAATATTGCAAATGAAAACCTGATGTCATATCACTACACATCACTACACATTTAGAACAGCTAAATTAAAAGTACTGATGGCATCAACTGTTGGTGAGTTTACAAAGAAACAGGATCTCTCACATATGCCGATGAGAATGTAAAATACTCTGGCTGTTTGAAATCAGTCCAATCTGACAGAGAGAGGTGCCTGGGTGGCTCAGCAAGTTGGGTGTCCCACTCTTGGACTCAAGTCATGATCTCAGGGTCGTGAGAGTGAGCCCCACATGGAGCTCTGCACTGAGTATGGAGTCTGCTCCATATGGAAATTCTTTCTCTTCTCTTTTTTTGTTTTTCTTTATTATTACTTTATTTTTTATTATTATATTTTTAATGTGATATTAGTCACAAAACAGATGTCATTAGTTTCTGATGCAGTGTTCCAAGATTCATTATCTGCCCCTCCCCTGCCCCTGTGCAAGCTAAATAAATAAATAAATAAATAAATAATTACCATCTTAAAAATAAAAATCAGACACATACTTGACATACAATCCAGCAATCACATGCCTGGACATTTATCCTAGAGAAATGAAAATTTATGCTTACATGAAAATCTGTACACAAATGTTCATACCAGCTTTATTTGTAATAAAATTCCAAAAACTGGAAACAATCCAAACGTCCCTCAATATGCGACTAGTTAAACAAATTTGGATGTCTCCATAGCATGGAACACTATTCAGCAATTAAAAAAAAAAATTAGCTATTGGTACAACCAACCACCTGGATGGTTCGTAAGAGAATTATACTGAATGAAAAAAGGCCAATCCATTTATACAACATTCTAGAAATAAGAAAATTATAGAAATGGAAAACAGGTAAGTGAATGCCAAAAGTTAAGGAAGAAGACAAAGGGTATAACTATTAAAAAAAAAAAAAAGGCGGGGCGCCTGGGTGGCTCAGTGGGTTAAACCTCTGCCTTCTGCTCAGGTCATGATCTCAGGGTCCTGGCATCGAGTCCCGCATCCGGCTCTCTACTTGGCAGGCAGCCTGCCTCCCCCCAACCTGCCTCTCTGCCTACTTGTGATCTCTGTCAAATAAATAAATAAATAAAATCTTTAAAAAAAATAAAAAGGCAACCCAAGTGTCTTTTGTGGTGTCAGAACTGTATCTGAATTCTGGCAGTGGTGGTATACAAATCCGTACATGTCATAAAATGTCACAGATTATATACACATACCTACCAAAAAATAAGTGCATATAAAACACTGAAATCTGATTAAGATCTTTAGCTACTTTTATCACGTCAATTAATATTCTGGCTTTGAGAATGTGCTATGATTACAAGAGATGTCATGCCTCAGTGGAAACTGGGCAAAGTTGTATGAGAACTCTCTGATTTTAGCAACTTCTTGTGAGTCTAAAATCATTTCAAAAATAAAAAGGTTTTTTTGAAAATCTATATAATATCAATATAATAGTGTTAGGAGTAAGAGGAAACCAAGGAATAGGAGAATGGACTAAACGCCTTGCTTTATTTAGGAGACTATGTCTTCATCAGTTCAAAATATTAAAGAAATAATTAAAAAGAAATGTAACTTTAAAAAGAGATAAACTGAAAAGTAAAAATAGTAGAAATGAGTCTCAAGATGTCACTATGTACAATTAACGTAAATATATTAAACACATCAGTTAAAAGCTGAATATTGTCAAATTGGGCTTTTAAGAAATCTATATGTATGATACTTACAAGAGATACACCCAGTTGCCAGAGGAAAGGGGAAGGGAGTGGAGGAATGGGTGAAATGGGTGGAGGCTGAGGAGTGCCCTTGTCGTGATGAGTGCCGCGTGTTTTATGGAAGTGTTGCATCACTATGCTGCACCCCTGGAACTAATATCGCACTGTGTGTTAACTAACTGGAATTCAAATAAAAACTTAAACCAAAAGAAGAGAGAGAGATAGACCTCAAGTATTAGGACAGACCAAGATTAAAAGTAAAACATGAAGAAAACAAGACATATCAAGCATTTAAAAACAAAATCTGGCCACATTATATTGATACCATATAAAATAGGCTTTAAGCAGGTTGAAGGAGACAGCCAGTGTGGTTAAACACTGGGTTAGGCCGAACAAATCAGTGAATTGTTGGAGCAACTAAATAAGACGCTGAGGATAATGGGAGCCAAGACTCTCAGTACATTTACACATATGTGAAATCATGCCCCATTGGATTAATGCAATTAAAACTCACCAGCAGGGGCGCCTGGGTGGCTCAGTGGGTTAAGCTGCTGCCTTCGGCTCAGGTCATGATCTCAGGGTCCTGGGATCGAGTCCCGTGTCGGGCTCTCTGCTCAGCAGGGAGCCTGCTTCCTCTTCTCTCTCTCTCTGCCTCTCTGCCTACTTGTGATCTCTGTCTGTCAAATAAATAAATAAATAATCTTAAAAAAAAAAAAAAACTCACCAGCAACACCCTCCTGACCCCCCTTCTTCATAGGAATGTTAAGCTTAAGAGGAAAACAACAGGAGGAGTTCCACTAGGCCTAGACCATATGAGCTCGACCACCGTCTTATGCCTGCACGGATGGACCACAGAGTGTCTGAAAGTTATACCTCATTATAATGTTAAGATCGTGGCCCAGGGAAGACGAACCTTGTTAACATCACATACAATGCATGGATAGGCATGTTTCCTAAGTACACATGCACGACCTTGTGCCCACTTCTACTGCAATGACAAAATTCCCTTTTCTGAATTTTCATCCTAGCCCTAAATAAAGGAATACCCACTCAGGCCCCCGCCCCCAACCAGGGAGTCATAGCTTTGGAAGTTATTCCCTGGGATCTCCTTACTTATTGTAAAGTTTCTTCTGTGACAATTCTACATGGTGTCATGTCTTTTGTAGCTCACCAAGGAGTGGACACACATTGGTTCAGGTACATATGGAAAAGGAAAGGATAGAAAGACCCCCGTATTATTGGAATGATATTGGAAATACCAGTATAAACTCATAGTCTTATATCATAGTTTTATAATATGTTTGTACAACTATACAGATATAGAACTAGAGATGTATGTGCACGGATATGTATGTGTATATACATATAGACACACATACATTTCCCATTTCTATCTTCTGAAAAACTTAGAAGCAACCACATACTAGCAACAACAGGCACCATGAGGGCCTAGATCTCAGTTTTGAAACTTGAAAAAGCAGAGCTCTTGGAAACATGCCTGATTCCAGGGCTGGGTCAGGACACAATGAGCCCAGAAAATCTTTTTGTGTCAGAAAATAAGAATTCTCAATGAATGATTAGGTTACACTGAAAAGCCACAAAAATCAGCTTGAAATGGTTCCCACCTGCTATATTTGGGCATTAAAATAAGAAAAGGGATTCTAGCACTATAAATAAAATAGGGATCCATGAGCTTATACTGATTTAAAGGAAGGAAGGAAGGAAGAAAGGAAGGAAGAAGAAGGGAGAAAGGAAGAAAAGAAGAAAGGAAGAAGGAGAGAGGGAGGGAGAGGAAGGAAAGAAAGAAGAAAGGAAGGAAGGGAGGGAGAAAGGGAGGGAGGGAGAAAGGGAGGGAGGGAGGAAGGAAGGAATGAATTTAGTTCTTCCTTAACAATAAAATACCAAATAAAATTAGAAGAAATGAGAAAGAGAATCACCATTTGGCAACGACTATAGAGGTGGATGATTTAGACGTGGGGTTGGGGGTGGGGGGCAATGGAGCTAAGGCTTTGTGTGGAGGTGTGATGAGGATTAGGAAATCAGCAGAATCTCAGAACACTTTCCCATGAAATACGAATCAGTTACAAAGCAGAACATGGAAATGGTCAATTTTGGGAAGAGAAACCTGGCCGACACCAACGTGACTGTGTAATCCAGATTAATATCAACCGTGGTGGTACAACGTTCCATTAGGAATGTTACACTCCTAATGTTACACTGTGTGTAACATGTAACATGTAACACGTTACATGGTGTTACATTCCATTAAGAGTGTTACTCCTAATGAGGCGCAATGAGAAGAACACTACTTGTTTCTGAGGTGCTTCCAGTGATTCTAAGTGTACCTGTTGCCATCAGAAACATGAGATCGACCACAGTGAGATAAGCCTATAATCTTTAAAACCCTCAGGACGTGAATGACCTGAAGACACCGAGTCTTCTGAATGTTAAGCCAGTTTGCTTGCATTCCTGGAATAAATCACATAAGCTTTCTCATCTATGAAATCTTCATGTCTTTTGCCCCTTTTTATTTTAGGGAGTTTGTGTGCATGTGTGTGTGTACATACACTCTTTTAAAAATTTAGTTTGAGGGGCGTGTCTCGTACTGACACTTGGTTTCAGCTCAGGTCATGATCTCAGGACCATGGGATGGAGCCCGGGGTGGATCTCCATGCTCAGTGGAGAGTCTGCTTGAGATTCTCTCCCTCTCTCTCTCTCTCTACACGCCCCCCAAAATCAAATAAATAAATAAATAAATAAATAAATAAATCTTAAAAAAAAGAAAAAAGAAAAAAAGAAGAGAAAAGATTACCTGCTCTCTCAGTTTAAAAAAAAAAAAAATTTGTTGGAGGGCGCCTAAGTGGCTCAGTTTAAGTATCTGCCCTCTGCCTTCGACTCATGTGTGATCCCAGAGTCCTGGGATGGAGCCCCATATCAGGCTCCCTGCTCAGTACGAAGCCTTTTTCTCCCTCTCCCACTCCCCCTGCTTGTGTTCCCTCTCTCACTGTGTCTCTCTCTTTCAAATAAAATCTTTTTTAAAAAATGGTTTGGGTTCTCTAGTTCTTGATACTCATCTTTTGTGAGTTTATAATTCACTCTTTTATTTTATGTATGGTGTGACTTTATGAATAGAAGTTTTTCATTTATTATGGTCAAATTTATCAATCTTTTCCAGTTCATGCTTTTTTAAGGTTTAAAATATATATCTGTTTATTTCACTTAGTATTTTAAAGCTTTATTTTCAACATTTTAGTCCTTAACCCACGTAGAGTAGATTTTTTTTGTAAATTATTACTGTGAAATAACTGCAAACTTAAACTGCCAAAACAGTACAAAGAATTCCCATACCCCTTCACCCAAAGATTCTCCAATTATTAACATTTTACTGTTTGTTCCATTGCTATTTATTTACCCCCATTATTGTCATTCCTTTTCTGAGGCTTTTGAGAACAAGTTGCAGATATGATGTCTCACCACTCCTAAACACTGCATGTATGCTCTCCCCTCTCAAAGTAAAACAAACAACAGAAAAACAAGGACATCCTTCTCTATTATCAGCATATACCTCTACAATCAGGTAATTAACATTGGTACAAACTAATGTCTAACTCACAGTCCATACTGAAATTCTGCTGTCCAACAATTCTCTGACTTTTTTAGGTTAAGATCTTGTCTAGCAATAAAGGTTGCATTTAGTTGGCATGTCTGTTCTGACTGTTTTGAGGTGAGTGTGAACCATATAAATGTTCACTGCGTGATAAATTAATGGCTTGGGCACCTTTGTTTTGTGCATTGTTCTGTGTGTATATTTCATAATAACAACATTAATTTTAATGAAATATTTTGTTTTAAATAGAAAGCTAATCATATCAATATATTGCAAAAATAGTATTTGCATCCAGAATCCAAGTTTCTGCATAAATCCTTTCTCAGTCAGCCATATATGTAAAGCCCAGAAGTTTTAACTATTTTGAGGAGTGATTAAAGAGTGAAAAACCTCCTTACCAAGTAACAGATCTCAAGAGAGATCCAAACCTCCCAAAATGGATTTTTTTAGAACCCTACCAACATATCACTACAAAAAATTCATTCCCCTCCTAATTTATATGGTCACTTAAATATGGTATAGTTGTTCTCATTCTAAATAAAGGAGCTATATACATTCATATTTTGATCAAAGGTTTTAGTTGAAAGTGTTAAAAAACAAAATTCAACTCAATAATTTGAGCATCACATTGGCTTTATTAAGCAGGTCATGAACCAGGTAGCATCCCATCTAACAAACTGAGAGATGCTCTGAGGAGTTGTATAAAATTGAAGATTTTTATAGGAAGGAGGTTGGGCCAAGAAGTTATTAGCAAAAGAAAAGAAAGGATTATTTCTGGCAAGGTCTCTTTCCTTTAAGGAGGAAAGAAAGGCAAGGTCTCTTTCCTTTAAGGATAATCTGCAGGATAGGAGGCCTTATCCTGCAGATTATCTCATCTGCCTTTGGCGGTATAGTGCAGAAAGGATGGAGAAGGCCCAAGCGACAGGTTTCCTAATTGGTACTGACCAGAAAATTCCAGATTGATTTGCTTAAAATTCCACTCCTAGAGAGGCTGACATTGCAATTAAGTCTTGGTTTGTCGTCCTGGGGGTTAGTGACTCCACCTTGGGTCTCCGGTTTTCTTCTTAACAAAGGTATAAAAAAAAATGACAGGCTGAATTTATGAGAGAGATATATTGCTAGATCAATCCATTTTAATATAGCAGTAGATTTTTTAAAAAATTTATTTATTTATTTTACCAAAACGACAAAGTGGCCCTGACAACTGCTCCTGCAGATAATTTCTAAGCAATGTTTTTTTTGAAATGTAGCTTCTGGAAAATCCACTTATGATGGACTGTTGGAGAGAGTTAAGGAATGGACTGGCTCAATGCTTTGCCCTGTTGCCAATGCCAGAACATAAAGCACGGGGTCTGGCCCATACCAGATGCCCGTGTGTGTGTGTGTGTGTGTGTGTGTGTGTGTGTGTACCATATGCATGCCCACTTGCTGACTAGGGCTGCAGCAAACCTGAACTGAGGGAAGAAGATGATGCCAAACAGGCTTAAATTTAGACATGGTCTCTTTCTGGCAGTTTTAGGGATAAAAAGTTTTGCATATTTATGCCTTAATTATGCAGACCTACTTTCAGGGGTACCTTTGGCTCAACTTGATATGCAGACCCGGACAGCACCAAGCACTTTTTTCCTCTATCCTTCACGGTATTTGTTTCTTTAGCTTTAAGCGAAATTGTTTATCCAAAGGAAATATGCCCTTTGCAATAAGTTGGCCTACAGCAAGCACTCTTGAAGGGACTTTATTCTCCCGGTTTCACAGCCCCACTCCCAACCCCATCGACTGTATTCTAGAAAACCTCCGGTTCACAAAATGTCAAAGGTGAAAACAGTCTTGGAAATCACATCATAGTCCCATCTCCGTTTTTTGTTTTTGTTTTTGTTTTGTTTTGTTTTCCAAATCAGGAAACGGACACCAGAGAAGCATGGGTACCAATCCTGGTCATGCCAATACTGACAACGCAAGGCCGAGGATCTGGACTTCCCCGCTCTCGTTCACCGCTCTCTCCCCTCAAATATGTACAGTGGACTTTTCGAATTAAAGAAAAAAAAAAAAAGAGGAGGAAATGCTGTCCAGTGCCACTTTCAACCATAGATATCGCCCCCAACGTTTCCAAATAGCGTGCGTGGGCAACCATGGAATTCATTAGTCGTTAATTAAGGAACTAGAAAGACCCAACCTTCGCATGGAACGACCGGTAATTTTAAAAGGATTTTAAAAGCAAAACAAAACAACAACAACAAAAAAACCACTGTTAGCATCTGCTTTCAACCTTACGTGCAGTACTAACTCTGCTCTCTCACTTCTCCACTTTCAAAGCGACCCACGCCAGCGACGGAGGCTGGGCGCCAGGGGAGGAAAGTGAAGAGGGGAAGGCCAGCTGGGGTTCCGGGGTGGCGCCCACCGACGACTGACCCGGGAGCCCCAAGCCGGGCGGCTGTGCGCAGGCGCGCGGGTCGGCTGGCGGCAGCCCGCCCGCACCCCGCTTCACTCTGCTTTATTTAGTACTTTAGCGCAGCCTCCTCCCACACGTCCAACGCCCCAAGTTCAGGATGACAGGGGATGGGACCTGGAGAGGGGGAAAATCCCAGGGCATCCTCTGAAAACGAGTTTTGGAAGATTCGCGGTTTGTGGGTGAGCAGGAGGAAAGCACGGAGGTGAGGGGCAAAAAATTAAAGCGCCCCCAGCTGGGTTTCCGCAAAAGTCTCGAGAGAGGCAGGGATGCTGCTGCTAACCGCAGGCGGGAGAGCCGAACGCTGGGCTGGCGGAACGCGCGGGACCCCGCGGGGCGGGGCGGGACTGTGGGCGGGGCCTGCTGCCCCTCCCTGGAGACCCCGCCCCTCGGACCAACCTCCCTCCTTGTCATTGGAGAGCGCCGGGGGCGGGTCCGAGGGACACCCCCACTCTCGCCACCGGCCCCCGCCCCGCCCCCTGCCCGCCTACGCCTTCGGACGTTCCAGGAGACTCTGAGCACGGGGAAAGGAAACACCGGGGCTGCCACAGAGCCCCTGGACTTTAGAAAGGTGGGCCCCCAGCCACCCAACCCGCCGGCCTGGTGATGTCACCAGAGGTGGAGCTACATGGCTCCGCCCCCGGAGCCGGGGCCAGTGCCCCCACCTCCGGGTCTGCGACTCCCGCGGGACGCGGGGAAGCGGCCGCCCTGTGCTGAGGCTCCACGTCACAAAGTGCTGCAGTCAGAACCCCGCACTCCCCTTCAGACCCTCACTCTCCACAGCACCCCTCTTCTTTTGCCCCTTTCTCTGACTTTGAATCTGCAAATGTCTGAGAGAGTGTGGGGACCCTGAGATGGGAGCGCAGATGGCACGCTGCCTGAAGAAGTAAATTCGATTCGATAGCTCTTTAATCCGTTTGCGTTTCTACTGACTATTTAATATTTCGATATGTTCCCGTGTATTTTTGAAAGATTTGGGGGGCGTCTTTTTCTTTTCTTTTTTCTTTTTTTTGTTTTTGTTTTTGTTTGTTTGTTTTCTGTCTTTTGGTTTTTGTTTTCTCTCTTCAGGGACTTAAATTTGGCTGATGCTGCCTTTAGCTTTCGATTTAAAAAACTAGGATTTAGTCATCTTTTCTTGCAGAAGGGAAAGAAACCAAAGCCTAACGGCCTTTAGAAAGGAAATAGCCCTGTTTGTTTTTCATTCTTAACTCAAGTGGTCGTCGTTCGCACCTGGCACCGAGCATACACGCAGCTGCAGAAGCACTCCGTTGCAGAGCAGGCTGCGTCTACACAGGGTCTGCGCCTGAGCATCAAAAGACAGTGCAGGTGTATGTGAAGGCGGGCGTGCGTGTGCGTACGTGATGTGCGTGTGTGCGTGTGTGTACGTGTGTGTATCCTCAACAAATAACCCCAAGAGGCGCATCGGGATCAGAAAGAGCCCCGCATTCTATCAATGGCCTAGGAAATTTTCCTAAAGCTCTGAGAGTTAGTAAATCTCCAGTATCCGAAAATCATCTTTGCAGAGGCTCGTTTCTCCGTGCTCTCCTGTCCCCCAAAACAGTTGTCGCTGTGTCTCGTGAGTCGGCCTCTTGCCGGCTGGGGCGTCCCAAGTGGTGAAATTCGCAGAGGGCAAACGGTGTATATTTCAGGGGCCCCACGAGTGCGGACCAAACCCCCGGGGCCTGGGCGTGTGCCGCGCGTGTGCGCGCGCTCCCGTGCAGTGTGAGCAGGCGGGCACGGGGGCGCTCTGCTTGCGGGCGTGCGCGAGTGTGTGCGTGAGTGTGTGCTCACGCGCTCTAGGCTAAGCCCAGAGCTCAGCTACTGGGTTGGAGAGAAAGTGGGTAGGCAAGTGCAGGAGGCAGGGGGCTGAGGGGGGATGTCGAATTGATAGAACTGCTTTAACTGTCTTCCCTCTCGGGTTCGCGCTGATTTAAACCCCACTGCAACGTAGGGATAGGGGGCTGGATTCTCTTTTGAGCTGATGGTAGAGGGGGGAGCAAGTTGAAATAACCGAGTGGGCGCGCCAGGACTCCCCGGCTGCAGGCGGGGAGGGGAGAGGGAGCCCCTGTTCCGCGCAGGGAGGAGGCGGGGTTTGGGGGCCCCGGGAACAGCGAGGAGGCGGGGGTGGCCGCGGGGACGGGGAAGTGGTCACCCCCGGGAGGCGAGAATTCGTTTGGATCACACATTAATTGGAGATATCTGATTAATTCCAGCTTCTGATGACTATAAATGGCGATTCTCTACCAAGGTGTCTTTATTTAAAAAAAAAAAAAATCATTCCGTGTCATCCCCCACGTCAGGCCTGCTCGTGGGCGTGAGGCTGTACTTCCTCCGCCCCCTCCTAATGGAGTGAACCATTCCCAGCTCTTCCCCCCTCTCTCTCTCTCTCTCTCTCTCAGCCTCTCTCTCTCTCTTTCTCTCTCTCTCTTCCTCGCTCCCTCTCTTTCTCTCCTCCCTCTGCCTTCCCCGTGCATAAAGTCTCCGTCGCTCTTGGAACTTGTTGGCAATGCCTATTTTTCAGCTTTCCCCCGCGTTCTCTAAACTAACTATTTAAAGGTCTGCGGTCGCAAATGGTTTGACTAAACGTAGGATGGGACTTAAGTTGAACGGCAGATATATTTCACTGATCCTCGCGGTGCAAATAGGTAAGTGGCCGCCCGGCCGGGCTTGCGGATTGTGACAGGCGGTAGCCGGCCCGGTCCGAGGCGCCCAGGGGGACCGACTGGCCCGGGGCTGCCTCGGGGTGCGGAGAAGCCGGCAAACCCCCAAGGGTGGGGGCATTGGTTCCTAGGGACTCGGGCGTCCCGAGTTGGTTTTTCTTAAAAAAAGAGAGAGAGAGAGACTCCAAACCTTTGCCAGGAAATGTATGCAGCTGGCCGTTTTCGGGAGGGGGCTTTCCCCCCCTTTTTCCCCCCAAAGCGCACATCCATTTTTGCTTCCTTTTCTCGGGTTAGACCAGGATTCCTGGGTTCTGGGGCAATGCATTGGCCCCTGCGATACGGCAAGGTATTATTTTGAAGGGTCGAAAGGTGAATGCAGGAACAAGATGGCTAGGCAGCTAGAATGGAAAGTTTATATGCAGAAAGCAAAGATATTTCGGGGCTCAGACTGCTGCATTTAGAACTTTGTCATTCTCCCGCCCCCCTACCCCCCATATCCTAGCTGCAGCGTTTGCACCGCGCACCGCAGACCCGGCTGGGGGGGGGGTGGTAAATTGAGAATGATAGGGAACCCCAGAGTACATATTTTAATATGCTTATCATTGAGGAGGTTGAATTCAGCCAATTATATGTGGATATCATTTTCTATGAATATTTGCCTGTTCATTTCCTTATAGGTATCCGAATTTTATATGTAGGAAAGGGTTAAGAAGTGTATGCTGTATGTCACGTTGGGGGTTTGGTTTGTTATTTTTGTTTGCTTGGGGTTAATTATGTCAGATTTACTTAGTCCCCATTTTATGTTAAGGAATGTTGAGTCCTAGTTACACTGTTTGGGGGTTTTTAAAAGTTCACGTTTTTCCATCCAGAATGAGGAAGACGTGATGGAAGGCAGCACTAGAAACCCCACTTCTTCAATGCAGGTTGGAGCATTAATTAACCTGACCTAAAAGTGAAAGTGAAGTAGATTATTAATAGAATGGACAAGAGAAAAAATAGAAACTCTTCAAAAGGGTTTTCTGGAGACCGAGGGAATTGTTGCCTCATATCATTTCAGGCTGTAGCATTCTTTACAGATAAACCCTTGCAGTATTTGGATTGGAGGATCCTTTAGGGAATGGGGCAGCAGAAAATATTTTTTCTCCATGAGAAATGTGGAGGAAACGGGGTTTGGAGTTATCTACACATTAAAATGGATTCTTTGCAGTGTTGTTTTTTAAAATGCATTTGACATGATTTTGTGTAGTGGTTTTGTTTTTATTTATTTATTTTTTGCATGAACATTACAGGAATTTTAGACTGTGTGCAGGATGTTGGCATTTTCCTTTAATTCTACGAATTGACTTGATTTTTTGAATCTGGTTCTTCTGAATCTTTGACATTAGTGCAAAGAGATTCAATAAAATTTAAAAATTATAATTGCAGAAAAACCCTTAAGTGTGAGAAGTAAGTGAATGTGGCATTTTGCAATTAGCCTGTACATTTTTGGAAAGCAAGATATAGCAGTTATTTTTGAAATAGGGTTTTAAGCGGAGCAGGTTCGGGGCTGTTTTCCTGGAGGGAAATAACCTTACTTTGGAGGGGTTTTTAAAAAGAGAGAGAGAAAGATTGTGCATGCGGGATACGCTTGGAACACATTAACCTCGACCGGAAAATGACCATTTGTTGGCTGTGGAATTGAAATTGAGCATGTTTGTTCCCGAATGTCTGCCCTTTCCCGCACCAGAGCCTCAATCTTTAATTCATGGCTGGGAGCTGTCCCAAATCATTGACATTTGGCAACAAAAGTGGGGGTTGGGAAGGGACGAGGAGATGGAGAGGATAGTGAACGCAAATGAAGACACGCGGGAGGAAGTTTGAAATGAATGAGAGGTCGAACGAATGAATGAACAGATGGAAAAGGCACAAGACGCAGACACGGGAGAGGAGAGGGAAGGAGCCCAGGTCGCCCGTCCGAGCCTCGCTGAAGCCCGGTTCAGGAAGGACAGCGAGGGTCGCACGGGCTGTGACCTGTTTAGCGGCATGAGCTTCAAAACACGTCCCGCGCGCAAGCTCCGGTCCTCCCACAGCGAACTAGAGACGAAGCAGTTATAGTTGAAAAAAAAAAAAAAGCAGAAATTTTCACGACTCCTTATTTTACACACGCACACACTCACACATGCGCGGTATGGAGGGTCTTCTCCAGCAGCTCCCGCAAAGATAACGTGACGGGAGCGCGTCCTGCCCCCGGCGAGCCCCAGTTCCACCGTTAAAATATTGCCAGTGCATCTTAGGGGCTACTTTTTTGCCACTGAGTTTTGGGGGTGGAGGTAAAGGGTAAGGAGAGAGGGGAGCTGGGTGGGGGAGGGGAAGAGGGACTGTATTTTACTCCGTTCCGGCGCTGCAAAGCTGCTTTGTGGCATGTTGTAGCGAAGGTTGTGTAGGGCTCGTTTCACTGTGACCGATTCTAGTAGAACGAAGATTCGTTTTTCTATCAGCGTTCTATTTGATATTGCAGTCGCAAGGGCTTTTATTATTTCTCGGGGGTGGGGGAGGGAGATTCATGAAGGTTTACGTATCTGCCCGAGCGGAGGTCGAAGTTAACCTCAGTCCCTTCCCCAGCGCTTCCCGTTCCGGATTAGAAAGCGCAAGGCCCGCCTTGCTCTTCCTGCCGCAATTTGCAAACGGGGAGCTCTCGGAGCCTGCAGGTTCGGTCACCTTCCCTCTTGTCTGCGTCTGGCCCGACTCTCGGGGACCAGCGGCTGGGGGTAGCGGGGGCAGTGAGGTGTATGGTCCTCTTCGGAGACATTCACACACAAGCCCTGGAGGCAAGAATCCTCCCCAGGAAGGAGCCTGCGCTCTGGGTCGTGGGTACTGGAGGCCGATTTTGATTCTGAGAAGATCGGCCTTTCCCTCTGCTCCCCGATCCCCAGCAGCGTGGATCAACGGTTCTTGCTCCCCTCCTGGCCCCTCTACGTGCTTCTGGCTGACCGCCTAGGAACGTTTAGCCTGTTTCGTTGGCCTAGGGATGGAGAGAAACGGCCTTGGCAGCCGCAGTCCGGCGCCGTGGGGTTTGACCGCCCCGAGGCCAGGAGAGAGGACTTCGGAGCCGCTCGGGTTACCTCCCTCCTCCCTTTCCCTTCCTCCCCTGGTCCCGGCCGCCATCCCGCCCCCCGCCCCGCCTCACCCGTTGTAAGGGACCCGGAGCTAGACGTCGGGAGCCCCCGGGTCGACTGCCAACCTGGGCCTTCAGGGTTGGGGCCTGGAGAGAAAAGGTCCCACCCGCTGCATGCGGATTGGTGGCTGGTTTTTCGGGGTGTGTGGGGAGCTGAGCCGCGGACTGAGTTTCACGGATCTGGCCCCCAGGAGGCAGCCCGGGGTACCTGTGCCAACACAGGTACTCTGCCCGGCCCCGAGTGCCCCGACCACTCGTTACCTCAGCCCAGTCTCTGGACGCCAAGGCTTCTCTTTCTCCAGTGGGGTGGGGAGGGTGAGTGCGACGATCTCACTCGGAACACATACCCCACGGTGGGCAGTCCGATTTATAATAAACAACCCATTTCGATGACTGCTGCTGGCTTCCAGAGACTTTATTAATTTAGTCATTCAGCAGTGTTTGCTGAGCACCCACCAAGCACGGGGAGCCCGCCCGAGGCTTTTTCGCAAGACGTGGCCAGAGGTTCAGCTCCGTGGCCCCCACGCGATCCCGCCTCCTCACCCCTTCGTCACCCCCGCACTCTGCTGCCATTACCCCCTCTGTCACCTCAGAAATGCAAGATTGCACTTCGAGAGCCAGGACGGACTTGCTGGGGAAGTGTTGGGAAACGAAGGAGGGAGTGAGGAGAAAGAGAGAAATAAAAGAGACGGGGGAGGTGAGAAGAGGGGGCGATGGAAACAGAAAAAGATGCAGAGCGAGATGCGAGAGGGAGCTGCAGGAAAGGAATGGCCTCGCCTCCCCCTCCCGCACCCGCTTGAGCGCAGACGGTCCGCACAAGTCTGTAGTTGGGGGCGGGTCAGTCACTCTTGGGCCACATCTTTCATTTACCTTTAACACTGGCGTCCCGCGAGGCTGGGCCACGAGTCGGGGGCTGGCGGGCCTCGGGGGCTGCCGGGCGGGGTCGCGACGCTGCTAACCAGTGTCCCCTCCTCCCCGCAGCATACCTGGTGCAGGCCGTGAGAGCAGCGGGCAAGTGCGATGCGGTCTTTAAGGGCTTTTCGGACTGTTTGCTCAAGCTGGGCGACAGCATGGCCAACTACCCGCAGGGCCTGGACGACAAGACGAACATCAAGACCGTGTGCACGTAAGTGTCCACTTTGGCCTGCTGGGTTTCTGTTCCGGGGGGCGCTGCTGAGGTCCGTGCGGGCTTGGCTGAGGGCCGGCGCTCTGAATTCCTCGCCAGCGCGAATCAGAGCGTGCTGGGCTGTGGGCTTCTCGACCTCAGGCCTCGGCCAGGGTCTGCACTGCCCAAAAGGGTCCTGTGGTCTTAGATGGGCAGGGGAGGACCCTCCCACGCAGGAGCGGGGCCCAGCCCAACGCATCCTCACCCGCAGGCACAGAGGCGCGGGCACTAGGCGCGCTGGAACCCAGAGCGAGGGCAGAAAACTGCTGGCGGTTCCCCGCTCTACTTTGAGGCAGTCTTCGTCTTTCCCCCCCCCCCCCTGCGTGCGTGAATGAGTGGACTGCCAAGTACTCTCCGAAGAAGAGTTGGTTTTGGTTTGCAGAGCGTTTTAGGAAATACCTCAGGTTTACATAAAGGAAAGGTCAATGTCAATCGTTTATTTTGTCCATTTCCTCTGATAAAACCCCGTTCTGCTACACACGAAGAACACTTGGGGGCAGGCTAGGGAGCGCGGGTCCCTCTTTCTCTTTCTAAGAGAGAGGCTGGAAGAATATTTTGTTTAGTGTCAATGATTTTGCCCAACAAAAGTATGTCATGGGCCTCCAGTGACCATCTCTCCTGAGTCTGTGGCAAATTAGTAGAGGTCTGGGCTAGCCACCCTCTTGTTCCCCCCACCTTCCTCTCTGCATTTGCTTGGTATCCCCAGGCCACAGGCAGGTAGGGACTAGGTACCTGGCCAGGTGCAGTGGATTTGCCCAGAGCTTGGCTGAAAAGCACTGCTCCCACTAGGAAAAAAGGTAACTAGCAGAGAGCCCTACTATGGTAGACCAGCAACATTTTAGCTACTGCAGACCTTAGCAGTACCTCTGTCCTCTATAATACACACACACACACACACACACACACACTTATTTTATTTTACTTTATTTTATTTTTCAAAAAAAAAAAAAGCTGTAACTCCCACCCCTCACCCAATTCTTGTCTTTACCAAAAAGCACAAGGCAAGAGGTGCTCCTTGGCTCCCACAGGTTGGTGAAACCATTTTCTGCACCATCCTTTGTATACAGTGAAGTCCTTTTTTCTCTAATTCCTGGGGAGGGAGCATTTATTTGTTTAAACAACGAGTAATTAAATGGGGGTCAATTTTGCTACACATTTTCCTAAGTACCCTGATATCCACCAAAAGCCGCAGCACCTAGGTAGCTGATACCTTCCAGCTATCAGAAAAGGGACAAAAGCCTGATCTGGGTTGCATACCCACCTACTTTAATTCCAAATGTCTGGTGAAAGGTAAGAATGTAGCTTTATGAAGATTGACAAAAGGTTAGATATAGATCAGCTCCCAAATCTTCTACTATTTGCTAGAATTCAGTTATTGCAAGTTATTTTAATTTTTTTGCAGGACTTGGTCCTGGAGGATAGAAGTATCCTCCCCCAACCCCCTGCCCACCCCATCTTCCAGAGGCTGGAGGCCATTGCTGGGTCTGGGCTTCCACTTCATTAATGATTCTGGTTGCTCAACACTCTGCTGAAACCCACTGCCTCTCAGTACCATGTGGATATCTGTCCTTTATCACCATACTCCTCTTCCAGGAGGGTCCTGTCTCCCTCTGGGCATGCATAAAGAAAGAGGAGCTTTAGACATCCTTTGGGAGGTGCAATGACAGCAAGAGAGCTTTCCCTCCGCCTCTTGGTTTCTCTAAATCTTGCTGTTTATTATGAAGTGAGGAACCTGGAAGCCCTGTGCTCCAGGCTCCCCCGTCCTCATAAATTAGAGACTCACAAAGGTCGTTAGAAAATAGCCAGAGCTCAAGGCAATTAAACAAGCATTTATATCTCTGCTATTAGCCAGAGGATGGGGTGGGAGTGCAAACAAGAATAAATCAAACATGGTGCTTGCCTTCAACGCACTTACAGTCCAGGCTAGCGAGCAGAAGGGAGGGACAGGAGAAAATACAACCAAATTGCATGGAAGGCGATCGCTAGTGACCTGGCGCTACAGGCCCGGGTGAAGTGGGAGCCAGCCCAGCTCGGAGTTACCGAGACGCACGGATCGACCCAGCACCGAAAGGAGACAGCGCCCCAGGAATCGATCACGGGTTGGAATTATATTTAGTCTCGGGATCTATTTTGGGTTTTCGGAAGAAAGGGGGACAATAATGAAAAAGGACAGGTTGGTTGAAGGTTGTGGGGGCGGGGCTAGCAGCTGAGCCCAAGGGGGAGGAAGTGCCTGGGGAAGAAGGCTCGGGGCCTCGGGAAGAGGCGAGGAGAGAGGGAGAGAGGAGGAGAGCGGGGTCCCTGGAAGGCTGGCGGAGGGTACCGCGGCGGCACCGGAGTCCCGTCCTGGGGGGCTGCACACCATACCCGGAAGGCCGTGGGGAGGAGGCTTCCTGGGGCCCAAGCCCAAGAAGGACTCCGGAGGGGGAGAAGAGGAGGGACCGAGCGTGCAGGCCCGGGAGCACTGGGATTTGCAAAAACAGAAGGTGGCTACAGGCTGGCCCCAGGGCACCGACACTCACCGACTCGGGGAGGGGAGAGGCAGGCAGGAGTCTCCGGACCAAATCTGAGCTCGGGGACTGTGGAGAGCGAGGCCAGGGGTCACGGAGGGCCGAAGAGGAAGGGGGAGGAAGAGGAAGAGGAAGTGAGGAATTCAACAGAGGAAAACCGAGGGGAGGGAAAAGGAGGAAGACAAAGAAGGGAAGAGGAAGGAATGGGAAAATCGGAGAACGGGAAACAAAAGGAAGGGAGGAGGGAGAGTGCGGGCGAAGGCGAGGGAGTACCGCAGCGAGGAGGGGGGGTGGGACACAGAAGGGACGAGGGGGAGGAGAAAGTGAGAAGCCAAGAGGGGAGGGCCTTGCTCTGAGCAAGTAACCCATCTTGCTAGCTAAGAGGCATTAATGGGCGGCAGCTTGCAAGGCTTAGCACTGTTTTCCTAGCTTTCCCCGAGGAGGACGAGCAATCTGTCTGCGCAGGCCGAGGTGCCAGCGCGGCGCTGCGGGTGCGGCCCGGCTCCCGGCTGCCGGGTCCCCGCCCGGGAGCGGGAAAGAGAAACCAGACGCCGCCGGGGGCGGCCTCTGCCCTCGGACGTCAGCTTCCAGGGTGGGCCGAGGTCTGGAGAAAGCAAGCCTAGCTCTACCCCGGCGCTGGGCGTGTGGGGAGGAGGTGGGGGGTGTCTCCCGCAGAGGTTTGCGGAGGCCGCGGGGTAGAGGCGGTGGGGGTGGGGAGGAGGCGCAGGGGTGCAGGACCGGGTCCTCCCCGCGCCCAAAGTCAACCTGTTTCTTCCGTTTTGTTCTGTTCCTCGCCAGATACTGGGAGGATTTCCACAGCTGCACGGTCACAGCCCTTACGGATTGCCAGGAAGGGGCGAAAGATATGTGGGATAAACTGAGAAAAGAATCCAAAAACCTCAACATCCAAGGCAGCTTATTCGAACTCTGCGGCAGCGGCAACGGGGCGGCAGGGTCCCTGCTCCCGACGCTCCCCGTGCTCCTGATGTCTCTCTCGGCAGCTTTAGCGACTTGGCTTTCCTTCTGAGCGCGGGGCCGGCTCCCCCCGCGCGCCCACCCACATTCACTCCATGCTCCCGGAAATCGAGAGGAAGATCCATTCGTTCTTTGGGGACGTTGTGATTCTCTGTGATGCTGAAAACACTCATATAGGATTGTGGGAAATCCTGATTCTCCTTTTGATTTCGTTTGATTCCTTGTGTTTTATTTGCCAAATGTTACCAATCAGTGAGCAAGCAAGCACAGCCAAAATCGGACCTCAGCTTTAGTCCGTCTTCACACAAAAATAAGAAAACGGAAAACCCACCCCATTTTTTTTTAATTTTTAATTTTTATTTTTTGGCACAAGAATCTCAGGAACGGCCCTGGGCCACCTACTATATTAATCATGTTAATACATGACAAATGATGGGCTCCTCCTAATAGGAAAGAGAGGAGAGGAGAAGGCCAGGGGAATGAATTCAAGAGAGATGTCCACGAGGAAAGCATATGGTGAATAATTCACGCTCACGTCTTTCTTCCACAGTATCTTGTTTTGATCATTTCCACTGCACATTTCTCCTCGAGGAAAGTGAAAGGACAGATTGTTGGCTTTGTGGTTTAAGGATAGGAGGGAGAGAGGGAAGGGATTGAGGAAATCTCGGGTGTCTAGGTAAAGGCTTCCAGAAGAATCGCTGCTAAAGTCACTGAGAGGTTAAGCTTTACCTGCTGTTGTCGATGCATCTTTCCAAGTCCACTGCCTTTATTTTCCCTCTTGTTTTAGCTGTTACACATACAGTAATACCTGAATATCCAACGGTATAGATCACAAGGGGGGGTGTTAAATGTTAATCTAAAATATAGTTAAAAAAAGATTTTGACATAAAAGAGCCTTGATTTTAAAAAAGAGAGAGAGAGATGTAATTTAAAAAGTTTATTATAAATTAAATTCAGCAAAAAAAGATTTGCTACAAAGTATAGAGAAGTATAAAATAAAAGTTATTGTTTGAAATGGGGGTGTCATTTGTTTCCTGCCCCAAGCCTCCTTTCTTGATCCAGTGCCCGGGGTTTCCGTAGGGACACGGGACGCTGGAGTATACAAGCACCTGTTCGCCAGCCAGTAGATAACCTGTCATCTTCAAGCAGACCCTCTTTAACTAGGTCACTTTGCCAGTTTTCTGAAATCGTGTTTACTTGAAGAGAAAGAGGACGTTGTATTTTCAATAAATAAAAAGCAGAGATCTTTTGTAGGTGAGGATTCGGGCAGGTTGGGCTTGCGCGAGAAAACACACGCAGACCCAAGGCCAGTGCCCAGCCTGCGGCCCCCGCCCCAGGCGGGTCGGAGCCCTAACCACGATCGGTGCAGGCCGAGTCCTAACCACGATTCGCCTCTTCCTCTGCGGTGGCCAGAGGCAGCTTGCGAACGAACCGCCATTAAGGGCTCTAGCAGAGGGGCAGAGGAGAGGCTGTGGTCCCTGGCAGGGATCAGGTGAATCCTTTCATAATTAATAAGACAGCTCAGCTGAAATGGCGAGGAGACGGGGCCCTATTGATCTGGCAGACGAGCTGCTTCCACCTCTCCTATTTATAGGCCCCGCATGGCCTTACGGAGAGGTAAACATTCGAGAGTAATCACGGGCCGAGGAGACCGGGGTCCAAGGCCGCCGGAACTGGAGCAGGCTGGGGGAGGGAGAACTGGGCGTCTGTCTCTGGGTTCAAGGAAATCGAAATCTGATTTCTAGGAGAAGGTGCCGGGGGGGAGGGCGGCAGAGGGAGCTGCGGCGGGGGGGGGAGGGCGGGGTCTCGCGGGGTGGGGATGGAGGTCAGGTGCGGCGAGGCCCGGGAGGCTGCGGCGGGTTCCCGCGCCGCGGAGCGAGCCGGCCGCCGCCGGGAGGGTGCGCGGCGGCTCTGAAATGTAATGTGTAAACAATCGCTAGAGTAACAGTTCATAAATCAAACCCAGTAGGTCGCAGCCCAATCTGCATTCCCCCCACGGATTGAATTCCAGCAACACATGCGTCCCTGCGCCCCGAGCGCTAGAACCTGCCCGGATTCTTAATGGCAGCATATATTACCGCGGCCGGTTCACGCACGCGCCGCGCCGGGCCACTCCTGGGAATACTTTCACCCGCCACCTTCTACCCAGGCCCTCCTCCGCCGATCCCCTATTCTCAGCCAAAAGCAAAGGAGATCCCGCCTGCCTGCGCGGAATGGTCACCCACAGGGAACGGTGGTTGTTTTGGAAAATAGCGTTTGGTTTTGATCATTTCGTTTCAGGGGTTATTTTCGGTCCAAGTAGAGGTAGGATGATTCTAACCCAAGCGCAATCCCTGGAATTCAAATTAAAATGTCTGAGCCTGTTTTAAATACGAATCTATTTAATGAGGGGGAGGAGAACAGGGAAAAGAGGGAGGGTCTTCTATCATTTTTTTTCTTTTCTCTCTCTCTTTTTTTTTTTTTTTCCTTTGCCTAGAGTGCTCGCCGCCTCCTGCCGGTATCTTGCCCAAGGAGGGGTGGGAGCGAACCGGTGCACGCAGCTGGGCCCCTGGCTGGCCAAAGGAAAATACACGCGTTGCTCTCCCCAGGCTTGGGGGAAGGGAGACATCCGAGACACACGGAGGATGCCCCTCCCCTAGCAGCGCGTGTTTCCCACCTGGAAATCTGTCTCCTTCGAGATCTGGGAGGAGGCGAGGTTCGGGGAGGGGACAGAGGCGACAGGCGGGAAGGATTGGGAACGAGGGCTCGTTTGCTCTCTCAACAAGGTTCTTCTCCAGGAGCGCCGTTCTCCTGTGGCTCCAGCTGCCTTCCCGGAGCGAGGGCCCTCCACCTCCACTCTGTCCTGTCCCAGATCATCCTACCAGTGCCTCGAGAAAGATCGGTGCCCTGTTGGGGACTCATTTGCCCTGTCCTAGGCCGGTACTACCAGCAAGTGCGCTCGGGTGGCGGGGGGAGCCCCAGGAAGACAGGGGCGCTAGTCTCAGGAACACAGGCTGCCGCATCTGGCTCGTGAGAGAACATTTCTTCTTGTTGTAGTGATTGTTTAGATTATTATCGCGCCGTCTTCGACTATAATTTGCTGTTTAATCATGATGACATCTCCATATGTTAGTTGATGTTTTTAAGCAGCAAAGCAGTAAGCCCTGTTCCCAGCTCAGGGAGATATTAACCAGGGTGCGCACACCCCTCACCCAGATGGGGATGGGGATCCTGGTGGGTTTCGTCCACCAAGGAAATGGTCATACCAACGTGCACCTCTCCAAGCAGCCCACCAGCCCTGGCCCTGAACCTCTGAGGACTTGTTGGGATTGCAGAAGCACCTTCTTCTCTCTACTTCTCTCTACTCCCTGCCCAAGTAGATCCAAGACACAAAGGTTAACTTGAGTGTAATATTTTGTTATCCTCATGAAAATATTAGAGAGGTCAGCTCCAGAGCCCTTGGGAGGGGGAAGTAGAGGGAACCAAGAGGTGGCCAGAGAAGGAGGGCCCGGAAAATGCAGATGCAGAGGAAAATGAGGAAAACATTCAGCAGAGGGGAGAGGGGAAGGCAGTCCCCTTAAACACAGAAGGAGAAAATGGAGACATTTCCAGGTGGAGATGGTAGAGTTGAGGAGGATAGAGAAGAAATTGGGACTGATTTTCGTTCACGACTCTCAGAGAAACGAATGAGCACAAGGACCACCATGCAGATTCTCTTTCTGTAAATCCAGAGATGCTTTCATTCCAGCTGAAGCCTCAAGGGTAGGGTCATGGTCATCACTGAGCCTCAGAACCTTTGTGTTAGGCAGGTGTGAGTGAAGTCCGTGGAGGCGGGAGCGCCAGCACTCACCGCGCACCTGAGGGCATCCCTGGGGACATCAGATGGCTGAGAGCAGATGAAGCCTTTGCCCCTCCCCCCCTTCCTCCTTTTCTCCCACCCCCTTCCCCCCTTCCTGACACTCCATCAGATCCTGACAGAGCTGCTTCTGGGAAGGTCTCCAAACACTCTTTCCCTCTCCCACTACCCGCCCCACCCCTCACCCCCAGCCCCGCACACACAAAGCTCTGCACCCCGGCAGCTCCAGGCTGGACACCGCCAGTCCTAGAGGTGTCCACTCTCTGGAACAGTCTATGGTCTGGTCCCATGGGACCAGAGAAAAGGTCCACTTGTCTCACCCCTACAAAGCGTTGCTTCGCTCCTCCCTTGCCTCTACTGTGAAAATAAAGTGGGGACGAGGCAGTGAGGATGTCAGCTGTGTGGCTGGAGCAAGACCCAGGGTTCACCACATGTCAAGCCCTGTGCCCTCAAGTCACTGCAGGTGGGGCATCAGGGAATTTGTAATGCTGTAGTTTGTTCCCTCCTCCCCCAAGAAGAACATCGTCTGTCAGGGACTCTTCCTTGATGTTGGGGCTCAGAACCTCAGCTGCAAACCCCAACTTGGGAATAAAGAGAAACCCTGCCTGGCCCTGCCCACTTGAGCCCCACGGGGTGAAGGGGAAGGGTAATATTCCCATCTAGATTTTCACCCTGGTAGGACAAGGTCTTTAGAATGTAGATTACGGAGCCAAAAGACCCCTTACCAGCTGCATAATCTTGGATGGGTTACTCAACCCCCATTTCCTCCTTGTAAAATGGGGATAATCATACCTACCCTGTTGGATTGCATTTTTGTTTCAGATGAGATAAGGTAGGTAAACCGTTTTCCCACTACTGGCCTCTTACCTAACGCTAGGTATTTTGCTTCCTCCCATCTCTATACCAGCTTAATCCGATAAGTCTTGCTGAATTCTTCAAAATAACCCCTAGTAGAAAGACTCATTATGACCTGTAATACTTTGGGGAAGCTTTTCTTCATAGTCTAGCAGCTTAAATTCCTCTTGCTGGAGGCTACCCAGCGCTCCACCCCACTCTGGCCTTCTTAGAGGATGCTCTAGATAAATTTGAATTAAGTCAGCGGCTCCACACAGACTGTGCTCTCAGACCCTCTAGCCACACCCCTGCAGCCCTGGCTCTCACTCACTGTCTACAAACCCCCAGCGTGAAATCCCTAGGTTCTCTCAGAGCTGACCTTGGAGCTTCCTTGACAGTTTCCCTTATTCCTCTTCTCTCTGCTGCTATTTATATTATGAAAATTTATTATAAGGCAGTATTTATATTAAATTCCTCTTCCCAAGTTGAAACATTGAAGTATTTATGTAACTACCAAAGCAACACATAGAAGGAAAACAAATTAACCCACCCTGCCCTGTGATTAGACTGATGTGTATCTTTCCATACTTTCCCTGAGGCTCTGAAAACATTGACATGAATCCATTCACAAGGCTCCTTCCTTCCTTCCTTCCTTCCTTCCTTCCTTCCTTCCTTCCTTTCTTTCCTTGAGGGAAAGAGAGAGAATGCACACAAGTGCCAGCAAAGAGGGGCAAGAGAATTATTTATTTATTTATTTATTTTTTTGTGAGAGAGAGAGAGTGAGAAAGAGAGCATGAGAGTTGGGTGAAAGGCAGAGGGAGAAGCAGACTCCTCACTGAGCAGGGAGCCCAGTAGGGGGCATGATTCTGGTCCAGGATATAACCCCAGCCATAGGCAGACAGCAGATGCTTAACTGACTGAGCCACCCAGGTGCCCCAGGGAGAGAGAACCTACAGCAGGCTTCAGGCACAGAGCCTGATGTGGAGCACCATCTCAGGACCCTGAGATCATGACATGAGCCAAAATCAAGAGTCAGATGTTTAATTGACTGAACCACCCAAAGTTGTTACCCAAAGCTGTTTGTTTTTTTTTTATCTTAACAAAATTATGGTTTCTCTTGCACCAGATCCTTTAAGATCAATAACTAAACAAATAACTCCTTCTTTTAAATAGTTACACAATATTTTGCAGATGGTCATACTATATTTAATTCTCTACCCACTGACAGACATCAAGGTTTCCAAGTTGTTTTTTTTTTTTTGTCCTACAAGTATTGTTATAATAAGTTTTCTTGTTCAAACAACCTCATGTATCAGTATTTATTTTTGTTTCTTCAATAGAATAGATTCTGCCAAAGTTGGATTGCTGGCCAGAAAGGTACGTATGTGTGTTTATTTTTTATTTTTAAAATGTATATATGCTATTAATGGGAAAAAAAAACATTGTTGGATTATTTTCCTGACATGTATAGAGTACCTGTTTCCTAGCATCAACATCAACTCTGTATGTTAACAGAGTTAACAGAGTTTTGGTTTTGTCAGCCCAGTAGGTAACCTGGTGCATTTCTGGAAGGTCAGTCTTTCTGGGCACCCATGCTGGGTTGTCTGGGCCACTTTAGGGACCTGATAGCCACCAGAGCTCTGTCTAGGAAGGCAGCCCTCCCCTGGGCAACCACATGGCCCTAGGAAGGCAGCCCTCCCCTGGGCAACCACATGGCCCTGAAAGGAGGAACTTACAAAGTCAGATGTAATTAGTCCTGGAGAATTCCGATTATTTCATGCTAATCTAATCCACAAGCCTTGGGAGCTGAGGCCATAGGTCCTGCAGGGGTGGATTCAGTGAGTGATTTTGGGCAGGCTGAAGTGGGACTCATCTGGGGGTTCCACACCTGCCGCCGCCCCCCCACCACTCCTGCCACTTCCATTAGGAGCTATTCTTGCAACCAAACCTACTCTGTGGGTCAGTACCAAGTCTTTGACCCCCTGGCCTGTCTGCAGGGGAAGGTGAGAGAAGGAAAAAGGCAGCAAAGGAAAAGAAAACTGCAGCCCCTAGGAAGGGCAGCAGAGACGACAGCTGAACATTTCTTTTCCTTGCCCAGTGAGATGGAGAGGTTTCAACAGGTGGGACCAGCTCAGAGCGAGTGGGGAGGAGGACTGATACCTGCTTACATGCTGTCCCTTCTTTGCCTGTATCCGGACCTAACTTCAAAAAATTAATTAATTTACTTTTATTGAGTATTTTATTTTACATTAATTTACTTTTATTGAGCACTTCGTACATGCTAAGCATTATGCTAAAGCTTTGCAAACAGTATCCCATTTCCTGCATTCATTTCTGTAGGAGATTGTGTTATCCCCATTTTACAGATGAGAAACAGGCTTAGAAAAGACGTTACTAACTTGCCCAAATCAGCAGGTAATAAGGGGCCGCTGCCTGAAAATCTGAATAGTAATCTGTTTCAGAAACCTATTTTAAGACTTCACTTTGCTTATCTGTTACTACTTTGAGCCAAAAGAGAAATAGCACCAGTCAAAATAAAAGAAACAAAACAAAACAAACAAACAAACAAAAACAACTACCACAAAACTCAAGTCCTATAATAGAAAAGTCTGAAGATGCTATGCCCTAATCCCTGGAAACTTTGCATATGTTATGTAATGACAAAGAAGAAGTAAGGCTACAGGTGAAAGTAAGTGGCTAATAGTCTGCCTTCAATAGGATAGGGAGATTATCTCAGATTCCTCAGGGGGATTGGGTCCTTAACCACAGGGGTCCTTAAAAGTGGAAGAGAGAAGCAGAAGAGGTCAGAATAAGGGGATGTGGACTGGACTGGACTCACCATTGTTGGCTTTGATGTAAGAAAGGGCCCTAAATCGGAGGAATTCAGGCAGTCCCTAGAATCTAGAAGAGGCAAGAAAAGGATTCTTCCCTAGGGTCGCCAGAAAGGAATGCAGCCCCATTATTTTAGCCCAGTGAGACCCTGTCAGACTTCTGACCTATAGAACTACCTGGAAGAAAGTAAATTTGCATTGTCAAAGCCACCAAGTTTGTGGTAACTTGTTATAGTTGCAAATGGGGAAATAATACAAGTCCTAATTCGCATTGTGCTGATTTAGCTGCTACATTTACACATATTCAGAGACCCTGAGTGGTTCAGGATGTATGTTTCCTGGAATCAGCTCAGGGCCCTTCTTTGTCTGGGTGGGGTTTTTCAGTGCTGGGGTGGGGGGGGGTTGGGGACGGGAATAATGGCAGCTTTATTTCAGCCACAGGCAACAATATGTGAGAGAAAGAAGACACTAGGGAATAAATTTCAAAGGACAAACAAACAAAAAATGACGTTAATGTTTTATAATGTGTTGGTATAAAAATTTTTTCATTATTTTCTCCCCCTTTTCATGCCCCCCTTTTAGCTGCCAGAGCCTCTTATTTGCTTTCTTGCATTCCAGTAATTTAATAGACGTGCAGGTGAGTTCCTTGATTCCGTACCCATCACAGGCCTGCTCGGATATGAAAAGTTCATCGTCACATTGATAGATGGTTTGGTGGTACATTCATGAAATGTATAACCAGGTAGTTATTCTCCTGATAAATCACAGCAGCTAATATTAACTATAAACCTTATCACCTGGACAAACCATGGGTTTGATTTTTAATGGTGGTGGCATTTCTGATTTGTCCATTATGCAAACAGAGAGAGCCGAGAAGGAAGCGGGCCCAGTGTCCATGGGATGCCTGAAACGAATCCCTTGCAATGGGTGTTAGAGGAAGGGAGGTGGCAAGAGCAAAAGCAAATCCCGATCTGCCACCGGTGGGCATTGCCCTCTGCATGGAGAGAAACTCATCCAAACTCAGTAAAGAGGAGAAGGGAGAAAAGGACACACTTGTCCATCTGGGTTAATCAAGTCACAAATTGCTTTGTTTACATGAAGACGCCACGGTAGGAGTCTCTTCCTGATTAAGACAGATGCAAGACCAAGCAAGCAAGATAGCCAGTGGGGGCAGGCAAGGATAATTAGCTCCAGCCTGACTCAGGGACTCAGAGGAGCTGATTCCGGTGCCTGGTCCAGCGTCCATCTTTCCATCGGCTCAGAGGGGTCTGCCGATCCTTGGCGAGTCACTGTGAAAAATAGCTCTAGGACCCTCAAGTTCTCCGGTCACCTCCTCAGGCTTTTGCCTGAAACATGTGGAATGGTTCTATCCCTTAGGCAGGGAGAAAACTCCCAAGCCACATGGTTCATTTAACTCTGGCCAAACACAAATTCTTCAAAAGAGGCAACTTTGAAGGGGATAGAGAACATCAGGGCGTGTGGGAGGCACATCCATCAACACCAAGTCCAGGCTGTGACAAGCCGGGTCCCTGTGCCAGGGGGGCCTCTTTATGTCTGCTTGGTCCTCTTGCATCCTGCGCTGACCACCTTTCACAGAGCAACCTCTGGGCAGGGGATTTTCCTGTGCAGCAATTCTTCTGCCTTTTGTCTCACACTGTTTTCTTCTCTTGCAGGGGAGCAAACTGCATTTCCTCAATTGCTTTGTTTATAGGATGTGCTGTATATTTTTTCCTCTTTCTGAATAGCCCTTGATACTTTTATAGATAGCAGGGGCAAATGGCTTTGCCCAATTCTTTATTTTCAGGAGTTGCTATATATTCAGATCCAAAATGTATTAATATGTGCATACCCACTTACATCGATGTTCATTATTACATACTATCCATACCTCTATTTCATATATTCTCTATCTCAGATACTCTCCCTAAGATACACACACATATGCACTGTACTTGGGACATTGACCTTATTCCCTCTGATTTACTCTTAGATCTTGCCTCTTACTTACTGAACTTTTTGCTATCTTGTATTTCATTATCTAAGTTTCCCACCCCCTCAGCTCACAAATATACTCAGGACCCAGTATCCTGGAAGATAACCCCTTCCCTAGTCCAATCTATTTGTCACTGACCCATTTCTCCATCAAGCCCTTGCAGTAGTGAAGGCCACGGCAGACACTCAGCAAATTTGGAAGAACATGAGAATGAACTTCTCTTCTTCCCTTCTCTGCTAGCTTTGCCCTCACTGCTGCACCCTGGCCTCCAGAGCCCCTGGAGACCGAGGCTCCTTCCTACCCACTGTTTCCTCTCACCCTCTTTGGCTTCCTTCATTCTCCCCATTTATAGTTTCTATTTTACCATACAAAAAAATTATTTTATGTATTTTATATTAAAATTTGCCAATAATCCACACTCACTGCAAGAAAATTAGCAACTGCAGGTGACCCCAAAAGAGAAAAATTGAAACAATCGTAATTTCTTCAGCTGGCCGTACACATTTTGGTCTTGGTGTCTCTTGTATTAATCCTCTCCTTTCTACATGGCTCTGATAATACCACTTCCCTCTTCAAGAAGCTTCCCTTCCTTCCATTGCTGAATCATGGCTGAGTGATTCAGGCTCCCAGCGTGGCACTAAAGACTCACTGGGATCTGGTCCCTCTCATCTTACCAGACTCCCCCACCTCCCCAGTCCCATCCCCAGATCCCCAGACCTCCAGGCCCCACATACACTGCAGTCACACATAACTCTGTACCCTTCCTGTCACATTCTCTCCTCTATTTTATACCTCTGCTCACTTAGCACTTCCGGTCTAAAATATACTCTATTTTTTTCTTCTCACTTCTGTACACCTGGGGATATCTACTCCATCTTCAAGATTCTGCTCAGGGGTGCCTGGGTAGCTCAGTGGGTTAAAGCCTCTGCTTCGGCTCAGGTCATGATCCTAGAGTCCTAGGATAGAGCCCCACACTGGGCTCTCTGCTCCTCAAGGAGCCTGCTTCCTCCTCTCTCTGCTGCCTCTCTGCCTATTTGTGATCTCTGTCTGTCAAATAAATTAAAAAAAAAAAAAAGATTCTGCTCAGGTTCAACCTTTCATGAATCCTTCTCTGATCCCCAAGTCAGAATTATTGGGTTGCCCCTTGTTGTTAATTTTATATTATAATTAGCTATCTATGGTCTGTTTTGTCTTAAAACCTTAAGTTTCTTGAGGTCAGGAAATACATCTCATTAATCTCTGAATCTCCCATAATGCTTAGCACCGTACCTGGCACAGATGTTTATGGAATAAAGAGAGTTTCCAGCCCCTCTTGCTTCACACATTCTTATTTTGAAAAGAGAGAGAGAAATATTGTTGATGTTAACCCTTCTCTGGGCACTTCTTGTAAATCCCTTTTTTTCCTCAGAAACTCCCCCCCCCACCCCAGCAACCTGTGGGTTTATCCCTGGGAGAGAGGAGGCATAAAACTGTCGGATGCATGCCATGGAGTACTATACCTTCCAGTGGTTAGAAGCAGAGGAGTAGATGTGCCCATAGCACTGTGGATAAAAGGGAATTAATGAATGACAGCCACAACAAGAGAGTGGAAAGAAAAAAGAAGTAACTCCTCCTTTGTACACCCTTTCCGTGCCTCTCAGAACAAATTACTCAACATTTTACAGCTCGTTATGGTTTTTCATAGGCTGCAGGGAAATGTGGAAGACCCTTCATCCCCTCCTCTTATCTAAAGAACTCTTGAAATTGATAACTTTCTTGTTCTCTTGTTGGAAGATGAGAACTTCCCATGATTTGTGGGAATTTCAGTGATTTTAGACTCCTGTCTATGTACCTGTGTGTACTTGCTTTGGCACAACAAACCAGGGTTGGCCCTGTGTGATCTATAGAATACAAATGAAGTAATGATGTGTGACTTTCAAAGCTAGATTATAAAAGGTATTGCAGTTTCCTCTTTAACCTTTTAGATTACCATTTTCTTAAATTTATTTGACAGATAGAGATCACAAGTAGGCAGAGAGGCAGGCAGAGAGAGAGAGAGGAGGAAGCAGGCTCCCCACCGAGCAGAAAGCCTGATATGAGGCTCGATCCCAGGACCCTGGGATCATGACCCAAGCCAGAGGCAGAGGCTTTAACCCACTGAGCAACCCAGGTGCCCCAGATTACCATTTTTAAAGGAAGTCAGTTTCCCAGCCATGAGGATACTTTAGCAACCCCACATAGAAAGGGACTGCATCCACCTGCCAATAGCCAGCACTGACTTGCCAGCCACCTGAGCCACCTTCAAAAGTAGATCCTCTAGCCATAGCTGAAACTTCAGTTGACAGAAGACCCAACTGATATCTGACTGTAACCTCCTGGAGACCCCAAGCCAGGACCACACAGTCAAGCTGCTCTAAATTCCTTGCACACAGAAACCAGGAGAGGTAACAGGTGAGTACTATTGTCAAGCCACTGTTTGAGGATGCAATCGACGACCAATAAAATGCATCTGCTACTTCCTTTCATTTTATTCTTCTATTCTTCACAGTTTGCTCATTTGTCCATATGTCCAGATGAATTTTGAAAGATTTTTTTTTTTTTTTGGTGCGACCCAAAAAAGAAAGGACTTGATCTAATGAACTGTTGTATAGTGAATAACAATATACATTGAGGGAGGTTGTGAGTATCTAAATACTTCAAGCAATGATTCTTGTCACCGTAAATCTGGTACCATAAAGTGGTTTGGAAATGTATCAGTAAGTGTCCAAGCAAGAAAATTGAAAACAATGTAAGTATCCCAAACAGAGGTAACTTAACATAAGAGATTGGTTAAAATGCATTAGAAAGGCTGAAAGAGTAAAAAGAAGTAATGTTACCCAAAGATTAGTAGTAGGGAACCACAATACTTAGGTCTGAAGGAGCAGAAGGGAAGATGGCATTACTCAGAGCTCATGGCCACTTCAACACTCAGGCTGCTGTTGCATAGCTGGAAACACTGCCCCAGAAGTTGGAGGGGGAAAAGCTTGTTTCAGTTTTCCGTACCAACCTCCAATCTCCTACCCAAACTCCCACTGACAGAAACAAAGAGGATGCAGTACGCAAAGGAGTCTGGGAAATGTAGTTTTCAAGCTTCCTGCACAGGCACTAGAGGGAAGATACAGATAAGGCAACTGAAGAGCCGAGAGCCAACAGAGATTACTCGCCACTGGGAACAATAACAGAGTTAATGGAAATAAAGGAGTGCATAGTTGATGAGGTTCTACTCAAAAATAAAATGTCCAACATATGGTAGTCATTTGTGATTAGAGAAAGTCAGAGGAATTCAGATGTTCCCACATTCATCTTTTAAGACACATTTCTGTAGCCATAGGTTCAAAACTAAACTTCTCAAAAGAGCCGTCACACCAAAGCCCTTTTATTAATTGTGGAAGAACATGGTGAATAAGAACAGCGAGCTTGCACTATGGACCCAGCACTACTGTACCTGCTTTCAATTATTAACTCATTTATCTCTCACACATCTCCATGAAGTCAGTTCTACTGCGATCCATTTTGCAGGGGAACAAACTCAATCCAGGAATAATTAAGTCACGTAGATGGTAACTAGCAGAGTCAGGGGCCCAACGTCCTAGCCTGGCTTCAAGGCCATGTGCTTGACTGCTCTGCTATACTGCCCCTTGTGTTTTCCTCACCTCGCCTGAAATGGGGGAACAAATCCCTGGTTATGCCTCTGCCCCAAATATTCCAAAGGGTTAATAATATTCAAAGGAACAAAAGGTAAAGCATGAAGACACCAAACGTCTGAGTTAAGAGTTTAACTTTTGAATCAGTTTGTCCAAATGTTGATTCTATTAGAATGTGAGCTATTAATTCTTTTAGAATTAGAAAGGCCATGGTTATTGAATTATCTGGGGCTCTCAAGGAGAATGACTTGTTTTAAAGAATGTGTGATCCTTGGAGTACCTGGGTGGTTCAGTTGGTTAAGCATCTGCCTTTGGCTCAGATCATGATCCCAGGGGCCTGGGATGGAGCCCCACATCAGGCTCTCTGCTCAGCGGGGAGCCTGTTTCTCCCTCTCCTCCCCACACATGCTCTCTCCCTCCCTTTCTCTTTCAAATAAATAAATACAATCTTTTTTTTTAAAAAAAAAGAATATGCATTTCTTTCTTTTCAAGGGAAGAACTACTGTAAAACCACCATCTCTGCCACTGCCTTGCACCCCAGTGGAGATGAGCCATCTTCTCTTGTTCAAAGCACATGCAAGATGGAAACTTCCCTCCAAAAATCCAGCTCAGGAAGGTGGTAACTCCAAAGCTCACACTTACATACCCCAGAGTAGCCTTTTCAGTGTTGTCCTTCTATCTTTAGGGTCTTCTTATAATACAGTTGTCAACATGGAAAAAAGAAAGTTGGCGCTGGGCCAGTAGCTCAAAGAGCTCACTGGTACAGACGATAGTTTCTGAGCAGGTGCTGCAACACTATGAAGAAGGCTGAAAAATATCAAGTCAGATGTTTGTCTGCTACAGAGAAGGAAAGCAAAGAGATGGGAGTACCCATCAGGGTTTGGGTCTTAACATGCATGTCCCTAGTTGACTCTACATCTGCCTTATTCTCTGACCTCACTGCCTCCCAGCTCTTTCTCTGCCCTGGATACCATTATCTGCCTTAATATTAATTATTTGTACTGATTATTTCCTCTACCTCTCCCCCAAAACCTTTGCATGGAAGGTTCCTTCTTGTCCTTTAGTTTCAGCTCAGTATCACCTATTCAGAAATACCTTCTCTGACCTTACACTGCAAGTGAGAGGCACCCTCCCTTGAAACTTCTCTAGCAAACAGGCATGATCACATTGTTTGGCTGTTTTACTTAGAGCCACCAACATTTGTACCATTTAATACATTTCTGCCTAACGTTGTAGCGTGTCCTAAGTTTTGATGCCCTGGGCAAAGTTGTGCCCTAGGCCTCAGGCAGATAGATACTCTGTAGGTCTCTCCCTCTTGTAGGCCCTAAGCTTCGCCTCTGGGCCTCTCCTCTGCTCCCTTCCCTGCATTTGCATCTCTACTGTTCTACATCCAGATTTTATCTCCGCTACTCAGCTCAGTTGGGCTGTCTTGATTTTAACTGTAAGCAGGTCTCAATGTAACATGGATTGGCCCATGGTAGGCACTCCCCAGAGAATCAGGGGTGGCCTCCCTGGGACCAGCACAGGTAGTAATTGGCAATGGCAGGCTGGCCTGGTGTCTCCTGGGTGAGCTTGGTAGTGGGGGCAAAGGTGGGTGGGGATCAGCCAACTACACTCCAGCTGCAGCCAACACCCCTGGAAATCAATGTCTGATTATAGTAGAATGGTCCAGATGGTTCACGGCCCAAAGCCCCTGTCCAGCTGTCCTCGGCATGAACACGGAGTGTGAAGGATAAGGTGGTATTTGTATATTAATATTCACTGTGTGGGAAACCATACTATCTTAGAAATAACTCAAAGGATTATTTTTTAAACAAATGTCATTCCTTTAAGAGATCTCTCTTTCAATATAATATAATATAATATAATATAATATAATATAACATAATATAATATAATATGTAACAAACTACCACTTTCCTAAATAAAGCCAAACGCTGGCCCTTCAGAGTTGGCAATGGAGGGAGAATTTCCCAAGAGGGGGACCTCATATACCCGACTTCTTCTTTTTTTTTTCAAGTTTCCATAGTACTTTATTATTTTTTTTCAGTGTAAGAGTATTCATTATTTTTGCACCACACCCAGTGCTCCATGCAATCCGTGCCCTCCCCAATACCCACCACCTGGTTCCCCCAACCTCCCAACCCCCGCCCCTTCAAAACCCGCAGATTGTTTTTCAGAGTCCATAGTCTCTCATGGCTCACCTCCCCTTCCAATTTTCCCCAACTCCCTTCTCCTCTCCATCTCCCCTTGTCCTCCATGCTATTTGTTATGCTCCACAAATAAGTGAAACCATATGATAACTGACTCTCTCTGCTTGACTTATTTCATTCATCATAATCTCTTCCATCTACCTGACTTCTATTCCAGAAGATTCACTACTCCCTTGAGAGCTCTATGAAAACTGCTTCTGCTGCCACCAGGATGACCTCAGGGGGGCGCCACCACCTCCCCTTGAGAACCTACCCTTCCAGGCTCCCCAGGTGGCTTCTCCATCTTGGCTTGTACCTCCCAGTGCCCTAGGGGGTGTTTGGTTTGATTTTTCAAAATACAGATCATCCTGGCCTGAGCCCTATCCCAGTCCTACAACATCCAAAGGTCAATTGGGGAACAGAGATGGTCGTGGACTTAGCAAATGATTCTGGCCAGAGCCGGGGTGACACTCCCTAAAAGTGAATATATAGCCCTTAAACTCATCTTTTAATTTCCATTAAACAGCATGGACAAAACAAGCTCACTTTTAAAAGATGTTAGGAAATACCTGGCGAGAGAAAAATGAACAGAGAGTAACATCCAAATAGATAAGCAGGATTACAGTTTTCCTTTCTGGAGTTCCCTACAGCCTGGTTTCAAAGGAACAGAATTTTAGAAAGAAGCTATGTCAAAATTAAAACACGTGAGAAGTTCCCATAGTCAAATGAGTTTGTGACATGCTATTTATTTGCTCCTAGTCTTGATAGTCACTACATTACATTGCATTTCGAAAACTCATGAAAGTCCTATGGTAAAGTCCTACAGTAAACCCCATTGGGTTCATTCAACCCATAATTTCCCGAATGTATATTACTGCTAAAACCCAGTAGCTGAAGACATTGTGAAGCACTTCTCGATTCTTTCAAAGCCCATGACAGGGCTCAAGGAGCATCTCAGATAGCTCCCTCTTCTCCACTTAGCCCAGCTAGAATTCCTGCTGCCTAAGGAGCCTCCTTCTGTTTGGGCTGATCATTCTCTTCTGAGAAAAACCCACCCCTAAACGCAGGGCTACTCCATAGGCCACCATATCAGAATTCAATAAAATAAAACTTCTCTCTTTTCAAGAGATATGTGCAGTACAGTAGCAAAGAGGTCTTTGTCTTAATTTATGAAATCAATGCAGCTAATTGTCCAACCAGAAGAGTAGAAAGTAAGCCTTTTTCATGGCTTGTTGTCAGTTCATCTGACTGCATGAGTAAATGCAGGGTTTTGTTTGGACTATGTCTGAGGGTCTCCAGATTCTTGGCAAAATGAGGCAGGAAGCAAAATTTATCTCTGAGACAGCACCTCCCAGATCCTACCTAAGGACCTGCCCCATTGAAAAGCACCTTCTCCTGAGTTCTCTTCTTGCTCTCTCCACCAGGGAGCTGAGGGGAAGAAGACAATGAAATCCCTATTGCAGGGCAGAGACTAGAAAAAAGAGTGAGAACAGAGAGAAAAAGAAGCCCCCTGAGATTATTGGGTGAGGACACTGGGGAGGCAGAAGATGTATGTGTCTAGGATCCCTACTTGAAACTTAGAACACTTCTCCCCGTTAATCAGGGGTTCTTAATGAGGGCCCATTTTGCTTCCAGGTGACTTTTGGCAATGTCTGCATACTGTTCTGATTGTCACATCAGGGGAAGGAGTACTTCTGGGAGCTAGTAGGTAAAGGCCAAGGGTGCTGCTAAACATCCTACAATGCACAGAACAGCCCCCACAACAAAGAATTTTCTAGCCTCAAACTGCTAGAAAAGAGTGATGAAGTTGGGACACTGCCATAGACCCATGATGTGTTTGGTAATCTGGTTTGATAACTCAGGCATGGTGACTGAAACAGGTTTCCTTGGTTGTCTTTAATATTCTGCTAAAAGAGCCTCCAGAAGATAATGTATTTAAAGCCCTATCTGGTCAAAATAACATGATTACATGACTTAGTCACAGTGTGTTTATTTACTTCATGAAGTGGAACAATATTTTGAACTTGTTTAATTGCTGACTATCCACCCCAATTAGGATATGAGCTTCTAGAACACTGCCTGGTCTAGAGTAGACACTCAGTCAATATTTGCTGAGTGAATGAATGAATGGATGAATCCAGACAGTTGAGAACTCCCATCCTATGTATTTGTTTTCACACCCACAGCACCTGACTCAGATCTTAGAATGTAGAAGAGACTCAGTCCTGACTGCTGAATGCATGAATCAGTAAGTATGAATGAATGAGTGAATGAATGAATGAATGAATGGGCAAACAGTATCAATATCTCTGTGTCACACCGTGAAAAGCGAGTAAGCATGCGTGCTGCTCTGAGGATAGTTAGATATCTGGTGATGGGAAGGCCCTTGCTGCCTGTGCTCCGGGTTCTCACTGGAGCGTTCTCCCAGGGAGTCAGGTGAAAAGTGTAGACTTCACTTTAGAGACAGTTAGCTCCTAGTGGAACTCCAAACCCAAACCAAGAGAACGATTATTCCTCTCCCTTCTGAGCCACTTTCTAAGAATGTTTTGGCCTTCTGCCATCAAAGGATGAACGCCTCATGTGGCGTAAGTTAGTAATACAGGGAATCTCATGATTCAAATGTCTCAGAGTAGGAAAGAAAGAAGAAAAAGACTATCTACAGACAGTCTTCTCTTTTCTGTTCTTTCCTGTGGGTAGCGTGTTGATTGTTAAAGAGTTCTGAAGATTTTATAAACTTCCTTTCCTGGGTGCTATATGACATCAAGCACGGTCATCATCCCATGGTTCCCAATTTCCTCTTCTCTGGGCACTCCTTGAGCTTCCATTTTTTCCCTCTGTGATAAATCTGTTCATGATTAACAAGTCTCTTTTAGGGACTATAGTCACCTTGGAGGTGCCAGCAAAGGAGAAGGCAAGAACTTTAGAGGAAGAGAATAAAAATGGGAGAGAAGCCAGTTCACAAATTGCCCCAATAATGTCTTAGCCATGTTTCCCCAGAGTCAGATCCAATATGGGATCATGCGTTTCTTCTAGTTGTCATGCCTCCTTCCACTCCTCTAATCTCAGACACGTGCACTCTCAAGGCTCGTCCACTTGGTTAATTAGAAAGCTTTTCGTAATCATTTTTGTACTTAAAATGAAGTTTCCAAAGGAATCATTAGCAACCCAGTATTTTATTCTTGAAATAATGCTTATTTACACATCACGTGACAGTGGAATTTCAACATGCAAAGCACCATAAGAAGACTGGTTACCCTAAGTTACATCCAGAAGGCTTACCTCTATTTGACTATTCAGGTATTGACGCTATAACCCAGTGGTGTTTAATCCATCTTATTTGTGTTGTGATGCTGATTACATATGATAACCTGGGCACTCACATGCTTGTTGACGCAAAAGGACGGGGATGCCGGAAATGACCTTCAACTCTGGCCTTCAAAAGGCCAACACCAAAGGCAAAGAACAGATTTCAGTAAAGAATGGCAGACAAATTTGGTAGCCAATTTTGTGCATCTACAAGTGCCTGTCTGAGGTGGATTTACTGTGAAGGTAGAAAAGTTCAAGCTGGGGCCCTAGTGGGTGCTGCTTGGGAGCTCCCTGGGAGAGCCTCTGGTAACATGTTCTTACAGCCCCCTACCTCACATTCTCTCAGTCTACCTTTCAGTCCAGCAATGTGTAGCAATAACCTTCATGCAGGTGAAACTGCACCACACAACTCTTTCTGCCTAAGGGTTTCTCTAACTCTAGACTGAGGGATGCTTGGGAGGGCTCCAGCCAGCACTCACACATATACAATCAGTAAGTGTGAGAAAATAAACTTTCTAGGAGTAGCTCTTGACCAATGGAAGATCGAAAGCTGGTGAGCTAAATACTCTCCTTTTCCCTTCCTAGGTTGAACAATTCTGATACACATTCTACACAGTTTCTCCAACACTCCCCAAGGCATGGAGATACATTTGCCCCCAAAGGTGATCAAAGTAAGAACACATCTTTGCAAGGATCCAGAAAGGGAGAACCCAGGAAAGGAGAACCAAAAAATCAGTCAAAAGAAAAATATGACAGAAAAGTTAAAAGACATGGAGTCTTCACCCAGAAGCGCATATATTCATCTAATGAGCACTGCAGAAAGAAAGAACAGACCAACAGGAAATCCTAAGAGAATTTCCCGAGCTGAAGAAAAGCAAGAGTTGCAGATTGAAAGAGTCTTTCCAGTGACTTCTCCAAAGAGAAGAAAGCCACTTACCTACAATGAAAAGAGAAACAAAATAGCACCACTCTTTACCTGGCAATGCCACCCTTTCAATGGAAATACAAGGGCAACAAGAGAAGGCGGTAATATGGTAATAGGTAATATGGTAATATTTTCGTTGTGGTGGAGGTGAAACCCTTTGATAGCTCTCCCTCCTGGATAGAGCTGCCTTTCCCATCTTCCCTCCCTGATTGTTGTGGAGGTCTGGAGATCCGCCAGGCTCTGCTTTCCTATTGTCTCAGGGATCTACAGAAGGAAGCTTCTCTAGGACACTCTCCATGGAAGGAATTTTACTCTCTTCAGAGGGTGGTTCTGTTTTCAACTTAGAACCAGAGATACGTTGGCTGTGTAACCTGGGGGAGGTTTGTTTGCTGGAACTGTCCTCTCTATTCTGTTGTAGTGATTTATCAATTGCTTTTAAAGGCTGCCCCATGGCTCCTTCCTTCTCCTTCCATTTGTTCTTTCTAATCTTGGAATTTATCTGGATTGGTTCTCCTCTTTTTGGGTGTCGTAGACTGTGGTTTTCTGCTCACACCTGTTAGCAAAACGATTCCATCTATTTCCTATCTTCTTTCCAGAAATGTCTCAGCATTTCTGGTCTTTTGATGATGACTTCATATTGTGTTTTCCTCAGTTGTTGTAAACTTGTGGTTTTTAAAATACAGCTTTCTTATTTTAATACATACAGGATTGGAGGGAAAGTGAAAGGTTGTGTTCAGTTTGTCTTGCTCCACTGTCATTTCTGTGCGTGTATTCTAATTCTTATAGACTATAGAAAAATTATGTTGTGAAATATATATATCCTAAAAATCACATTGTATGAGTTACTTTGTGGTCTGTTTTTCACTTGACATTATACTTTAAACATTTCCCTAGAGAAAATCTCCAATCCATTCTTCTCATATATAAATGAGAGGCAACTCCACAGGGAAATTTAGCACATGACCAGAAATAGGAATTAATACTCAAGGTCTATTAGTTAAAGATATTGATAACTGTGAGATATATTCTTTTTCTTTTTCAATGTCAGATCTTAAACACCGGATATTACACAACCAGAAATTGGTCAGTTTATCAATGTATTTGTTACTTTAGCTGCTTTGAAGCCCAGTTATTTCAGTTTCTTAATGGCTAAATTGTATCAACTGTGCAAGGATTCAGTGACTGGAATGGGAAACGTATTCTTGTTGGGTATATTTTTTTAAAATCTATGGTTATACTCATAGCATGAAGTAAAGATGCAAGGAAATTGCACAAGAGTTCTTTTTTAAAAATGTCCTTATGGAAAAATAAGGATGCAAGGACTGTATAAATATTTGAAAGTCAAGGGAAAGAAAGAAGGCAAATAAGAAAACTCTCCCCCCTCTCCTGGAGACTCCTTTTTTCCCTCTGAAAAACATAGGGAAATTTTATGATGTGGGCTCTCTCCAAAAGACCCAACAGAAAGAAAATAAATATATACAACAAGGAAGCAAGTCGCATTATAGTCGATGATGCTAAGAAAAAAAAGAGTAAGAGGAATAAAATCATCATACGGAGCCTCTGCATAAAGCTCTGTGGGGAGGGTAATAATGTTCTGTGAGGGTTTACTAAAATATAAAGGAATTCACCAAGAAACAGCAATAGCTGAAGCTCTTAAATATCAGAAGCATGAGGTTAGAGGCTTTACAAGGTATCTTTGTTTCAGAGAGGAGCTCACTCAAAGTTCCAAAGAAAATCTCTTAGGCACCCATCACACCTACATCAAGTGAATGTTTTTGAAGTAGGCAAAATAATGGCCCTCCCACACCCAAAGATGTCCACCTCCTATGCCAGAATACAATACCTGGATTACGCAGTTGGCACCAATCTAATCCCACCCATCCTTAAAAGGAAAGAAGATTTCTCAGCAGCTGTCAAGGACACAAGAGGGAAGGAGAAGAGATTCAGAGCAAAAGAAGGACTGAGTATCACTGCAGATTTTAAAGATGGAAGAAAAAGGCCACAAGCCAAGGACCGTAGTAGCTTTTAAAAGCTGGGAACAGCCCTCCGTTGACAGCAAGAAAACGGGGACCCCATTTTAAAACCATAAGGAATTGAATCTGCCAACAACCTGAATGAGCAGGAAAAGGATTTCCCTTAAAACCTCCAGAAAGGGATGCAGCATCTTGGTTTGAGCCCAGTAAAGTCTGCACTATTCTGACCTACAGAGCTGTGAGATAATACATTTGCAATCATGTGAGATACTAAATTTGTTGATGTCACTAGGTTTGTAGTAATTTGCTGTGGGAACAATAAAAAATGAATATGACATTTATCACTACCAGGTAGATCCAGATAAAATCAATTATTTGAACCTTGAAGTTTCCACATACAGATATGGATGTCTTAAATGAAAAGGCCCATTTAAAACTGGAGAAATTTAATTGTGGGCCAACCAACTCTATGGCAACTTTCTAAGAGTCAAGACTCAAAGACAGAATTTGATGGTGACCCCATGTTTGCCTCTGACGGGGCCTTGAGCAAGGATTTCTCCATGGGGCCCTGAGCAATCTTGTGTCTGAATGTTCCTGCTTGAGACATCTCCACATCATCTGCCCACACAGAGGTTATATTCCACTCCTTTCTTTTGTGGGAAGATTAAATTTCTAAATGGAAGCTCTGCTGAAAATAGAATTCCATTTGCTCAGAATCCTGGATACATGGCACCGCCTGAGTGCTACTCAACATTCTCCTGGGCTAAAATGCGTAACCACTTCATGCCTTGGTTGGACGAAAGGAAGATTCTAGAAAACATGATTTTATTTGTTTTTCTCAATTGCTTATTCTTTTTTCTTTTGCCCTTGAGTGTTTAGCCTGGCCCAAACTGGGAGATACTAAGTTATTTAAGCTTAGTGGTTGGTAGCTGTGTCTATAAATATTTTGATTAGCAAATCTGTTAGACATTGTCTGGATAAACCCAATCTCTAGATTTAATGTCTCAATTTAAAAAAAAAAATCTATGCCTAAATTACACCCACACTATGTGTTAAAATTGCATTCCGTAGACACTGGTCCGTTGTGCATTCTGGTAACTCCAACTTAGACCATAACTAAGGACACAAAGAAGTTTGCTGTAACAAAACTTTTCCATGTCACACAAAGCTTAGTGAAGTCGGTGTGCTTGGTTGAGAGGGTTAGATTCTTCCCTATTCCTTTTTTCTTTCCTTTATTCGTCATTTATTGAGTCTCCACTGTGTTATATACTGTGTTAGTGCTAGCAATTAAATGACTAGTAAAACATGTATGTTGTTGTCCTAATGGGGCTTAGAATTAAGAGGTCATCCATGCATTAAAAAATGTGTCAGTATATAGAAAAACAGTGATATAAAGTGTTTAAGGAGAGCGTATGGTATGGAGCTATTATAGAGTAAATGTGTGTCCCTCAAAGTTCATACGTTAAAATCCCCACTGGGGATGATATTGGGAGGCAGGGCCTTTGGGAGGGAATTAGGTCATGAGAGTGAACCCTCATGAATGGGACTAGTGCTCTTTTAAAAAGAAACACAGGAGATGATTTCTTCTTCTCAACCACGTGAGTAGACAATGAGAAGACAGCCATCTGCACACCAGGAAGGGAGTCTCACCAGACACCAGATCTGTCAGCACCTTGATCCAGGACTTCCAGCCTCCAGACTGTGAGAAATAACATTTTTGTTATTTAAGCCCCCCAGTCTGTGGTGCTTTTTTACAGCAAACACCAACCCAGATGGGAGCCTAGAACTGCTCTGAAGGTCAGAGAAAACACTCTAAGGAAGTAATGCTTAAACTGCACTGTGAAGGATGGGTGGGAGCCAGCTAAGAGAGAACAGCTTGTGCCAGTCCTGGTGGGGGTAGGGATGGGGAGTGTGGAATACTGAGGACTAGGAGAGTCCTGGTTAGCAGGGAGGGAGTGAAGGAGTGGCTGGAAGAAAGGCAAGCAGGTGAGTGGGCAGAACTCAAGTCTATGTGCTCTGCAGGCCACCAACGATCTCAGTCTTTACTTAAAAAGCAAAGGGAAGACATTGAGGATTTAAAGAGGGAAAAAGAAGTCATATTTTTGAATTTTAAAAGATCTTTGTGGCTGCAGGAGATAGATTATGGAAGGATAGGGGGGTGGATTTGGGGCAGAATGGTGGCTGTTGCCATAGGATGAAGGGGAACATCAGAGCAGAATGAGTGTCGAGACCACCCTGGTGGACCAGATGTGGAAGAGAAGACGAGAGGCCAAGCTGGGCATAGTGACTTTGAGAACCCCGTGGAAATGTTGATAGATCTCTTGGATGTGGGTCCCAAACTCAGAGAAGATATGCTTGTGGACCATAAGCAAAAGAATGTCAAAGTTATGGGTACAGAATAAGTTGACTGAAAAGTGTAAAGTGCTTCGAGTCATCTTTGAGGAAAATGATAATTTAAAGACTGGTTAGAGGAGGATGCACTCTGACAGAGGAAGCTGGGGAGAAACAGCCTGAGGAGGTAGGAGGACACCCATGAGAGTGTGGAAGACAAGGGCAAGACTGTTTCCATGAGAAAGTAATCCTTGATGGCAACACTGTTAGAGGTCTTGTACTTCTAAGTATGAAATTGAGTAGTTAGTCAAAAGTTGCTAAAACATCTTATTAGGATGATGACCTGAAAATGCTTTTTAGGACTGGCAATCTGAGGGACCCTTGATGAAGGCTCTTGCTAAGAGCCATTTTGTCTAGAGAAGTAAGATTGGAACAGGTCAGGACATGTGCTGCAAGTAAGAAAATGGGCATAGTGAATAGAATGTGTCCTTGCTTGTATCCCCACAAGGCCAAACATATAGTAGGTGCTGAGTAACTATCCTATAAAAACCTTTATGTCAACAATATACATAATCCCATTAAAAAACTTACAGGATTCACGAATTTAGTCCACAGGTATTTATTAAGTACCTACTATGTGCCTCACACTCTTCTAGGTAGTTGAGATACATCACTGAACGAAAGAGATATAGATATTCTGACCTTTGTGGAGTTTACATTCCAGAAGGACTGGTAAGCAGCGGCGGAGAAAGATGATAAACAATAAATACATGGTATAGTGTATTAAAAGATGGCCAATTCTGTGCAGAGAAATGGAAACACAGAGTGGGAAGAGCAGGAGGGGGCATGCTCTAGCACAGGGTTGTGATTTTCGATAGGCTGAGCTGGGTAGACCTTCTTAAAAAGATGATACTGAGTAAATACTTGAAGGAGTCAAGGAAGTTAGTCTAGGGAGAGTTTCTAGGTAGGGGAACATCCAAGCAAAGCCTACAGTGGGTGAGTGACTGGTGTGTTTGGGAACCACAAGGACAGTATGGCCAGAGTGGTGGAATGAAGAGTGTGGGGCGAAGAGAGGGTGGGGATAAGGTCCCAGCAGCCCACATAGAGACCCTTATGGGTCATTGGCAGCAGGACTCTGGCTTTTGCTGGGGGTGAAGGATGGGAATGGGGAGCATTGGAAGGGAAGCACTTAGGACTGATTTAAGACTTGGGACTTAATGTTCTAAAAGGCTTGCTCTAACAGTTCTACTGAAATTAGGGTAGAAGCAGATGGACCAGTCTGCATAGAACTACTGGGAGGTCTTTTTGGCCAGGTCCAGAGGTGGCACATCTCTCTTTCCATCACCTTCCATTGGCTAGAACTCAATCAAGTGGCCACACTACCTGCAAGGGTGACCGGGGGGGAATGCAGCCCAGATGTGTGCCTAGGAAGAAGAAGCAGGTTTTGCAAACAGCTGGCCCATCTGTGCCACAAAAGACTTACAATGACCTAGGCTTGAGTTCCTGATGTCAAGAAGCAGAGTGTTAATAGTGGAAGTATTAGCAAGTTGTCTACATGGTAGAGCTGGACAGAATTTGTTGGAAGACTGGATGTGGATTGTGAGAGAAAGGAGTCCAGACTATGGAGCCTGAGCAACTGTACAGATGGAATTGCCATCAAGTAAGACAGGGACGGCTGCTGATGGAAAGGGTTTTAGAGGAACAGTCAAGAGTCCAGCTTTCCTGTAGGACCACAGTTTTATTAGCACTCAAGGGAGACACTGAGCATGCAATACACAGTCTGGGGTTCAAGACATCCAGGCTGGAGATGGGAAGTTGGGAGGATCAGTATGTGAATGGTTTAAAGTCAAGAAAATACCCAGTCAGAGAAGAGGATTGAGTCCCAGTGCACCCTGACATTAAATAGCTGGGGAAAGAGGGGGAGCCAGCAGAGGAAGCTGGGAAGGAATAGTGAGGAAAGAACAAATACATGGAGTCTTAGAAGCCAAGAGAAGAAGCTGCTTCAAAGACAAGAGAGTGGAGACAGGCAGTGTGTGTTGCTGGTGGGCCAGGTAAGATGGGGCTAGGATCATCCTCGAATAGGGAAGAAGGGGCAGCAAGAATGGGATGGGAGCAGAATATGTTTAAGAAGTAGGAGGAGAATCAGGTACAACAAGTGTAAGTAGTCTTTCAGGGAGTACTTTTTATAAAAGAAAGCTAAGGAATTTGGTGGCTGTTGGTGAAAAAATGGGTTCAAGGTTAGGTGGGTTCTTTTTTTATTTGAAGATAAGACTTTAATGCCCAGCAATTTAAAGTATTCTAACATGTTTTTCTACATAACTTGTTGTGAGGTGATCAACGTTAAATAAAAATATTAATCTTCATCATCTGCTTTGGTTCATGACTTCTTAACCCATCTTTGTTTTTCCTTCCAACTGCATGCTTTTGAGGAAATGAAGATTCTATTTTTTTTGAGAGAGAGAGAAAGGGAGGGGGTGATGGGCAGAGGGAGAGGGGGAATCTCAAGCAGATTCTACGCTCAGCCCAAAGACGAAATAGGGCTCGATCTCACCACCCTGAGATCATGACCTGACTGGAAATCAAGAGTTGGACGCTTAACCAGCTGACCCAGCCAGGTGCACAAGCAATGAAGAATTTTTAACCACTGTAGGTATGGACTTGAACTTTTCTCTGCACCTCCCTAATTGCTTGTTACATGAGCTGTGCTCCTAGTGATTTTATCACAGCCATCCTCTGTGAGACATTTTTGGAAAACATCAGGATGACCTTCATTCACCTTTTCTTCACAGACTCTGTTACACCTTGAAGAGCCCAGCGACTTGCCCTCATGGCTGATGGTGCCAGTATGTGCCCTCCTCCTTCAGCAGCCACACGGAAAAAAAGGGATAGGTAATTTTAATGAAAGAAGTCACAAACACATTTTTTGTTGATGTTAATGATCCCATAGAGAAGGGAAAATAATGATGTAGTGAAAGAATTTCTGGAAAAATGTTCTTGGCTTAGTTGGTGTGGGGGATATCATTTGGTGTGAAGTCATGAAATTAACTTTAATAAAAGCTTGGAAAGGTAGTCCAAGGTCATGAACGGGAAGGCAGAGCCACACTCTGGGGTGGGACAGAGAAGAAATGGAGTCAGAAGGCAGGAATTGGCTTTATTATTTCCCCGGCTGGGTAGGCTTCCAAAAGTAGTTAACCAATGAGTAGTATTTTCTTTTTTTAGCTATTATTTTATTCAAGATACATAAAATATCCATTTTATATCTTTATAATTTTATCAATAATGTCATTAACTTTTGTCTTTTTCAGGTTTATTGATATTGACATATAGCACTGTGCAAGCTTAAGGTGTACAATATCATCATTTTCTCTTGTACATACTGTGAAATGGTTACCATAAATTTAGTCAAACATCCATCATCCCGTATTGGTACTGAGGGAAAAAAAGAAAGGAAAAAATTTCTTCTCCTTGTGATTAGAGCTTTGACTCCCCCCGGGGACACAGACCATTCACATGAGTCTGAAACGCAAGGCCTCCTGCCTCAATTCCCCTGCTCTCATCTTTTCCCGTCTTTTCACAAACACTGGAACAGAGCCAAGCAGCCTGGCTCCTGGAGAAGTTTGTGCCCATCCCCACATCTGTGTCCGTGGTGGGCTGAGCCAGGAGGCTAAGGTTGAAGTCAGGAGCCTGCATGCACCCGGCTCTACTTCTTACTGGCTATGTGACCTTGGGAAGGTCACTGAACCTCTCTAAGCCTCGGTTTTCTCAATGGTAAAGTTAGAAGTTCTTAGCCACATGTCTGGCCCCAAACAAAAGCATAATAATTGTGGCTCGTTGTGCTGATTAAGAAAAACCCGGTGAAAGAAGGGGGGTAGGGTTATGGACATTGGGGAGGTATGTGCTTTTGGGTAAATTGGAAGGGGAGGTGAACCATGAGAGACTATGGACTCTGAAAAACAATCTGAGGGGTTTGAAGTGGCGGGGGGGTGGGAGGTTGGGGTACCAGGTGGTGGGTATTACAGAGGGCACGGCTTGCATGGAGCACTCGTGTGGTGAAAAAATAATGAATACTGTTTTTCTGAAAATAAATAAATTGGAAAAAAAAAAAAAAGAAAAACCCGGTGAAGACATTGAGGCCCGCACACAAAAGTCCCAACAAGCCAAGAGGCAATGGGTAGGGTGGGTTGGCACAGAGAGGGCAGGTGTCTGGGCTGGCACTGACAAGAGAAGGTGAAGCTCTCTCTTTCTTGCTCGCCATGCCTTTGCCATCCACCATGACTCGTGCCTTGTTTTAGGCTCTTGTTATCTCACATGGTGCCTTCAGTGGTGTCCTGACCTCCTCCAGGCATCCCCAATCCAATGCACTCTCCCCATGCAGCCAGACAATATTTTTTTATGAGGAAAACCTGAGCTAGCTGCCAGTCTGCTGAAAATGTTTCAACAAGGGGCTTAGCAAGATCCAGCCCCAGACTCCTGGGCATGGCCCACCAGCTTCTATATCCTGGTGAGTACTCCCATTTTTTGCCTCATGTGGAGTCACAGTACACCAGGGAGTTCTGGAAGCCAGAGAAAGGCAAGCCAAAGAGACACCTGCATGGGGGGCAGAGAAACTGCATTTACCTTCTATCAGTTCTCACCTTTAACTGCATAGCAAGTCACCTGGGTAGTTTATAATGGAGCCCAATGGCCAGGCCATGCCTCAGCCCAGTGATCCAGAGTCTCTGGGGTGGGACCCAGGTGCCAAAATTTTTAAGCTCCTCTGGTCCTTCCAATATGCAGTCACGGCTGTGGACCACAGCTGTACACTCATTCTCAAGTCTTAAAGGAAGGAGTCTTATCACTTGCTTCAAGTCCAAAAATGTCAGCCTCAAACCAGCTCCCTGCTAATCATTGCTAACTTCGGGAGGAGCCGTGGTCAATTTCAGGGAGAGGATGCCTGGAGGTAAAGAAGCATGAGCAATTCAGGAAGTGGGAAGTCAGCCCAGTCTCCCGCAAGGACCATGATTTGATGAAAACCCTTCTGAATGTCAACGAGCAGGAGTCCTCAGGGCCTGGGCAGCTCTCCGGGAACAGCCTGGTCCTATCCAATGTGACCCAGCGGGCCCAGCAGTGGGGGAGGAAGTGACTCAGGGCTGCCCTCTCCCCAACAGGACACACCTGTGACCTTTTGTAAAGGGACAGGTAAAAATAGCAGTCACACTTCCAGAGAGACTCAGTGTTTTTAAATCCTGAGCTATCTGATTGTATAACAGAGGGTAAATGATCCGGGCAAGGGCAGGTAATGGTGGCTTATTGCCTGTGAAGTGTCCTGAGCTAGGTGCTTCACGTGGGTCTTCTCATTGCCTCTTTATAAGGTGAGGCTGGTGTTGTCTCTTCTTCGTGAATGAGCAGCCGGTGAGGAGGGACAACGTGCTAGAATCCCTCAGCTAGCAAGGGAGAGGGAGCAGTGTCTGTGCCTGGAAGACACTGGGAGGCATGAGGCATCCTCAGAGAGGCTAACCTGTACCAGTTTCCAAGATGGTGTGTAGCAGAAACTGCATTTGAAATTACGTCTGTGTAACCTGAACACATGTTCATAACCATTAACTTACATCGTTAGGATTCTCAATAATAACAGTTATACCCTAATTGGTATATTCATGCCTGCCGCTTTACACACTGCACCTGTCAGCAACATTTTCTCTGAGCTTTGTTTTAAAAACTTGAATATTGCAGTGGTTTTCCCTATAGACAGTACTTTAGTATTTCCGTTTAACTCTGCGCTGTGTAAAATGACATCACTGGTGTGTTTCAAATACATTTGCAGTCAGTCATGGTTAATATTCAGATTGGCAAGATCTTTGCACACCAGCTACGACACTGTTTGCTGTATGATGTCCGTCACCTGGGTAGCCTGTGACAGGGGTCCACTTAGCCTTCAACGCAGTACCAGACACCAGGTAAGTGCTCCCTTCTCTGGGACTCGGTTCCTAAAATATAAGGTGTCTTGCAGCTCCAACCTTCTGTGATTCTCTCTGGACAGCTGCTGCCAGACGGTCTTTAGTGACTTTACTGTCTTAAGTGACTTTAGCGTCTTTAGGGACTGTAAGTGCCAGACTTACATTAGTGACTCTCTGAAGAGTCCTCTGGCTCTGTGATTTAACAGCACTATTGCTGGATATAATATTGTCCTTCTTAAAAAACAGGAACCTGTCTCTATGTTGCAGAACCTGTATCTCCCAGTCTATGACACTTACTAACGTCAACCTCTTGTTAAACAGTTGATTTAATAAGATGTTCATGAAAAAACATAAAATCATCAGAACTCAAGCCTTTGCCTCCTCTGAAAAGTAGTCATCCAGTCACCTGACCACTGATCCCCCTGAAAAGCCAAGCAGTTTGTGGTAGAGGGTGGGGGGGTGGGGGAGGGAGAACACCCAAGAGCTTTTCATCATGACCAAGTGCATTTAGAAATTCTGCACATTGTATGGTCTTGCCAGAGCCACCTGCTGGCAGCATGGCTTTCTCTGTGTAGCTGAGTGTTTTGGAAATTGCAACCTCATCACCAATTTTAAAAAGCTCTTTGGTGATTTGGGGGCACCTGGGTGGCCCAGTCTGTTAAGCATCTGAAACTTGGTTTCAGCTCAGGTCAAGATCTCAGGGTCCTGAGCGTCAGGCTACACACTCAGCACAGGCTCTGCTTCACATTCTCTCTCTCTCCCCCACCCTCCACTTCTGCCCACCCCACTGGCTCTCTCTCAAAGAAAAAAAAGGAAGGGGGGAGAAAGAGTTCTTTGGTGATTCTTTTGGAAAAGCTAAGATTATTTGGTAATATAGATAATTTCCTCTAGTTTATTTTGGGGAGTAAATTTTTGTGTGCTAGGTGATATTTAAATACAGTAGTTCTGAGATTTTGGTACTCTAAACATGAGCTCCTCTACGAGTCTAGGACTCTGTGAGTAGGACCCATACACAGTCTCATCTGGCCCAGAGTAAGTTCTCAATGAGCGCTTGTTGGTGAATGAGTGGTTGAACTCTAGCATCCGAGAGGACTCTAAATTCAAATTTCTTGACTTTTACTTCATAAGAATTCCTGAGTTTCCAGGGGGGCTATATATAATTATTTCCTTTACATTACACAGACATTCTATGTGTTACAGATTCTTCTAATATTGAAGAGGAAGGGGTAAGAGTAACAGTTTATGGTTGTTAAGATTTTCCAGTAGGCTTTACAATGAAAGCATATGGCTTTCTTTAGTCTTAAATGATAAGTGAACTGAGGCAACAAACCATGTAAGAAGAAAATAAATGCCAAAAGAATTTCTCTTCTTCATTTAGGTAGAACCAAATGAAGAATTTACTCAGGTTTTACCACAAAGATGAGTCTTGTAAAAACTTCAGTTTGGTATTCTTTTGGGTCTAGTTGAAACAACAACATAACTCCAATACATTTTTAAAAAATACAGTATTCAATGTGTATTCAATGGGTATTGTGGAGGGCACGGCTTGCATGGAGCACTGGGTGTGGTGAAAAAATAATGAATACTATTTTTCTGAAAATAAATAAATTGGAAAAAAAATACAGTATTCAAGTAAAACAACATTTTCACTGTAAATATGATTCTTCAGTTTGGAAAAATGAATATAAACTTGGGTCAAATGGTGTATCAGGTTCAAGAACTGACATTATCTGGATGAATTTTTTAAAAGTCACCCTCTGTGGGGAACCTGACTGGCTCATTCGGTAGAGCTTACAACTCTTAATCTAAGGGTCATGGGTTCAAGCTCCACTTTGGGTATAAAGATGACTCAAAAATAAAAATCTTTATAACTAATTAATTAATTTTTATTAATTAATTAATTATTATTTAATTATTTATTTAAAAATTATTTAATATTTAATTTATTAATTAATTAATATTAATTAATATTTAATTTTTAAATAAATAAATACATGTCACCCCCTGAAGGAAATTCTGACACAGGCTACAACATGGATGAACCTTGAGGAAATCATTCTCAGTGAAATAAGCCAATCACAAAAAGGACAAATACTGTGTGATTCTGGGGTACTTAAAGTAGCCAAAATCATAAAGATAGAAAATAGAATGGTGGTTGCCAGGGACTGAGGAAGGGGGAGTTAGTGTTTAATAGGCATAGAGTTTCAGATTTGAGAAGAGTCATGGGAATGGATGGTGGTGATGTTTGCACACCAACGTGAATGCATCTAATATCATTGAACTGTACACTTAAGAATGGTTAAGAAGGTAAAGTTTATGTTATGGGCACACAAAAATTACAAAGTGAAAAAAAGTTCACTCCCCGTCTTCGTCAGGATGGAGTGACTTCTAGAACTTTGTGTCTTCTTCATTGTGTGGACAGGATGAGTACGTTTTCACTTTCGTCATATTGGGCAGAAGCATGGTATGATGGTGGTTACTGTTTCAAGTTGAACATGAGAAGACAATGTGACAGATTTTCTGCACTGTCTGTGTCAACCCAGCATTATCTCTTCTACGTTGTATTCTGCATTGCTGAGGAAAAGTCTGCAATTTCGATTCCTCATATGGTTTGAGTTAAGGTTTTCCAATAAAAAGTAGAAGAAAAGAGCTCTGCCAGGCAGCTGAGATGATTTACTATGACTCTGAGGGAAGGGGTGCACCTTCCTCCCACCCCCAAAAACCACACACTGAAAGCATTGGTAGAAGCTACCCTTGGCTTTGATACACCCTCTTGAGAGTCTCCTGTTTTGGGGCTGCTGACAGCTGGAGTCTGGGTAACAGCTTCCCTGTGATTCCTGTTCTTCCACGTTTCCAGATTTGCTGACAGCAGACTTCCCAGTTTACTCAATAGTCATGTGATTCTTTGGATTAAGTCTCTTTCTACTTGAAATACTTAGTGTCTCCTTTCCTCCTGAATGAATCCTGTTAGACCATTTTTGCCTTACTGAACATTTAAGGGAAAAGTAAGATTTTCAGGTCTGTGTTATCTAACCTCAATGCTGGGTGACCCCGAGTCCCAGGGTTCTGGTAGTCTTGGAATAGAAGGGGAAGGAGGTGTTTAGCTGTTAGGGGTAAATGAAAGTCCCACCTGGACAAGCCCAAAGCATGGGGTCCCAGGGAGTGAGGGGAGTGCAGGAGACCCGTCAGTTCATCAGGAATAATGGTTAGTAGAAGGATATTTCTGGAGAGCGTAGGTGGGGCAGGCTGTAGGACTGCTGAGTCGGTTTTCCCAGACACACTTCTCTGGCCATTCGAGGGCATTTATGAGGAAAGAGACCCAAAAGCTGAATAAATATATTGTCTTTATAGGGGAATGACATCATGCACAGATTTAACTTGCTTTGACTGAATGGAACCATATCTTTTTATATAAAATTTAAAATTCTATAAGGACACCTGAATGGCTCAGTCAGTTAAATGTCCCACTCTTGGTTTCAGCTTAGGTCATGATCTCTAGTGCATGGGATCAAGTCCTGAGTCAGGCTCTGCACTCAGCATGGAGTCTGCTTCAGATTCTCTCTCCCTCCCTCTCCTTCTCATTCTCAATCTCATGTTCTCGCTCTCAAATAAATAAATAAATAAAATCTTTAAAAAATCTTATACCTTAAGGACCTGTGGTAAATTGGAATATTTTTCTTATTTCTTCACAACTCAATTGTAGTACTAGAGAGCCACACTTGGCCTTGTGGGATGAGAAATGAACGGACATTCCTTGATTTTGGGCTTGGGCATTTGACTTGCTTAGGCCAGTGGGATGCTAACAAATGTTGATGCAAGGAGAGTAAACACACTTATATGTCAGGCTCATTTTATCACGCATCTGCCATCCCATGGGAAGAAGGCACCTTGCCTGAGCCCTAGTGTGGTGTCCCAGCATGGGGCAGAGAGACTGCAGCAGACGCACAGGCACATGAGTGATACGTAAATGCCTACTGTTGTTTTCCAGAGAGAGTTTGGGGTTATTTGTTACCCAGTGAACTTGTGGCAATAGCTACCTGATACAGTCTCATACATCACATCATTGATACTGTTCTTTGTGGAATAATTAATGACTTTTCAAGGATAGCATTGAACACATTCAATTTTCACAGTCAATGTACTGACTTCAGGCTCAAATTCATGCCAAGAGGAGATTTCATCCTACCTTCAATGACAACTTTGTTTCTCTTGCTTGATGAGTAAAAACTATTATCCTTTGTTGTAGTCGACATCCTAGCTGGCCTCTGTACCCTCTAGGTAGTGAAGAATAGGCCTAGAATTTATGTGGACCAAAAAAAATCTACATTTATAAGTCCACAGAAGCCCCTTTCTTCTTCTTATCAGCATTTAAAGATGGTACTTTCAGATAATTGTATAATTATTTTCATTTTCCGTTTTGCTTAGTGAAATTTACACTGCAAAGAAATGTCTTTAAGAATGAACAAACTAAAAAAATAGGTATGAACAAACTGAGAAATATACATGATCATTCATTTGGCACTATCTTCTAAAATTTCACACTTTGGGATAAGCAAAATTAGTATGATTTCCTTCTTAAATTGCTTACTAACATTGTAAGTGAGCCAGTGCGAGAGAAAGGAAATTATAGCTTTCAATGGGATATGATGAGGCAAGCCTTGGAGCCGTGCAGACAGATGCCAAATCTATTAACCTCAGCACTGATGGCTCCTGGAAGGAGTCCTGAACTGTCTGACCCTGAGTCCCTCTTTGTTTATAATTCCAGACTCTGGGTGGTCAACAGGTAATATTTCAATCGCCAAATTTCTATGCTGGCTTTTGCTACCCAAGTTGAATGAATATCTGTGGTAAATTATTCCAACAGTTTCTTTTTAAGATAAAAATGTCTTCTTCCTGGGGCACTTGGGTGGCTCAGTCAGTAAGTGTCTGCCTTCTGCTCAGGCCATGATCTTGAGGTCCTGGGATCGAGCCCTGCATCGGGCTCTCAGCTCAGCGGGGAGTCCGTTTCTTCCTCTCCCTCTCCCTTTGCCCCTGCTCCTTCTCTCTCTCTCTCTCTCTCATGTGCACTCTCTCTTTTTAAATTTTAAAAAAACTTTTTAAAAATGTCTTTTTTCTGTTGGGCAGAGATTAGGGTATATCATCGTTGCTATGGTTATTCAAGCCCCTTCTTTGAGTTTGGACAGTGCTACCTGGAAGCCAAGAGAACCAGGATTATGTGAGCCCTGTACTCCAAACACTCGATCTTGGGGAGAAGCTGGGTTGAGAAGTTTCCCTTTTTGTTTCTTACTGTCTGGGTCGAGGGCGAATGAGTTTCCTCTGAAACGGCTTGCTTAGGTACTCCTGCATTACCTGGCCCACTTCAACCCCCTTTAGCTCTGCTTCCTGTTTTCTCTCCAGATCTCAGGTGGACAAAGGATAGTTTGGCGAAAATCAGGGGAAAGCCTGGGTCTGAGTGCCTGCCTCAACACTTTATTAGCTGAGGGAACATGGGCAGGTTAGTTAACTAATTTAGGCCTTAGTCATTTCATCTGTAAAATGGAGGCAGGGATAGCACCGCCCCATAAGCCTATTGTGTGTGAATTAAATCACACAATCCTGTAAAGGGCCTGGCTGTACCTGGTATGCAGTGTGTTCTCAGTTAATGTTACCTGCTATAAGAGAAATAACCATTGCTCTTAGGAAGGCACCTTCTGCCCTAACGTAGGGCCCCTCCCAGGGGTGGGGGACTTTAAACACAATGACAGCAATAGTCAGCAGTAGTCACCCGTCCACCACCTTACCCTTCTATCAGCTCCCAGTGGCTCCAGACAAGAAGACCCAGTATTGAAGGATGTGGCATCCAGCATCACCGGGCTCATTAGGACTAGGGCATCACAAGCCCCAAAGCTCTCTCGGGGCTCCTCTGTGGTGGATGGAGGGGACTGCACAGTGGTTCCCATAGTACCAGCCACAACAGGCTCCGAAGGAAGGGACAACATCCACAGCTGCAGGGGCCGGCTTTGATGTCTTACTTCCGATCTGCTGAAGCTGCCCCAAGCTCCCCCAGGCTGCTCTCTGTCGTGGTTTGACACACTCGTCTGTCACTAGGTACATGCCATTTGGGGCTGCCGTGTGACAGGCAAGGCCATGTCGTTCGTGAGCCACACGGTGACACGTCCTCTGGAAAGCCCCACATGGAAAAGCGCATGCACAGCCTGCCTTTCATCTCTTTGCTGTGTTCAGCACCTGCCGCCCCTTTCTTAGCTCCTGACATCCGAGTTTGGAAGAGGCACAGCCGTTCTTCCACTCTGCTCCAAAAGACAATGGTTTTGGAGAGGCTTCTCAGCTCCTTTCAAAAAGCCCTGAAAGAGCCCTGGGTCATGTGGTGAGTGGACAAATCTCTTTGAGCATGGGGTGGGGCATCTCCCTCCATGAGCCCTGCTACTCTTGGGAAGATGGGCTTCTACCTTCCCTGGTTCTTAATCTTCACTCTCTCAAACTGCATCGTTAAGTCGTGCTCCCTTGTCCTTTATTTCAAAGTGGCTCGGCTAGATATTGTGCAAATGCTGGGGTGCAAAGCCCTCCTCTGGAGGGCCTGACAGCTGTTGGAGGGGCCACTAGGCAATGACCAGCTGTAACGTGGCATGATGAACATCAGGATACTCCCACCTTGGGGAGTCCCATTTTAGAGGAGGGGAGAGAGAGACAAGGAAGTGCCTGATTCTTCCTAATGCATCTAATGCAGGGGGAAGTGGGGAGAGGAGGAGGTCAAGAAAAGACTGCTCAGGAACGGACAAGTGAGAAGTTTCTTGAAACCATTCCCCAGGTAGGAGGGAAAAAAAAAGTCAGGATGGGGACAGGAGAAAAGCTATTTCAACCTTGGGCGGGGGTTGGGGATGGGAAGCATGAGAAAGTCTGGGGCAGGAGAGTCTGGGAATGGCAGACTCCGGCACATTCTCTGGAGTGCCAGAGATCTGAGATGTGAAGAAGGAATGATATTTTTAAAGGCCAGTAGGGCCAACACAGTGAAGAAAAATACATTTAGGGAACTTTCGTGAATTATTCCTCTGTATAGTATCCTCAGGACACATCTGTAAAACCAGCAAGTTGCCCCAATTTCATATGGTGCTAGAGGGGAAAAAAAGAACAGGGGAAAAATAAGGGAAATAATGGATATTTCTGTCTGTGAATCCATTTGTTCCATAATGTTATTCATGCCTCAAATGATGACTCACATTAACGGATGTAAAATAGATTGTTCAATAATTGGTGTATTCCTCAGAATGTTGTGTTTTGCTTTTATCTCACACTAAAATAAATTTCATTAAAAAGTAATGGAAATAGGCCTTTCTTTAAGATTAACCTTTTTTTGTTCTTCCTGTAGATGGAGGCTAAAGATAAATCAACCAAGAAATGATATATTTTTAAAAAATTTTATTGATGTATGTATTTGTCAGAGAGAGAGAGCGCGCGTAAGCGGCAGGAGCAGCAGGCAGAGGCAGAGAGAGAAGCAGGCTCCCTGCTGAGCAAAGAGCCCGATGTGGGACTTGATCCCAGGATCCTGGGATCATGACATGAGTCGAGGGCAGCGGCTTAACCAACTGAGCCACCTAGGCATCCTGATATATATATATACTTTTTTTTTTTTTTATTAAAAGCTCAACTCCTATTTATGGGAAGAAAAATGATTGAAGTCAGGAAAATGAAATGTCTTGCTTAAGACATGAATATAGGATATCTAATCTCCAACCCAACACAACAAATACATTTGTAAACTGCTAGGAATAGAAAATAAGCCACCTTAGGGAGTCCTATTTTACCGCTGACGAAATTGAGGATTCTTCAAGAGGTGAAACAGGGCATATAGTCTTAAAGTTGCCAACAGGCAAAACTTAAATCGAGAACTCCAACTGCCTCAGCGGGTCCGTGCTGTTGGACTAAGGACACAGACTCCCTTGCTCCTTAGCACAGCAGAAGCAGCAGCTCACAGTCTCCTTAAAAGGGGCTGGTGGCACCACCTCTGTTTGCAAAGGGCGGTGTCCTTCTACAGAAGCTCAGGGAGCGCCCTTCCCAAGCATTTATCCGAGAGTTCAGCCGGAGAATTACAACCTTGCAGGACTTTCTCAGTCTTCTTCCCAGTACCTGGTGGTTCCATATTTATTGAGGCACTGTGGGCCACGTTCTCAACTAGCCCAGGGTTAAGGACCCCCTTCCAGTGGACCATGCCTCCTAAGGAGTAAGATAAACTCACAGAGTCACCTTCTGGATCCCAAGCTATCCACCTGGGATGTGTGAGTGGTCTGGAGGTTGGAGGCTTGAATCTTCTGAGCCAGGCATGGGCAGATGTTGTCACCTGCCTTCTGTGACCCAGATTTCCTTTTTTCCCATGCAACTGAAATTATATCTGTATTTCCTCTTGTTCCTGTGTGGGTTTGGCTCTCTGCTTTGGTCTCTCAGCTCCTTAGAAAAGCGGCCGAAAAGTAAGCGAGGGGGAACATTGCTTTCACAGTACGTCTAAGTGACACAATGGGGCAACGTAGCCTGATCACCAGCCCTGCAGAGGCATTTAACTCACATGCCCTCCACAAAAAGGCCCTTTGCAGTCCACAGTGGGGTTACTAGGAACCGAGCCGAGCTCTCAAAGAGAAAATAATGACAGGGAAGAAAGCTTGAGAAGAGCAAGGCAAAGGGAATTGAGACGCATATACAGAGGAGTAATAAATAGCACATATCAAATGGCACTCTAGAAAAAATCTATTAACACATGTATTCTACAAACACGTATTGATAACCTACTATGTGCCAACACTGTGCCCACGTGCATGCCTGACTGAGCTAGGATTGCTGAGCCTGATCTGGTTCATTCAAACTGAAATCCTGTAATTGAGGGGAAAGAGGATCTAAAAAGTCAAATCCTCCAAAATGCTAATCCTGAGCAAATCTGACTAGCTGACCACCTCCATCAACCTCTCTGCTCAGAGGCTGGTCTTGTCCCTTCCCTTTGGCTATGGGTATCCCAAGATGCCTCACTTCTATCCCTGTCAAGGGTAGGTCATCCCATTACACACTTCAAATGGAGTAGCAACCTCCAGAATCATGTTCTTTTTTTTAAACAAAACTTTTATTTTGGAATAATTTCAGATTTTCAGAAAATTGCAAAGATAGTCCCCATAGTTTCCATCTACCCCTCATCCAGTTCCTTGGATGCTATCATCTTAGATTATCATCAGTATTAACAAAGCTCCAGACTTTAGGTCCTAGTTTTCCCACTATCCAGGCCTTTTGTCTGTCCTGGGACCTTTTCCAGGGTAACACTCTGCATTTAGTAGAATTTTGTTTTGAAGCCCATGCCTTCATAGGGGTGATTATTGAACGCAAGGGAAACCATTGCTAAGTGTGTAGAATTAGGACTAATAATCCCCAAGGACTAGCTCGCATTTCGCCCAATTATGTTTGTACTCACAGCCTAAAGAATTAACTGAGCAAACAGCTGTTTCTAAAAGAAAGTTTTAAGACTTTTGTTATTTTTGTAATTGCAAAATGTATTTTCTACTCCTGGCTCCCCTTTGTCCAGAAAGAACAACAACTAACTACTGGGTAACAGAGATTTCCCTTCAGGGCCAGAATTCCTGCTCCCTTGGAGTTCCATGAGTTTGGAGGAAGAGAGGGTTGTGTCTGTTTTTCCTGAAGGACATGGTGGAAGTTTCTGTTCTCTAGCTAAAGTGTAGATAATGCAGCCTTCTAAAAACTCACATCCATGGTCACAGGGCTAACAATAAGCCAAGCTCCCAGTTAAGAGCTGGTTTGCACTTCTACAAAGTGTTGTTAACATTTGTGTGGCAACTTTTCATGAAAAGATTCTGGAATGTGGGATGGCCAGAGGCAAAGATCCATCTGCAAATTCAGAGATGGGCGTATATACCCAGGGCCCTCCACCGTGGTGCATTAAGTGTTCTGGAGTGCCTGTCAGACCCCTCCTTGGAGCAGACTAGAGTGGAAATGATCACAAAACTGTCATTTCTGATGAAATCTGCTAATATCCAAAGGATCGTGTTTCAGATGACTCATTTTTGCCACAAATTCTGCTTTCCCCTCATTAATGAACATACTGGCTTATTTATCTCTTTAGCAGAGAGGAGGATTTTAAGGGTGTTGGCAGTGACAGTTGTCATTCATGTTATCGCTCAAGTATTCAGTGTTTTGACACAGAGTGCATGCTTAGTAATAATGCTATTTGATCAAGAAGGATGAATGAAAACTTAAAAGATCACCAAATTTAAGAGGTTCTTTGGGGAATCATTTGTGTCTTGGCTGTGGGTAGGGTGTAGGAAAGGAAGAGAGTGGAGAGAAGGAGTGGAGAGGGAAAGCATTCACTCTGAGGGAATGCGTCTGGACACTAGTATCTGGGCACATCTTTTTCTCTCTTTTGAGAAGCATTTTCCCCTGTGCACTTTTATTTCTGAGTTATAAATTCTTTTCAGAGAAAATTTTGACCTCAATAAATCTTCCTTTAGGGAACCCTCCTACACTGTTGGTGGGAATGCAAGCTGGTGCAGCCACTCTGGAAAACAGTATGGAAGTTCCCCAAAAAGTTGAAAACAGAGCTACCCTATGACCCAGCAATGGCACCACTGGGTTTTTACCCTAAAGATACAAACGTAGTGATCCAAAGGGGCACATGCCTCCGAATGTTCATAGCAGCAATGTCCACAACCTATGGGAAAGAACCTAGATGTCCATCAACAGATGAATGGATAAAGAAGATATGGTATATACACCATATATACCATATCTTCTTTATCCATTCATCTGTTGATGGAAACCATTTCTCCATTAGTTTCCAATATTTATTGGAATTAGTTTCCAAGTTGTTGAATTTCTCCATTAGTTTCCAATGCTTTCTGTATATATATATATATATATATATATATATATATATATACCATATCTTCTTTATCCATTCATCTGTTGATGGACATCTAGGTTCTAGGTTCCATCATATATATATATATATATATATATAGAGAGAGAGAGAGAGAGAGAGATATGATGGAATACTATGCAGCCATCAAAAATGGGAACCTTGCCACTTGCAATGACATGGATAGAAACTGGAAGGTATTATGCTAAGTGAAATAAGTCAATCAGAGAAAGACAATTATCATATGATCTCTCTGACATGAGGAATTTGAGAGGTGGGGGGGGTCATGGGGAGTAGGGAGGGGAAACAAGGAAATAAGATGAGACTGGGGAGGGAGGCAAATGATAAGAGACTCTTAATCTCAGGAAACAAACCAACGGTTCCTGGGAGGTGCAGGGGGAGGGAGGGATAGGGTGGCTGGGTCATGGACATTGGGGAGGGTATGTGCTATGGTGAAGACTGATGATTCACAGACCAGTACCCCTGAAGCAAATAATGCATTATATGTTAATTTTAAAAAAAGAGAAATCTTCCTTTATGACCTCCTTTTGTCTTTTTTTCCCCTATAGGCTAAGAAAAAAATAGTGATTTTAAGCTAAAAAAATATTTTTATAAATAACTAAGAGTGAATCATGTGATTTTAACTACAATCTTCTGTAATCTTAACTTCAATATTCTGTTTTCCTCACTTAATAAATAAATGATATTCTGTGCTTTATTCTTTAAATGAATCAGGCAATTATTTTAAAATAATTTTTAATAATATTTTAAATAAACTACAAAATCATCTGCATTTTAAAATTGCATGTGTATTAACATACATTGAAAGTTAACTATGTGTTATAGCATTAAAATAGACAAAATAGGTTTATTTATGTAATTTTGTAACTTTGTTTCTGAATGGTAACAAAAAGGAAAGAATTATAGATTACCATTTGTAAGCTCTTCAGGACAAATACTGCATTGCAGGGTATGTAGTAGACATTTATATAAATGAAGATTGCAGCTCTTGGTTCATCTGCTCTTACATCATATATTAAAATAACTGGATAGATTTTTGCCAAGTGTAGAGAATATGCTTGGGATAATATGACTTCAAAGATAGGCTGTATGACATGGACAGAATTCCATTTGGACACCTAAGATCTAGTGACAGAGAGAGGCATATATTCTCCTAAGTAGCAGAAATAGGTCAAATTAGATGACCTCCTGACTGACCACCAGTTATAAGCGACATCTCTATATTAGAATGAACTGAACTGGAAACATAGGAAAGCAGTGATTTCATCTATGAGCTCCAAATTAAAAATCATTGGAACAGGTGTACCCAGTTGCCAAAAGTTAATTTGCCTCTCACCTCCAGAACCTAGAGCTACTTTTGGGCCATCTGTAGCAGAGATTTATTTATTTCACAAATAATTCTTCCACATATCCTTGTAGAATATAATTCTTGGATAGATTCTTCTTGACAGTATGAGGAAGCCCAGCCCCAGATCTCAATAAAAGAAAAACCCGATTGGGTAAATTCATTGTTCACTGTTGTTGTTGTTGTTTTAAATACTGATATTTGAGGTCCTTAGAGACATCTTGATATGCTGTGAAGAATTTTGATCTGATGAATACAAACTTTCAGACCTGGTGTGGGTTCTCTAGAGGCCAATTTTTGGAATATCATCTTTATCCTTCTCATTAAGTTGTTGAATTTCTCCATTAGTTTCCAATGCTTTCTGTCTAACCAGTGGTCTGCTGTGTGAATAATCCAACAACATTTAACTAAGATTACAAACAAGCAAAATTGTGCAATAGTCAAAAATTTCGAGGCTGCTAGATGTTTGAGCTGAGCAATGCCAAGTCATTGACCAATGCCGGAGTCATGAGCAGACTTCTCTTTACTGGCCACCACATATGGTCACTTGGTATGAGCTTAGGTTCTCACACGGTTCCATTAAAAATATAAAATTTCCATTAAAAATATAAAATTAAATTATATTAATTAAAATATAAAATTAAAAATATAAAATATAAAAATAAAAAGTATTTATTTGTGAATAAGGAGCACATTTTATATGTTCCAATATTGAAAAGTTAAAAAAATGCTATAAAAACTTTCCTCTGGCCCTATAGCCCAGTTCTTCTCATAGATGACTTGCAATTACTCAGTCTCTGCCAGAGATATATTATGACATGTTAGCAAATGTATATTATATATTTATTTAATTTAACAATACCTCTTGAAGCTCAGCCTGCATCAATACAAAAAGAGATGCCTCCTTTCTCCTAATGTCTGCAATTCATTTCAATTATATAAGCATATTGTAATTTATTTTAAATTCTTTCCTCTTGGTGGACATTTAGTTTGCTTCCAATCTCCTGCCACCAAAAGCAATGTTTTAATGATAAATAACTTTGTACATTGATCACTTCTTAACATTTTCAAGTGTATACATAGTTTAAATTCCCAGAACTGGGAATTGCTGGCTCAGAGTTCATGCATTGGATTTTTCATCAATATTGCTAAGCTGCACTCAATTTGAGATTGTACTAATTTTGACACTAACCATCTATGCGTGGTTTAATTTTAAAGGCAAGATATATTTAAATAATTTAATTAGTTGATTTTCTAAAATGAAAGGGAGAGAGATGCCATGACCACTTTGAACATTAGAAACCTGATATGACCCTGCAATTGCACTACTGGGTATTTACCCCAAAGATAGAGATGTGGTGAACAGAAGGGCCCTCTATACCCCAATGTTCATAGCAGCAATGGCCACAGTCACCGAACTGTGGAAAGAGCCAAGATGCCCTTCAACAGACAAATGGATAAAGAAGATGTGCTATGGTGAGTGCTGTGAAGTGTGTAAACCTGGCGATCCACAGACCTGTACCCCTGGGGCTAAAAATGCATTGTATGTTTATAAAAAAATAAAAAATTTTAAAAAAAGAAGATATGGTTCATATATACAATGGAGTATTATGCCTCCATCAGAAAGGATGAATACCCAACTTTTTTATCAACATGGATGAGACTAGAGGAGATTATACCGAGTGAAATAAATCAAGCAGAGAGAGTCAATTATCATATGGTTTCACTTACTTGTGAAGCATAAGGAATAACATGGAGGACATTAGGAGAAGGAAAGGATAAGTGAATTGGGGGAAATCAGAGGGGGAGACGAACCATGAGAGACTGTGGACTCTGAGAAACAAACTGAGGGTTTTGGAGAGGGGAGGGATGGGGGGTTGGGTGAGCTTGGTGGTAGGTATTAAGGAGGGCACATATTGCATGGAGCAGTGGGTGTGGTGCATAAACAATGAATCTTGGAACACCGAAAAAATAAAATAAAATTTAAAAAAGAAAGAAAGAAACCCAACTGAGGCAGCTGTGCTGAAGGCTCAGCAGAGGTCCACACAGCCAACCTCAACTCTGCCACTAATCTCAACCGTGCAAGTCTCAGTTTCCTCTGGGAATGGACACTTCACTGAGTTTCCATGCCTTCTGGCTTCTCGTGAGGGTCAGCCAGGGGGAGGCTTATCTGACACTCAAGTGTCAGGCCTAGACTGGTAGTCAGGAGCCAAGAGAAAGCAGATCAGGGCCAAGCATGGGAAGTGACCAAGCCCAGGGAGGCACCAGGAATAATTACCGCTAACAGGTATGTGATGCATTCTATGAGCCAGGCCCTGATCCGAAGGCTTTTCTTGGGTCAATGCACTTAATCCTTACCATAACACTAAGAGATAGGTACTACTATTATTATCCTTTTACAGATGAGGAAACAGAGGCTCAATGAGATCACTCAAGCCGTGAGTGGCAGAGTCAGGATTTGAAGCTGAGAAGTCGGACTCTAGAGTCTAAGAGGATCGAAGGAACCAAAGGATAATGACACACTATTCCAGGTCTGGAAAACATTTGATGTGCTCTTTGCTTGCACAGGGACTGATCTCAGCATGTAGGCAGCTAGGAGGTGGGTGTCTCTGGCAGGGTGAAGAAAAGAAGAGGTGGTTTGGTGGACAGATGAATTCAGATGTACTCTTCCTTGGAGATTTACATAAACCTGATCTTCAACCTGCAAGTGCGGGACCTGGCTTCGTTGTCTGGCAATTTGCAATGGTATCGTTCCAATAGTATGTGGAACCAAACACCAGAAAGTTGCTGCACCTTGTTTCATCTGCCAGCTTCTGAGAAATGAAGAGCCAGAAGAGCCAGATGTTACTTCCCCAACCAGGGATCTTATTACTTAGGTGACTACTCATCTGCAGGGCTGTTTGAATACACTGTCCTAAAATCACAGAGCCTTGGAGATTAGCAAGACTGCTAGAGTTAGAACCCACCTACTGCAGGCCTGCTACAGAATGTTTGCAAACAGAGTAAACAATCCAAAATGCTCATCCCTTTTAACTGAAATCAGGAAAACAATCTGTAGGCAGGGAAGAAATAACCAATTTATTCTACCATTGCTCCTTCTTTTAAAACATTATCAGGGCAAATGTCTTACTAATCATTTGATTAGCAGGAGTTATATTACTATTAAAAGCCAGTTTAGACAGGAAGGAAAATTTATTAACAAACCATTTCTTCTTACCAAAATGTTCCCTCAATTTTTTTTAAAAAAAGATACCGTCTAGTTTTCTTTCATGCACAACTTCAGTAGAGTGACTTTTTGGATAAAATTATAGGCATCCATCCAGGAAGGCAGCACACTGATGAAAAGACCCCATCATCCACTTCCAGAAGCAATGGTGTACTCTGCGACAGGGTTGTGAATTGAGGGGCTTAGTAGAGGCGTCTAAAGGTTGTGAATTGGGGGGCTTAGAAGAGGCGTCTAAAGGTTGTGAATTGGGGGGCTTAGAAGAAAGGTCTGGCTGGACCTCATCAAGGAACTACATGGCAGGTATATTCCCTACAGGAGCCTCCAATAAAATTACACAAGGGACCCCCCCCTCAAATAATCAGCAGTTGGATGTCTGCTATACTAAGGGTATTGGCTGTAATGTCATTTCAGTAAGAGACACTTGACCCTTTCCTTATGTCCCTTTCCCCTGGGAAAACCCAGAGACCCAGAGGAGAAGAGTAGGAAGGAGCGCTGCATCAGACAACCTACCTCACCACCTGTATTCCAAAGTTACTGTAGTTTTTTCCACACTCTAAGATCTTTTCCCACACTCTAAGATCCACTGTTGCTGAAGGGAAGGGAACTTAAATGAGATTTGGGATTAGCATTTTATACTGGATAAAATTTTTGATAACAGAATTTTGTTAAATAATTATGGAATCTGCCTAATTTTTCAATATGGAGCAGAAAGGGGAAATTTAGTATAACTTCAATGGAGAAGCATGGTGGAGGGGGCAGAAATCCATTCATGTTTTCACTTTCCTGAGTCCAGACTATTTCACAAACCCATTGTAAGTGTGAGAATTGCAGTGACAGAAAGGGAGGAAAGTGTCCTGAGAGGAGATATGTGAAGGCCCGGAGAGATGGTAACATCTTTATGAAACTCCACAGGGCTGAGGCTCAGAGGCCAGGATCTGGGAGCAGGTGGAAAGAGAGGTTAGCAAGGTAAGCAGGCACCAGATCCTAAAGGGCCTTGGAAGACCAAAACAGGAAGCTGGTGTTATCCTTAAAAAAAAAGAAAAAAGAAGAAAAGAAAAGAAAAGGAAAGAAAGAAAGAAAGAAAGGGAGGGAGGAAGGAAGGAAGAAAGAAAGTCTGGAAGCACTGTAAAGCTGGTGGGAAGACAGACACCAAGAAGAGACATAGATTGGAAGAAGGCAAAGTAGAGGCTGTTGTGCTTATCAGGATAATCAATGGGCCCAGGATTATTGACAATGAGAATGAAGAGCATTGCAAGCACCTGAGATATATGTAAGAAGTAGAAGAAACAGTGGGATGGCTCATAGTAGGATAGATGGAATTCAGGGTTAAGAAGATAATACCCAGAATGTACTTTACCTGGTCTTTAATTGATGGTGGCAGGTGGAACTTCAGTATCCTTCCTGAAAACAGACCCATTTCTTAACTTAGACCCTCTGAATACTATCCAGACCTACCAGTCCTTAAAATATCTATTACCCACATACTGAGTAGAACGTTTACACCCCAGCTAAGCAAACCAATTGTAGGGGCCAACTAAAAGGCAAAAGCGTAATTCAGTGTGAGAAAAATTGTACCAAATAGCTAGTGATAGAATAATGCTGAATAACCTCCCCAAACTCAGTTTCTTTTTTAAAAAAAAATTTGTTTATTCTCCAGAATGGTGAGTTGGCTGGGATGGGTCCTCTAGGGTGAATTATACTGGGCATATTGTTTCACCTGTCCATCTAGCTGGGTCTGGCTGGGGTGGATCTGTTCCACGTGTTCCTTCTGGGCTGAAGAAGCAGTGGTTACGTAGAGAAAGCATGTCACGCAAAGATGGCAGAAACAAGAGAACAAGCCCAAGCGTGCAAATGCTTTTCCAACCTTTGATTACATCATCTTTTTCACACTGTATTGATACTGACTAGAGCAAATCCCGAGGCCAAGCCAAAAGCCAGAGGTCAGGATGGTGTACTTTGCCCATGAAGGCAAGATGGAGCTCCTAGGAAGGACTGTTCCTGCATGATATATATGATCCACACTAAGGACGGAGTCGAAATGTTTTCTTTTATTTAACTCTACAAGATTCATGATTATAGGTTATCAAGCTAGATGGTGGAGATAACCGCACTACTCAAGCAAGATTGCTGTGAAACGAAAGGGTCTAATATCCAAACTCAGTAGGAGGTGGGAAAAAATTCCAGTCCCACTAAGAATTCCCATCAGTTTATAAGCTAGGGGTTGCAAGGTTTTCCCTAAAAGGACTTGTTATTCCTTTCTACATGTTAGCCCCAAATTCTATTGCGTTGCCACCAGGTGATTGGTTACCTGACTTACGATCACGTGGACCCAAGGGTTAAGCATGCAGAACACAGAGAGACTGAACAGGAAACACATGATTCAGCCATTCACGAATTTTCTATGGGAGTATAACTTCTGATTCAAGTAACAGTAGAAATATTTAACCTCTTGTTCAACTTCGACTATTATTAACCACAATTTAATATAACTCTGGTTTTAACTTCCAGATGCGAGGTGAGAAACCTTCTGAGGTATGTGCATTCTTTTCAGTACTTAGCTCCAACACTGAGGTTTTCAAGACGTTTTCTCATAAAAACCCTTGCCAGTGACTTGCAATTTGCAATTTCTCTGTCTTCTGGGTTAATAACAGTGTTCTCTTCTTCAGCTGCCTTAATGAGACTTTCTTCTATGTGACTGCAAAGTGTCAAATCTCACAGAAGCCCTCGGGACAATGTTTTTAAAAGGTTTTAAGCCTGTTACCCACCTTTAAAAATAAGTGGGATTTCAAATCAAAATACAGTTTTCTGGCTTTTCTCAAAAATATTGGAGGATCTGGTTACACTGGGTCCTGTGGTTATAGGTTTTAAGAACTGGCTGGGGCTGGGCAGTGCTGTCCCCTGCAGGCTGGGCTTACATTCTGCCATGGAGCCCCTCCACCTCCACACCTGGTGTGGCCCCTGGAGGTCAGGCTGTTAACCATCATTTTCTATCCTTGTGCCATCTTTGCATGAACGATGGTCTCTATAATCCGTGTGATTTTTTCCCTCTGTGTACCGCCTCCTCTCGGCCAAGAGAAGTGAAATTGATCTGTCTCTCTCCTCCATCTTTTCTGCAAATCATCCTGTATATCCTTCCAGGTGAGAAGACTGCTCTCCTGCATCAGCACTAAAGCTTGTGGTAGCTGCTTTTCAACCAGCAAAATACCTGCCTGGCCATCATCCAACCATCTCTCCCCACCCTGCTTTGTGGCCTCTATATTTCAGTGTGTTTTGAATGATTTTGCATAGAACACCAAAGACTGTAAAGATTATCCTCTACCTTAGTGCCTTCAATTTACATCAAATGATTTCAAAGGATGATGTTCTTTTTAGCAGACATTTGGAAAACCACTGTTTTTAAGCAAAATTATATAATGATTTTTTTCACACTGACTTCACAAGTCTTTCCCCCTCTGAAAATGTCTGAAGAGTTCCCCTCTGAATAAGGAAGGGCCTGCGATCCCCCTCGGTGACCCTGCGTGGTTTCTTCAAGCTATAAAAACCTTTAAGTCTTCTTTTAATTAATATTCCGAAACATTCCAACTCTCTACCCAAGGATCTCAAGGTGGATTCAAGAACGATGGCAAATGTAAGCACAGTGCTAACTAAATTCTTTCTTAATCACAAAGCGAAAGACCAAATCAATATAATTTCAAGGAAGAGTAAAACAGATAGCGAAAGGTCTAGCATCCTGTCTTGCTTAGAAATGGAGGCAGCTCCTTTTTTTTTTTTTTCCTGTGTTGCTTATGAAGAAATGTGTATGTGGCCTCAGTACGCCCAATGCCGTGTGACTCATGGGAGCCCCGTGAGCAAACCAAAGGCAATTCCAGAAACCCACTGAATCACACTGACATGGAAACCCCCAGACTCCTTCCAGGCAGAGGAGCAGTTGAAGCAGAATAGAGTTAATCTAGCTGTTTAGACACATCCCATACTCCCAAAGAATCTATTTCTGGCTCTGGGCTTCATTATAAATGTCAGGACACCATATAGTTATGGTTAAAAAGGCACTTTCATTAGAAGTACCTCTTCCCAGACATTCGCAGCTATTTGAATAAATTACCCTTTGGGATGAAATTTCTTCTCGGCATAAAGGTAAATTAGTAAGGAAAGCGTAACAAAACCCAGGTTCTCTTCTCCTTTTGGTGGGATGCAACACCAGTGGAAATGAACGATGACTTCCATTAGAATCTGAGAGGCATTCATTGCCAGAGTCCAGGTAGGATCACCTGTTCGGCCATTCTTAGCATTGGCAGACTCCTTGTGAATTTTGTTATCAGTCTAGCAGTGAGCTAAAAGCAAGGAGACTGTCCAAGACGGAGAAGGGAGAAAGAAAGAGAGGGACTGCCTTTGTTACTCTGGCATACATAGTCGTTGACTTCCATTTTTGCGGGTTGATGCCCAGAAGCTAAGTTTGAAGGTTGTTTTCTGTAAGGCCAGAGTTAAAGCGGGAAATCCTCTATCTTTATAAGTAGGAAAGTTTGCTGAAGGGCTCCCTGGGCAAAAGTTGTGGGAGGAAAAGCCAAAGTTCACATACCAACATCGGGAGGGGAGAAAAGATCAGAGTCAAGGGTTGAGTTTACTGGAGAATAAACTGAAACAAAACCGAAATTGGTAAGGTGCTAATGAGAAGGGGGGCATCTTGGGCAGTCGCCTCAGCTGGCCTAGAGATGTAGAGTTGGATGAGGCTTAACAGATCACCAACAGTGTAAAAGTGACGAATCTAGGACCGGTGTCCATGACCCCTCCTCCTTAGCTGGGAAATACAAATACCCAGACATCTGTGTCATTGACATAATCTGAACATCTCACCTGTTCCCTGAGTCAAAACAGACTGGGTGTTTAGAGACAGGTGGCCTTTTGCATCATTGCCTAGATATTCAGCTGCTTTATATTTTTTGGTTTGGGATGGCAAACAATTAGTAACCATAATGGTCCCATAGAAAGCACAGTAAGTGCTTTGAATTAAGAAAGGTTTTTGTTGAGAACTTGAATGTCTGAAATATCAAAGGCTGTATCTCACTTGTCCCCTGTAAGTGGCTGTGGAGAGGTGTGGGACAGCAGCTTTCTGCTGACATCACCCCCCAGCCGTGTATGAAGGGCTTCTTAGTGCCAGAAGAGAAGACTTCCTCCTTCAACCCCAGAGGCTCTAATTTCTTCTACATTCTGTCTCCTGCCTTCCCCGCATGTTTGGTTGAATGGTAAGTACCTTTGACACATTTGAATAGGCCTGTGTTAGGAATGAATCTCTAAGGCTTTTAAAAACCACCCGCTGAACAAGTAAAAGTTGTCTTTCTCACCCTGATAGAGATTTACCAACTTTTTAATAAGGTATCAAGGTAGAAAATGGTCTGTACTTTGAGCCATCACACTAGCAATGAACAACCAAGGATTTTTTTCCTGGCACATTTATAGCCCAAATAGAACTTTTGGATCCACAGGCATTGTATACAAGTTTACCTACTGGATCTTTGCAATCTCTGAAATCCAGAACCGGGAGAAGTCAGCCTCCACCAAGGCTCCGCCCCTCCGGGGTCTGAACTAGAGTTGGAAGATTCCAGTTTAACAGAATGCAAACGCTAACAATGGAGCGTCTTGCCAAAATAGCAAGGAAAGGGGTTAGTTGGCATACACTCCCATAATAATTACAGGAAAAGTCCTCTTTAATAGGGATCATCTGAGTCTTATTCTTGCGACAAACAGGGAGCGATATAGATGAAAGCATTTAGACGCTACTTACTTCAAAAGCTTATCTAGAACAATTCAGGGGAGATAATAATTTGTGATTCTTTTCTCCACACAAGTGTGTATTCCTTTCAATATCAAGTTGTTGAAAATTCTACAGTAGTGATGGCCTGCCCTGCTCTGATACGAATGTTTCTATCTTCACAAAATGGCATGCGTTGAAATCCCTGTTCCCCCTCCCCCAGCAGGTAATGGTAATAGGAGGTAGGGCCTTGGGGACTTTCTTAAATCATAAGAGCAGAGCTCTCGTGAAGAACATGACTGCCTCCTGGAAGACACTCCTGCAGAGCTCTCTAGCCCCTTCTTCCACGTGAGAATCCAAAGACAAGTCTGTAACCAGAAGGGAGCCTTCACGAGAACCCAATCCTGTTGGCATCCTAATCTTGGACTTCTAACTTCCAGAACCTTGAGAAATAAATTCCTAAATTTCTGTTGTTTGTGTCTACCCAGTCCATGATATTTTGTTATAGAAGCTTGCATAACATTAAGACATGTTCCTTGGAAGGGTATGTGCTCATGATTTTTTCTAGCTGTGAGTCACTGTTCAGGCCACAGGGTGAAGCTCATTCAGGGACCAAAGTTTTAGTCTTGCCAAGAGACTAAGATCACACTGTCCAGGGAAGAGTCACATGAGGAACCCCATGTCCACCATGGCTACCAGCCCGGGAGCTGAGGAGTTGGAGGGAATGGTCTAGCCTTTCTCTATTCCTCACCATGTGGAAAAGGTTCAGACCTCTTTACAAGGGTCTTCCTTGGTTCCTGATTAGCGCCAAGCCCTAATGCTTCCACTCCAAGGGTGTTGACTTCCACTGCTATTTTTCTCTGATTCTTCTACCATAGAACAGCTGTTCCTATTATCCTGTTTTTCTCACTGCTCCACACACCAGGCTCACTGACCTATAAGCTTTGCTCAACCTTCTGGAATACTTCAGCTTTCTGTCAATACTGAGTCAGATTCATTCTTGAGAACTCAACTCGTTCTCTGTCGTCAAGACCTTCCTGCACTGACTCTGGTCCTCCCTGAGGTCCCCTCTTCTGCTAACTGTTGCTTTACTTTGTCCTGTTCGTATGTTGGGAATAAATATTTGCTGAATCTGAGCCACTCCCATGAAGTTTGGTCTTGCCAAGTATCTGAGATGACACAGTCCAGGGAAGGGGAACATGAAGAGTGCCATGTCCACCATGGCTGTAAGCCCAGAGCTGGGGATCTGGAGGGACTGGCCTACCCATGAGCCTTCTCTATCCCTCACCATGTGGGAAGAACTTGGGCCTCTTCATGGGGGGTCCACCATGGTTCCTAAATCGCACTCTAGTTCCCTTGACAGAATGGTCATGACCCTTGACCAGTCCTGAAAGGCTCTTAGAAAACAGACTCTTGGCTGGTCCGAAGGTAGTGAGTTATCCCAATTGATTGTTCACAGTCAGAAAAGAGACTCTGCTTAAGTCAAACCCCAGAGGGAAAAAAGCGCTTGTGTCTGCATTCACGTTGGCTTTATTCTTTACCTTATTTCAAAGAACATGGGACCAAAGAAGTCGAAGGTCTTCAGTCTTAATTTCATTCAACAAACTTGCTGAGCTTGTATATGTCAGAATCCATCCATCATTCCTACTTGGACACAGGTTGGGTAGGGAATGAATGGGAAGAAGGGGGATTCAAGAATGACCACATAATGGTGGCTGCATTCATGGAATTTAAAACGAGCTTGAGAAAATCACACAAATACCTGAGCACAATATAAGTCCCATGAATTTAGATATTATAATAAAATTGTCATTGGATGACAGGGGTGGGAGAAATCCACCCCAACTGGGAGGACTACAGAAACCTTCTTGATGAGGTACCATTCTCATCGAATGTTGGAAAACGAAGAGAATGTAATAGGTAGAGCTAGAAGTGAAGGAAATAATGTCCCGTGTAGGGCCAAAAAAAGGGAAAGTCATGTGGTCACCAACAAGAAGGTGTCCTTGTGTCTGAGATCTTGGGGTGGTAGAGAAAGGGGATTAGTGAGAAGCAAGGCTGGAAAGAAGGGCTATAATAGAAAAGTGGAGAATTGTGTTCAGAGACAGGGCCCTCTGGCTATAATCCTGCCACGGAGTCCTCATGCTCTGTGCGCATGGCTTTGGAGCCCCCATCTCCCTGCCACGTCCTCTTCTGCCTTATTGGATAGTACAAGCCACATGTTCTTCCCTCCTTTCTCTCCAGCACTTTCAGGTTATTATGTTTAAAAACAGTGGACAAATGGATTTATTTTCTCTTAACTTATTCTGTTTGCAGAACCTGGTTTCTTTCTGTAGATCCAAATCTCTGCCATAATAGTCTTTCTGCTGTAAGACTTCCTTTAACATTTCTTGTAGCTAAGTCTTCTGACAATGATGTCTCCCAGTTTCAGTTTGGTTGAGGAAGCCTTTATTTTTCCTACATTTTTGAAAGGTATTTTCACCAGTTACAGAATCCTGGTGTCATCCCATTGCCTCTGGCCTCTTGGCTTCTGTTGAGAAATCTGCTGTAATACTTAACATTTGTTTCTCTATCAGTAATGTGTCTTTTCTCTGTCTTCCCTCAAGATTTCTCCTTTGTAATTTTGTTTCCAGTAGTTTGAACATGGTAGTATTCCTAGGTGTGTGGATGTTTTCTGAACTTTGGGCTTCTGAAATGGTGTCTGTCATTAATATTGGAAAAATCTTAGTTATTATTCCCATACATTTCATGTTGGACCTCAAGGATAATCTTGGTGTCTCTTCTTGACTATTCTGTTGGACTCTCTCTGGCTCCAGTGGCCTTAGATAATTCTTAACCCACTTCTTAACCTTCTTCTTAACCTACTTTCAGCATCTGGCAGATGTGGCCATTTTCCAGTATGTATGGACCAGGATCCCCCAAAAGGAAAACAAACACAGGCTACATAGCTAGAACTTTATTTTGTTGGTAGTATGGGAAGCACATACAATTTTTGAGTAGGAGAAACTTGATCACAACTGTAGTTTGAGAGGATATAATTTTGAATGCATAAAAAAAGAATAAGCTATAATTGGAAGAGACTGGCAGCAGGGATAATAATTAAGAGGCTGATGCAATGATTTTCTTAAGAGGAAAATCACAGAGGAAGTGGGCAGTGGGCACTTCTGGGAGGGACATTCCAGGACTGTACTCCTAACAGAATTTTCCAAATTAGTAATGAAACATTGTTATGTAGAACACTAACAAGAGTGCCAATAAATGTTCTGTGGTTGAAAATATATGGAAAATTCTGTGTTGGATGAAGTTAAATGGGTTGCTAAATTGCAGACCTTCTCAGAGACTTTAATATGTGAATGCACTCTGATCATCTGCAGAGGTGTTTCTAATATGCAGTCTTTCCCAAACTTACTGACCAAAGAATGCTGTTCTCATCATATCTCCAATAATATGTTCTGTGTTGCAAGGAACATTAGTTCTAGAAATACATTTCAACAAAACTATAAACATTTGAAATCAGTATTAAGGAGCTAAGGTGAAGAGTGAGGGAGAGGGAGGAAGATGTTGACTGTAGCTCTGAGGTTTAGCCTGAGTAATGAACCAGAATGATGAGGACAAAGCTGAGCTACGAACATGAGATGGGTAGCACACTTGGAGGAAAGAAATGAAAATTTCACTTTCAAAATTCGTATATGAAAACATATATACTGAAAAGGTGAATGGTTTTTTGATATTTCCTATAAGAGTGATTCATCTCTGCATAGGAAATTTCCAACTGATTTAATAAAAAATAAACCTCACATCTTTTCAGTCCATTAACTAGACCAAAAATCCATCTGTGAGTGGAGACCTGGATTCCAGAGACTTGGTTTTAGTCTCCTAAAATTCCCTTCCCCTAGGTCGCTCCATATTACTGCAACCACCACCAAGATGATCTTGGGAAGGACCTTGCTCATCCTGTAAATAAAGCCCTTGCCCAAATGAGGAAACATGACTTTTCCACTAATACCCAACAGGATGGCTAAGATAGAGCTGGAATTTTACTAAAGGCTCTGGCTTAAGAAAATGGAAAAGTATAGGTAATCATGAGCAGCTCATAATCTGGCTTACAAACAATTGCTTCCTCACCTTCTATTTGGAGCCTACTCAGTTTTCCTTCCTTCCTTCTCCTATGAAGACCATCACTACCTCCCTCACTCAAGAGCATCCTGAAAAACAAGTCTAGGTCCAAGTCTAAATTCAAGAACAGGATGGCCAACATGTAACATGGTCCCTGACACAAAGTAGGAACTCAATAAACACTGTTCAATTAAGCAACATTGAGTTTAGAGAGAAGCAGAGTTTTTTTTACTGCTACAGAGGCTTGTCTACTCCATTCTAGTTTCCTGGACAAGGACCAGGCTTGTCTTCATGTGATTGACGGAATGATAACCACATCACGATGCAAAGCACAATCACTGGACATGCCCAGTGATCATTTCTAGGCAGAAGGTAGTTCTTTTGCCTGGTGTGTCTGCCTACTGCAAGAAATGGCTTCAACCTTGAAAAGCATTGCTCTGTAAGTATAGGGTGATGAGCTTGAGGGGAGGGAGGAGCAATTTGTGTGCTGCTGGCATTCTTCAGGTTGTATGGAGAATGAAGTGTGTTGGGGTCCAAGGACATGAATGGGACCTGTCAGTTTCCTTCTTCATGGCCGTGTCCAACCAAGTCTGGCACACGCTGCAGAAGGATGCAGGTGGCATGGAGTATCTCTGTTTAGAATGAGGTTTAAGAGAATCAAGAAAATAGTATGGAGGTTCCTCAAGACATTACAAATGGAGCTACCCTATGACCCTGAAATTGCACTACTGGGTATTTACCCCAAAGATACAGATGTAGTGAAAAGAAGGGGCATGTGCACCCCAATGTTCACAGCAGCAATGTGCACAATAGCCAAAACTGGAAGGAGCCGAAATGTCCTTCAACAGATGAATGGTTAAAGGAGATCTGGTTCATATATATGATGGAATATTACTCAGCCATCAGAAAAGATGAATGTCCATCATTTGCATCGATGTGGATGGAACTGGAGGGGATTATGGCAAGTGAAATAAGTCAAGCAAAGGAAGACAATTCCATATAGTTTCACTCATATGTGGAACATAAGGAATAGTGCAGAGGACCATAGGGGAAGGGAGGGAAAACTGAATAGGAAGAAATTAGAGAAGGCGACAAACCATGAGAGACCCTGGACTCAAGGAAACAAGCTAAGAGTTACAGAAGGGAAGGTGATGAGATGGGGTAACAGGCTGATGGGTATTAAAGAGGACATGTGTTGTGATGAGCACTGGCTCTTATACACAACTAATGAATCGTGGAACACTACATCAAAAACTAAGGGTGTACCAGCTAACTGAACATAATACTAATAAAAAAATAAAAAATCATAAGGGTAGAAAGATAAAGAGGAAAGTAAAATGATGTAAAGCAATATTCATTAAAAACTGTGGCTTTAGTTTAAAAAAGAGAGAGAGAGAACCAGAACCAGGCATCAGTCCGAGGGTCCTTCCGTGGCGGCATGTGAATCTAAAACCTTGGATGAGCCATTTCACAGAAGCCGCTGGAAGCAATATGTCAAGTTATCTGGCCTTCTTTTGAGCATTTCTTGGCCCTGCCTTTCAACCCAGAGGCTGCTGTCTTGCAGTGCACAGCTGAATCAAACCTTCAAAGAGCTCTTTGTGGTTGGAAAGGTGTTTTCATTTTATTCAAATTAGTTGTCAAACGTTAATTACCTGAAGGGTTCCCATAAAGCTCCAGATTTCCAACTTCTCCTGAAAAATCAGAAGCTCTAGCTACTCAGGACCTGAACTCTGTTGTCAGTGGCTCTAGGAAAGGCTGCTTCCTGGTACTGAGTGGGTCAGTCTTCAGCCTCTACCACAGCCTCACTCCCAGCCCCCTCACCTGGTGGCAGGTAGGTAGGCACTGTCATCTGCTGGGAGATGAGGGCTACACTCGTGAACTCCACTTGTAATGCAAGCAGTTCATAAAGAACTCTGTGTATTTCAGCTAAGCAGGGCAGGTAACCTCATGGCTTGCTTAATGCAAAGAAAGCTATTGCTGAGCTGTAAGTTTATTTTGTTTACCTTTGATTTCCATCCAGGTAACTTCTATGCAAGGCAAGCATCATTTGTGTGTGATTCCATTTGAGATTGCTCCTCTGCAAGCAGGGCATTTGGCTGACCTGTGGTTGGCTCCAGCATGATCCCCAGTGAATTTAGGAAGTGATTTAATGATTCATTTTCAGGGGAAGGCAAAGCCAAGCAAGACTGTCAGGACCTTTTCGCCAGGGCCATGGGAGCCCCTTTCCCACGGGCTTGGTGAGGCAGGATCTGGAGAGAGGACTATGAGGAGTGGGCTCCGAAGCAGTGGGAATGTGGGAGGGGGCAAGAAGTAGTGAGAGACCTCAGGGAGAAAAACACAGAAGCACTCAGGGGAGGGACCCTTGGGGAAGTCCTTTTGCACCAAGATCTCGTTGTAGCAAAAGTTGCGAACTGGCTGTCCCTGGACTGAACTTGGATGCAGGTGTGCTTTAGCTGGCATGCACCATGTTTGTTTTACATTTGAGCTATTAAGAATATTGTGTAGGGCACCTGGGGGGCTCAGTTGGTTAAGTGATTGTCTTTGGCTCAGGTTGTGATCCCAGAGTCCTGGGATTGAGCCCGGGGTCAGGCTTCCAGCTCTGCAGGGAGTCTGCTTCCTGACCCTCTCCCCTCTCATGCTCCTCTCTCTCTCTCTCAAATAAATAAATAAAGTCTTTTTTTAAAAACAGAATATTGTGTGATTTTTTTAAATCCCAATTTTTAGTTCTTGGGGGAAAAGAAAGAAGATCCCAGGTGAGATGTTGCAACACAGCAAGCAGGCATCCTCACACAGCCCAAAGCCCCTTGCACCAAGCAGAGCCTGCGTCTTCTAGCGTGCACGCTCTGGTTCTCTCAGCCCCAGGATGCACACGGCCCCAGGTGAGGATGATCAACCTTGCTCCCTTCAGTCATTCCCATTGCCTGCCTGCTGCAGGCAAGCATGTGGGTTGAGACTCTGCATTCTAGGTTTGAAACTTGAAAACATACCGGACATCGAGTAACCCCAAACCTAATACTGGATGAGAAACCTTCTCCGCTCTAGCCGAGGCCAAGTCACCTCGACAAAACTGAGCCTCCGTTTGGTCATCTACACAAGGAAGAGATCGTGTAGAGAAACTCGGATCCTGCCCAGCTCTGCCAATTACAATCTGCACACCTGCATACAACAGGGCAGGCAAGATATTATTTTAAACCTCAGACTAATTCAAGCTGAATTTGCCCTCGAAGGTGAGGGAAGGGTGTATCAGAGGATAGCGAGTATCAGCATTCCCTTATGCCCCTGGTGGAGACTGGGGGTGGAGAGAAGGGGGAGCAAGAAAGGGTTTGGCCCATTGGGTACGCAAAGGAGGGCTCAGAGCCCTGCTGGGGGCTGTGAGCCAGAGAAAGCTGAGCTGAGCTTGCAGAAATGGCTTAGGTCTACGATAAGAAGTGTCTGATATTTGCTTCTCAGTTGCTAGCTTCAGCTCCCACACTTCTGGAAGGGCTTTATGTGAGTGTGGGGTTTTGTGTGGCTCTCCGGGCCCTCGTGGTGCCATGTGGTAGCTACTTTCATGGGTCAGGGAGCAACAACAACTAATTCAGAACTAATTCAGGGGAACAGGAACTAATTCAGGGGAGCAGGAACAATGGCCAAGGTGGGGAGGAAAATATGAGCCCCATCTCTCCCTGCCTCCCCCTCCATTCAGGAGAGCTTGGGGGAGGACATAGGGCTCCTTCTAAGGTGCCATGGGATTGGAGCCGATTCACTGAAATCTCAGGGATGGGGGTCTTTCCTGCAATCCGGGATACCACATCCATGCGTGTTATTTTGCTCCCTCCATGGACTTATATTTCCAAGACCAGGCTCACAGGACACGTCTCAGAGTAACTTTTCTCCTCACATGTAAAACTGGAAAGCGGTCAGATTCGCTGCTCTGTTTGCTTGGAGGCCTCTCAGAGGAAAGACTCCCAGCAGCCAGAGCTGTGGCTTCTCTTGGAAACCTTCCTTCTCAGATGTGCCTCAGAGCAGACAAGAGGCTGGAAGCATCGCCAGGTCCTGCTTGGTAACAGCGCATTTATGCAAGGGCCATCATGGGGGAAGCCCTGCCTGTGTCCTTCCTTCCTCTGAGAACTCGAGCACTCACCCACTGAAACACTGGCTGACAGCCCTCTGTAAGCATTTCTTTCCTCAAATCACATTTGAAGGGAAGAGGCTAGTGAAGGGACGTGCACATGGGTTTGCTTTAGTTTTGCGCAATCTTCATGCTATCTCCTGCCACTGTTGGGGAGTGCCACTCTTAGACCCTAATTCCCAGGGGAAGGAATTGTGTTATTCCCAGATGCACCGTGAAAGGTGCCCAGGGGGGTGTAATGACGGGTTGTGCTGTGGGCTGTGGGCTCTATCTGGGCTCTGGGACTTAGGCCGTGTCATAGAGCATTTTAGGACAACTATTTCTAGGCCACCTAAAGGAAGCCAGAGCAGTCCTCGTCAGACTCATTCATTCTAACATGACCCTTGAGCAGCCTCGACTTGCCAGCTTCTGGCGACAAGCAGTTCACCCGAGGGAGGCAATTCTTTCTCATATTGAGTTTACAGTCTTGCAGACTTTAAATGACTATTTAGACAATTTACTATTTACATCAGTCATTATTAGTGATATAAGGAGGGACTAGAATATTGGACAGCATGTAAAAGGATGATGTAATTTGGGGGGTGTTGGTGACGGCAGTTCTTATTAACTACCGTATTTCATTAAACTGAAGGTGTCACCAGTTGCAAGACACACCATTATTCTGTGTGCACTAAGAAAGAAGAATAATATTTCCAATTAAAAATGACAGAAGGCTTTTCTCATGACTTATAATATTTATTTCATTAATTTAACATAGACTTTTATTACCTATCATTTTGTGCATTGCTAGGAGAGAAAACATAAGCAAAATAAGTTCTTAAGGAATTCTTACAATTTGTTTATGTTGGTTCCATTTCTTCCTAAATAACCTTCAATTCAGAGTTGATGCCTCTGGTTTTCCACATATTCTCATCCTCTGTGCCATTAAGAGCATCAGTGATATGATATTTCTTAAGGGACTCTATAAAAGAACTAATAGTTATTGTTGCTGAGCTTTTAAGTCAATTTGCAACAACATAGGGTTAACACATTTTGACTCCTGCTCGGGAAATTTTGTTAAACAGGTAGGATCCACCATTTCCTCCCTTCCATGCCATGTCCTTTGATTCCTGTGGGTTTGGAGTGCTCCACTTTGTATCCAGGAGTGGCTGCCAAGCCCCTCATCCCATGCTGCAGGTTTTGATGCTGGTGCTGTCCATGTTAGCATGCATCCAGACAACTGTGTCCCACTGCTGCCAACTGACAGCCAACGCACCCCAATTTGAGAGATGTGAAACTATGGAATATGTGCTTTCAAACCAACAAAACATGGTAGTGTCTAAGATGAGATCTTATGGCTGAGCAGGAACTAGCTAAGCAAAGAATGGAAGGGGACAGGGGGTGTCCTGAAGGGAGGTAGAACACAGGTAAAGGCCCAGAAGTGGGGAAAGTGTGGTGCATTCCAAGAAATCAGACCTATAGGTGTGGCTGACCCCCAGAACAAGGGCAAGATGACAAGGGAGGAAGTTAAGTGATAGGTAGGGCTTGTCCCTATCTGCGCAAGTCCTTGCAAGCCATGTCAGGGACAAGGAATTTCATCCTGAGAGCAATGGGAATGCTTTGAAGTGTTTTGGGCAAGAAGTGGATACCGAAGGGTGAGAGGCAGATACATTAGAGGGAATCTGTACAAGATCTTCCCATCTGGAGTTTGGAGAGTGGACTCCAGGGGCCCAGGTGGATGTAAAATGTCAAGCAGAGGCCCTGGTGGGAGCCCCATGAGAAAGCACAGTGGCTTTGGAATTGGAATTTGTGGCTGGATCCCGATTGACTGTCTGGAAGGGAGGTGATGAGAGGGAGGGGGGGAGGGAAGGAGAGAAAGGTCCAAGATACTTCCAGGCACCTCTCACAAGTCAGCAAACACTGCAGCAGGGCCAGGTCTGGAGGTGGAAATAACAGTAGTTGATTTTGGCCAAGTTGCATCTGCAGAAGCTCTGAGACACCCAAGTGGTGACATTCTGTGAACAGTAGGATATATGGGTCTAAAGCTCATAGGCTGGATGCCTAGGTGAGGAGAGGTCAATTAAAAATCATCAGAACATGCTTGGCAACTGCAGTGCGGTGTGTGGATGTGACTGGTCAGGGACAGGATGCAAAGTGAGATGTGGAAAAGGCTGAGGGCTGAGTCTTGAGGAACTGTAAACTTCAGAGTTGGGGGGAGGGTGGCAAATTTTTCAAAGGAGCCCAAGGAGGAAGAAGAGAAAGCAGGACCATGTATGACAGAGCCAAGGGAAGAGCAAGGGCTGGAGGTCACCTCTAGTGGCTCTTTAGAACTTGGGTGTGCGCATAGCTTCCTGCAGAATGTGGCTTCCTCCAGACTGCCAGTGTCTTCAGCATTTGCCTCCTTTATGAAGTATTTTTACTTCGAGCAAGCTCAACTTCCTTTGCCTTGACATAGAATACACATCTATGCACAACCTCTCCATTGGGCAACTACAGTCCAGCTCTCTATCACAGTCACTGGAAAACGGTTGAGTACTCCTGACAAGAGAGAAAAGGCAAAGGGAAGAAGCAAAGGAGAAAAAGAAAGCCAATATTTATTGGGCACCAACTCTGTTTTGTCATCATGCTTGTCTAATACCTGCAAAATGGTGCAAATGAGTATCACTATTCCCATTTTAAAGGTTCCAAGAGGTTAGATAATTTGAATAAAGTCACACCAATCATATACTGTGTATATAGAGCCAAATCTCCAATTTACATGTAACTTCTTGGAAAATACCTTTTGAGAGGCAGGCCCTTGTAAGAAGCTCATGTGTGCTTGTGAAATGTAAGCACATTAACTCTGAGGTCAAACTGCCTTAGTAAAAGGGAAAACTCCAGTGTAAAAAGGAAGTGGTACGAGTTGACAACAGAAGTCTAAACATGACCCTGATGGATGACCTCCGTGAATACATTTGCTCCTTTCCCCTTATTTAGTGATACTGATGGGCTAGAGTTTAGTAGAAATTTCTAGTGTAGAGTGATAGATCTATTGGTGGCAATTACAAGTGAGAAGTCTCCTCCGCTGGGTCTATTTTAATGGGAACACAATTTGGGGGAGTTAGCAGTGACAAGCCAATTTATTTCTCTGCTTCACTTGTAAGCTCCTTTCAGCTCAGTAGGAAACCACAGTCTAATGTGGCCCAGATTCCCTTCTGGAATAGCTGGGGTCCTCGTACTTCTCATTAAGGTGCCTCTGGGTAGAGTCCAAGGAAGGAAGAAAGGCTATTTGAGAGCACCAATGAGCTATAACCACCTGGAAGGGGTACTGCTTTGTGCTAAATAGTCTAGAAATTAACAAATAACAAATGTTCCTAAATTTAGTCTAAGGGGGCCAGGTCTGGTCTCTCTAGTCCACCAGACAGGGTGGCAAAGTCTGAAAGGTGAAAGTGGTTGTAATCCATGAGGCTGCTTCCAAGGCAGGACAGGTAGCAGTGTTGACCACATGTGCAGGGCAGAGGGGAATAGCAAGGTGGTGTTTGCCTCACCCTGTTGCTTGCACATACATCTAGATAATCATTACTGGCAGTGTTGTCTTAACTTGCAAAGATAGCATCTGTGACAGGTAAGCTTAGATCTGTAGGGTCATAGAGGAAAAATTTGCTGTCTGTCTGTGAAACCCAAGTTTGTTTATGGGACCATGGTGCCACATAATTAAGGAGGCTGAAATGACAGAAGTGGGATATTCAGGGATTCTTGTGTCCATGTTCCATAGAGCCTCTTTTGAATGAAACTTTTCAGGTGGATGTGAGGGTGAAGATTAAGACAGAGGCGGAATCACGTGAAAAGGGTCCTATATCTGCCTGGGGGAGTCACATTTCAGGTCATTTTTCCTCTCTCCCTTCCTCACCCCACTCTCTCCAACAAACCCAGGTGTGAACACCAAGAAACACAAATGAAGAGGAGGAGATGCTGACCCAGTAGCGCTACAGTCAAACGGTCCCAGTTGGGTTTCCTTTTTGCCAAACAACTTGAAAATCTGGAAAGAGTGCTGAAACACTAAGTAGTTGCTACACTGGTTCTTTCTTCCTGGGTTCACAATTCTACTATATTTCCCAGACCCCTTGAGGGAGAGGGAGCCATGTGACATGCTCTTGCCAATAGAGAGTGAGCGGAAGTGATGCACCTCCACCAGGCAGAGGCAGTTAGAAACAGATGTGCCTTCTCAATCTCTCTCTGCATTGACCTTTGTCGACTGGTGAGTGAATATCAGGGTTTCCTTGAGGCCACGTGTTGAAGGTGGCTACGCCTTGCACAGAAAAAAGTTTGGGTCCCTGAATGACTGTGTGGAGCAGAGCTCACTGACCACACTGAACTGTGACAAGAGCAAGCAATAAACTTTCATTGTACCAAATCATTCAGATTTGGGGGATCAGCTGTTATAGCAGTCAGCATTAACCAATGCAGTTGCACAGCAGAAGGTCAGGGTCTTTGCAATAAACCCCCTTCTTCCTCTCTTCCTAAAGTCTTTGACAGCTTTGCAAAAATCAGTGTTGGGTTTTGGTTCTTTGATTTCTAGTTTTTAATGGATTTGTCAGGGATATAGCATTTTGTGAAGCAATTATTAATGGAAAATCAATAAAAAGAGCTCAAACCAATGCAACAACTTGGTAATTAATCATCAAAATGAAACATTGGCTTTGGGGTCTGATATGCCATTCAAATAAAATTATGGAGGCTTACTTCAAAAAACTAGCTAACATTCTAGTGGGGGGAAATGCTTCTTGTTTCCTCTTCTGAGTCTCTTTTCAGCTCTTGAACTGTCCGACATTCTGTACCAACTTTTTGGAATGTGTGTCTCATGTGTCCTTTTCTGATGAAATGTCATAAGCTGCCCTTTGACATTCAGCATTTCCCAAACTTGGCACCAAGAGGCTTTGCCTTTGTTCGCTGTAGCACAATTGTTGTCTTTTCCCCAAAGTGAGATTTCTGATTCTCTTCCTCTGAGCCCAGAAAAATGGACTTTCCTCACCACTTCTACCCTGAGTTTGAGTTATGGACTTGAAGATAATGTCATGGAAACCAACAAAAGAGTCAGAAATCAGAAAAGATGAAAATATAGAGGCTTGTCTCCAGTGAGTTCCTGCAACAGTGACTTTACTCAGCTTTCCTCCTATTCCCTGAAACTCCTTCCTCACTCTTCTCAGACTCTCTAAATACTGCTGATGCTTCAAGTCTGGTTCACTGTAAGATTTATAGGATTTCCCATATGGACCCTCACCAGGTTAAAATTTTTAAGAGCACAAGGAACATATTTGGTTTTGTTCATCGTTTCCCCAGCATCTAGCACAGTAACTGGCATTCATCAGATGCTTTTAAAATATATGTTGAGTGAATCGATGGCTTTGAACAAATGGATGAATTTGGGGTCTTTTGTCTATCTCAAGTGGCTGAATTACCAGGAAGAATAGCAAGGAAGAGAGATTCATTCTTCTCAAAACATACGTGGCCTATGCCACATAATTTAGCAATTAAGTACATTTAATGCTCATTTTAACGGCACACAAAACCAGCAGCATTTGCTTTATGTCACTTTGACCACATTTCTAACCTATTTCAGAGGGAATAATAAATGACATCAATGACAGTGTCCATGACAAACTTCACCCAAAATCATACAGTGGGTCAGTGTGTTCCTGCACTAATGAGCACTGAGACATGATAAGCTTTTAATTTCTTTCTCTTGTTTTATATTTTTAATAGAAATAATCCATTGATCTACATGGCATTCTGTGAAAAGCATGCATGCTGGGTGTGATAGGTAGAATATTCCTCCCCTGCCCTAAAGATGGCCATGTTCTAATCCCCAGAACCTGTGAAAAAGTTATGTTGCATGGCAAGGGAGAATTAAGGTTGCAGATGGAATTAAGACGGCTGACTTTAAGATATAGGAGATGTAGGGGCACCTGAATGGCTCAGTCACTTAAGTGCCTGACTTCTGATTTAAGTCAGGTCATGATCTCAGGGTTGTGGGATTGAGCCCTGCATCTGGCTCCTGGCTCAGTGTGGAGCCTGCTGGAGATTCTCTCTCTCTCTCTCCCTGCCCATCCCTCCCCGCTGCTCTACCTTTCTCTGTAGAATAGGTGGATAAATATTTTAAAACCATAAGTGACTCTTAATCTCACGAAACAAACTGTGGGTTGCTGGGGGGAGGGGGGTTGGGAGAATGGGGATAGGGTTATGGACATTGGGGAGGGTATGTGCTTTTGGGTAAATTAGAAGGGGAGGCGAACCATGAGAGACTATGGACTCTGAAAAATAATCTGAGGGGTTTCAAGTGGCGGGGGGGTGGGAGGTTGGGGTACCAGGTGGTGGGTATTATAGAGGGCATGGCTTGCATGGAGCACTGGGTGTGGTGAAAAAATAATGAATACTGTTTCTCTGAAAATAAATAAATTGGAAAAAGAAAAGAAAGCCAGATCTGGGTTCAAAAAAAAAATATATATATATAGGAGATATCTCCATTATTCGGGTGGTCCAATGTAATCACAAGGGTCCTTTACAGGTGGAATAGGGATGCAGAAGAGTCAGCATCATAGGGATGTAGTGTGAGAAAGGTTTGACTGTCATTGCTGGCGAAAGGAGCCAAGTAAGGTAGGCAGCCTCTATCAGTCGGAAAAGGCAAGAAAATACATTCTCCCCAAAGCCTCCAGAAAGACTATAGCCTTGCCCACACTGTGCTTTTAGCCCACTGGTACCCATTTTTGAACTCTAATCCCCAGGACTGTAAGACAATGCAGGCACACCTCGGAGATATCCCAGGTTAGTTCAGACCACGGCAATAAAACAGGCATTGCAATAAAGCAAATCTAATGAATTTTTTGGTTTCCTGGTGCATAAGACATTATATTTACACTATACTGCAGTCTTTTTTTAAATAAATTTTTTTATTTTTTATAAACATATATTTTTATCCCCAGGGGTACAGGTCTGTGAATCGCCAGGTTTACACACTTCACAGCACTCACCAAAGCACATACCCTCCCCAATGTCCATAACCCCACCCCCCTTCTCCCAACCCCCCTCCCCCCAGCAACCCTCAGTTTGTTTTGTGAGATTAAGAGTCACTTATGGTTTGTCTCCCTCCCAATCCCATCTTGTTTCATTTATTCTTCTCCTACCCACTTAAGCCCCCATGTTGCATCACCACTTCCTCATATCAGGGAGATCATATGATAGTTGTCTTTCTCCGCTTGACTTATTTCGCTGAGCATGATACGGTCTAGTTCCATCCATGTTGTCGCAAATGGCAAGATTTCATTTCTTTTGATGGCTGCATATATACTGCAGTCTATTAAGTGTGCAACAACATTGTCTTAAAAAACTATGTAGACACCTGAATTTAAAAATACTTTATTGCTAAAAAAATTGCTAACCATCATTTGAGCTTTCAGTGAGTCATAATCGCCGATCACAGATCACCATAACACAGGTAATACATGAAAAAGTTTGAAATATTGTGAGGACTGCCAAAATGTGACATGGAGACAGAAAGTAAGCAAATGTTGTTGGACAAAACTGGCACTGATAGATTTGCTTGACACAGGGTTGCCACAAACCTTCAATTTGTTAAAAAAAAAAAAAAAGCAGTATCCATGGAGCAGAGTAAAACAAAGCATGATATAATAAGCCACAAGTTTGTGTTGCGTTACAGAAACAGTAAGAAACTAATACACCAGGGATTCTAAATAAAACAGGTGAGAAGGTGATTCTAAATAAAACATCTTTAAAATACAGATGCATTTTAAAATTTATCCAAAAAAGGTACAATAAAAGCATTTATTTTTCTCATTTTGTCCAGTTGAGTTTATATTTTCTCTCCAAATATTTCCCCACCAGCAGAAATGGAGACTTATTCTTTTTCACTATTCAACACAGGACAATACAATACAATAGAAGGTGCCAGTAAACAACTATAAGTAAAAAATACACAGTGGATAGCAAATGTGTTCAATTACTCAGTGAAACTGAACTAAACTGGTGTTTTTTCCAGGAACTCCTTGGTGATAAAGGGAAAGCCCACCATTGGAAATCATATGATAATATATATGATGATCTCCTGGACCCTAGAGGTTTAAAGGCCCTAGATCTTGGAGGAAGCAGCCAGGTCTTCATGGCTGGAGGGACAGGGCTGGGTTGTAAAATGCCCTTGACACGGCATCCCATTAATTTCCAGCTCTTCACCCAGCTGATAGCAGAGCTGATAACAGGTAACTGTGTCTGACAGATGTGAGTTTCTGCTCATCTCCTCTTCTGTTTGCAGGGGACATGTCTAGGAACAGAGGAATATCAGAAGGTGGGTAGAGGAGGGAGAGGGAAAAGAGGTGATGAGCCTAGGCTATTTTAAACTTTGGTAATTGGTACCAGAATGGTCAAGAATAGGCATGCATTTTATGTAATACCCACACCTAAAAGAGATTATTTTCCAAAAGGAGAAAGAATTATTAACAAACTCAGGGTTTCATGAAAATGTGGAAAAGTTTCCCTTGTCTTTTGCAAGCATTCATTAATGAACCCAGGCCCTTTTTCTGAAATGAAAGCTAAATACAACTCATACACACTTCTGGGCATTTATCTGTTAATAACCTGAATGTTAGCTACCACCTGGGTTTGTTGGAAGGATTAACTGAATTCATATTTTTTAAGCTGTTTAAACAGCACCAGGCACATGGTAAGAACTATGTAGGTGTTACTGACCATTACTGTTAAATCAAAGTAAACCTCCTTATTCTGAATGCAGAATCGAAAATAGAATGTGACTCTTTCCATCTATACAGTGACATGCCAGATCCTAAGGAATGATTTTGGTGGTGGATCCAAGTTGAATTCATGCAGTTTCCCAGCCCAAGAGAAAGTAAAGGAGCTAAGTAAGCTGAGTTCTCCATAGAGGTGGGGCAGCACCAGGGGCAGAGGCATATGTGGCCATCGGACCAGAGAGCCTTACTGAGTTCCCACACTAGTGATGTCACATCAGGAAGGAAGCCATGTGGCTGTGATGTGTCCATGCCTCTGGCTGTACATTCTGCACAGCCTACAAAGAGTCCAACTCCAGTCCTGACAAATATCTGTTGACTGAGGTGGGCAGGACACACACACACACACACACACACACACACCCTGAGTCTCCATGCCCCATTCTGTAAAATAAGAAGAATGCACTTCAATTACTTTTAGAGACCACCCCAGTGCCTTCTTAATAAATTTTTAAAAAGAATCGATAATCTTAAAAAGGAAAGATTATTCAAAAGCAGTAGAGGAATCTGTGCTATAAAACAAAAACAAATTAAAACAAGATCACCAGCATAGGTTCCTCTCTCAGTTGCCTTTTCCTTTAGCTCTCAGACTTTGGAGGAGACCACGTGACAAGAAGTGATATAATAGAGAAAAGGGTTATAACTGGGATGCCTGCCCGGCTTAGTCGATAGACTATGTGACTTTTATCTTGGGGTTGTGAGTTCAAGTCCGGCATAAGAGCTTACTTGATAAATTATTTTTTTTTTTAATGGTTATAACCATTTTAGGTTGGGCTGTCTGGAAACAGATCTGAGGTAGAGAAGTATTTTGTGGAGTGGTCTTGGGGCCAACACCCAAGGGGAGTACAGAAAGAAGGATTAGAAATAGGGAGGGGGTGAGTGCCTTGCAGTCACAACAGGAGTTTCAGTCAGTCCCATGGTGAGCTCTGGCTTGTCCTTCAGCGCTGTCCCAGCTCAAGGCAAGCAGGCTGTGCCTTCACGCCTCCCTGCCTCCCCGCCCCTTTGGCCAGTCATTGACCTGTCATTGGAGCTGGCTATTCTTGAGGAGAAAGGGGTTCACAGCCTGGGGGAAGTGACTATCTCTGGTTGAGGATAGTTCCCAGAGAGGGACACAGCTACCCATACCATGAGAGCTGGGAGACTGAGAGCATCTGCTGCACAGAAACAAATCCCCCCTTACTTAGTGTCTTAAAATAAAGCATATTTATCATCCCATCATTCTTACGGGTCAGGAGTCTGTGCATGGCTTAATTGGGTCCTCTGGTCAGGGTCCTACAGGCTGTAGTCAACAGGTTGACGGGTTTGCGTTTTCTTCTGAAGCTCTGCTGAGAAACAATCTACTTCCAAGGTCATTCAGATTGGTGGCAAAACTCGTGTCCTTGTGACCGTATGGCTGAGGGCCTGGCTTTTTGCTGGCTATTGCCTGGACACCATCCTCAAGCTCTGGAGGTTATCCACATCCTTGCCACGTGCAAAGGGCGACACAACCAATTTACCTCATGAAATCCTTAAGGGGAGTCTTTCATTTCAGACAGGGTCAGTGCCTATTTCAGGTGAATTTAGCTGATTAACTCGGGCTCACTCTTTTGATTAACTCAGAATCAACTGATTTGGGACCTTAATTATGTCTCAAAATCCCCTTACTTCTGCTACATTCTGTGTACTAGAAGCACATTACAGGGCCCCTCACACTCCAGGGGAGAGGATATTATATAGGGCATGGACATCAGGGGGTAGGAATCATGGAGACCACCTTGGGGTCTATTTGCCATAGTCCTGAAGGGGAAGTCGGAGTGGCGTAGTGAATATCCACTATAATAAACACAAAATCTGGTAAATCATATTCTCCTAGTGCAAATGATTTTAGGCTGACCCATTCTGCAGGCAGCTTTAACTCTTCAGGGTTCTAACAGCGAACAGAGATAGTACCGAGGTCTTTATGGAGGCAGGAAACAACATCACCTAAATCTACAGCTCTCTGTGGGACCATTGCGACTGGGTGGGTGTTAGCATGGCCCTTTGCACATAGTGGGATTCCATAAATGCCTGTTGCATGAAGTTTAGTGGGATGGACAGCCGTGTTTAATGATGCAAGGGAATTGTCTCCCCGGTCTGAGTCTTCTGCTAAATGTCTAAACACTCATAAGTGACCAGATTGTAAGGAAAAATAATGGCTAAGTTTTATTACCTATAAAAGTCAATAGAAAAGTGTTGCCTTTATCAAGTGAAAATAACAAGGAAAAAAATCTCTATACTATATAAATTCACTTCTATTAAAAAAATTTTGTATGTAGGTTGCATTTACAAGCTTTTATTTTTAAAATAGACACAGAGTAGAGGGAAAGATAAAAATTGATCTGAAGACGCAAGACAGATCATGCAAGAACCCCCACCTACCAGCAACAGTTGTGGGCCCTGGCATTTTGGTGTGAGGACAATTCCAGCCATTGAAACCACGTGGCTGATGGACAGATAAAAATAGAGAAAATTGTTTCAAACAGGAAGAGAACTCTCTGCCTAATTCTTTACATATCTCACTGTCAGTTAATGCTTTAAGGTTGATACAACCCCTACTCATCTTCATTTTACAGAAGAGGAAGCAGTCTTTGCCCTCATGTGGTTCAGAGTCTACTGTGGGAACCAGACATGGAGAGACCATACTGTGCTTAATGTCTGTGCTCTGGGACAGAACATGCAGGGGCTAGCGGGCAGAGGGAAACACCCCAGCCTGGGCAGGGAGAGGTTTCCCAACAGAAGAGTCTGAGCAGACATGTCTTTCCTTCATGGTGCAGTGGCCATGTAGGATGGAAATAGCAACCAAAAGGGAAGCCTGAGCCTTCTACCCTACAGTGTGCTAGAGCTGCATCACTGTGTCTTATGTGAACGGGGATGGCTTTCATATAGATAGGTGGGAAGAGGCTAAATAGCCTTAGCTTAGACAGCTCATAAGAAGCCCTGCTTAGGAACACGTTACCTTCTGTCTTTTCACTGAAGGTAATTTATCCTAAACATGTTTTCTAACTACTTAGATACCTTCTTTGAGGAGTTTTGGAAGCTCAAGTCCAAGCCACCTGAAGATAAGGCTTTAATAGGTCCTATTTCCCTTGCCTCTCCATCTTATTACTCTTCCCAATTAACTGTCTTTGTTCCCTTACCTGGAAACATGGCCCCTCTTAGCATTAAGAAGCCACACAGCCACACAGGTCACAGTTAGGGTGAGCATACAATTTATCACCTAAAATAGGACACTTCAGAGAGTGAAAAGGAACATGAGTAATAATTATTCCAGGACAACGGGCATAAACTGGGGCCATCTCAAGCAGACCATCAGGCTACCCATGAGGAACTCAGCCTAGTTTAATTCTAATTAGCTGCCATGTAGAAACAGAAGCTCACATATCTGGGTGAAAAGGAAGAAGGTGGCCCTGCTTCTTCCTGCCTGAGTTGCTGTAAAGTGCGTTGTTCTTTGTCTAAGAATGTTGTCACCCAGCAGGACTTTAGACAGCCTGTGTTTAAGAAAAGTTTGTTCCCTAAGAATGAGAAGAGCAGATAAAAATATTAGGCTGATTAAATGCCCAGATTTTTTAAAAAATATTTTGTTTATTTATTTGTCAGACAGAGAGAGAAAGCACAAGCAGCAAGAATGGCAGGCACAGGGAGAAGCAGGCTCCCCGCTGAGCAAGGAGCCCAATGGGGGATTTGATCCCAGGACCCTGGAATCATGACCTGAGCCGAAGACAGGCACTTAACCAACTGAGCCACCCAGGGCATCCCAAATGCCCAGATTTTTAAAAATTTGGAAACATTTAATTTTAGAAAGCTCATTTTTACTTGCTCTAAACATTCTGCTCCACCCACAAGCAAATAAGATTTTGCTGGGATTGACTAGTTGCCAATGTCACCAGGTAGGGAATTAGACTGGAGAGCCCCCAGGTTTGCAACGAAACTAGTAAAAGCTGACATGTAATGCATGAAAGCCACCCCTCTGGAGGGGAGACACAACCTAAACTGTGTTCTGAGGAGGCGGAGGAAGCACTCAACCTAGCTAGAAGACCAAGGGATAGCTGTTGCCTGCAATTGAACTGATGAAAAAGAAGGTTGTAGCCTAATCAATTCAGTTACTGTCTCTGAAGACAGTGCTAACCAAACAAGATGGTTTGCCATATTGGGTCTCGGTGAATGGAACAGCTGTGCATGTGTTGGTACTCAGGTGTTCCTCTGTCAAGGCCCAGGGAGGGAGCATGGAGTTTTTCAGACTGGAATACCATGGCTACACAAGTGGTTCTCTTTGTTAAAATGCAAGGGAAGCCTTCAGATTTTGACAAGGCTTGAGTGAAACTCCCTCCCCACCACAAGAACCCTCCTCAACAACCCATTTCCCCTTGTTCTGATTTTATATTTATCAAAACAACTTCTTTTTAAAATCATTTAAATTTAAATTTAATTAGCCAACATTAGTGTCAAGACAACATCTGAGTGACCTCCCACATCTACAGAGAGATTCTCTGAGTCTCTCAATCTACTGACAGTTCATCAGCGAGGTCTCCTTGATGGACTTCCTCACCAACAGTCATGTCCTGCATCTGGAATTCTTCTAAAATATTAAGAAGATTAAAGAGTTTTAAAAATTAACAGTATATATAAAGTTTCCCAGAAAATTCTCAAATTATCTGAAGTGAGTAGAATTCAAAGACAGTAGAAAGATAAGTGCTGAGAATGTAAGGTTATTGAACTTAAAATGTATGCCAGTTCAACCCAACTTCCTAGCCCTTTGAAAGAGCCAACTGGTGTGGCCTGAGTAAGCCTTCTTCACTCAGAGCTCAGAGGAAAAAAGTTGCACAGGGCAAAAGCCTAAAGCCTAACACTGGAGACAAACTCTCCAACTGAATTTTATCAGCTGATACACACTTTGCTCTCTGTCTATAAGGATAATATCAGGAAAATCTCCAAAGGATTTGTAAAAGCCAGCTTCCCATAAACATAGCATTTCCACTCCTATCAATCCAAGCACTTCATTTATAAAAGACAGAAACATTTATGTTTCTAGGTTACACTGTTTCACTGGGAATACATTTTAATTTCTACCTACAGACATCTTTTTCTCTCAATTAATAAAAGACTGAAGACATTAATAAAATAACTTTCAGTATGGTGAATTGCTCTTTCAATCAAAGGCTGCAGTGCTTGTTTAGGGCATTAAGATTTTGGAAACATGATGATGACAATGATGAAGATGGTGGTGCAGTGATAGTAATGACCATAGCTGACATAGGTGACGTGCTCCCTAGATGCCAAACACTTCTAAAACCTATGAGTTTCCATGTCATAGGTTTTTTTTTTTTTTTTAAGAAATGTTAGAGTGTATTTAATGGAATATTTACTTTTGTCTTAAGTTTCATTGCTATTAATTAACAGTGTATATTCTTTTTTATTTTAAAATTACACATTTTTTTTTAAAAATTACACATTTTTAAAATTTATTTTCAGCATAACAATATCCATTGTTTTTGCACCACACCCAGTGCTCTATGTAATCCGTGTCCTCTCCAATACCCACCACCTGGTTCCCCCAACCTCCCACCCCCCGCCCCTTCAAAACCCTCAGATTCTTTTTCAGAGTCCATAGTCTCTCATGGTTCACCTCCCCTTCCAATTTCCCTCAACTCCCTTCTCCTCTCCATCTCCCCTTGTCCTCTGTGTTATTTGTTATGCTCCACAAATAAGTGAAACCATATGATAATGGACTCTCTCTGCTTGACTTATTTCACTCAGCATAATCTCTTCCAGTCCCGTCCATGTTGCTACAAAAGTTGGGTATTCATCCTTTCTGATGCAAGCATAATACTCCATAGTGTATACGGACCACATCTTCCTTATCCATTCATCTGTTGAAGGGCATCTTGGTTCTTTCCACAGTTTGGCAACTGTGGCCATTGCTACTAAAATTAGGGTACAGATGGCCCTTCTGTTCACGACATCTGTATCTTTGGAGTAAATACCCAGTAGTGCAATTGCAGGGTCCTAGGGAAGCTCTATTTTTAATTTCTTGAGGAATCTCCACACTGTTCTCCAAAGTGGCTGCACCAACTTGCCCATGTCGCTTTTAAAATTTTTTATTTTTTTTTCAGTGTTCCAAGATTCATTGTTCATGCACCACACCCATTGCTCCATGCAATACGTGCCCTCCTTAAACCCACCACCAGGCTCATGTAACTCCCCACCCCTTCTCCCCTCCAAAACCCTCAGTTTGTTTCTCAGAGTCCATAGTCTCTCATGGTTCTTCTCCCTCTCTGATTTCCCCAATTCACTTTTCCTGTCCATCTCCTAATGTCCTCCCTATAACCCTGCAATTGCACTACTCAGTATTTACCCCAAAGATACACATGTAGTGAAAAGAAGGGCCATATGTGCCCACAATGCAGTAATGACTACAATCACCAAACTGTGGAAAGAACCAAGATGCCCTTCAACAGACGAATGGACGAATGGATGAAGAAGACATGGTCCATATATACAATAGAGTATTATGCCTCCATCAGAAAGGGTGAATACCCAAACTTTGTATCAAAATGGACGGGACTGGAGGAAATTATACTGAGTGAAATAAGTCAAGCAGAGACTGTCAACTATTATATGGTTTCACTTTTCATTTTATCATGTCACTTTTGTACCTATATCTGGCTTGTGAATAATTATATCATTCATAGGGACTGGCAAAATGGGTGTTCTTTTTAGATAAACTGTAAGGCTGCCAGATACTTTAATCATAAGTTTTACTTAGGATTGTGTCTGAATTCTTGATAGAAAGGAAAATAGGGTACTATAAAATCAAAGCCAAAGATAGCCTGTGCTTAATTATTTGATTATCGAAGGCATAACAAGGCATGAGAAGCCTGATCACTTTAGTTTTGGTTACTATGTGCTATATCCTGAGATCATTTTCTACCTCCACACTTTTGCATTTCAGCTAACAAAACACAATTTCAAATAATTAAAACTAAAATCCAAAGTCCAATAAGTAAAGTATTTTGGTTTTATTTCTTTCTTTATGTATTTTTCTATTTTTATTTTTATTTATGTATTTTATTTAGCTCCCTTCTGATTCTCAAGAAAACCACTGGGTTAGTGATACATGGTAGAAGAAAGAAATGTGCAATATAAAGAAATCATTATACAATGCCAAGAGAGAAGAAGATATAATTGGATTTACACTGTTAAGTGGGACAGGGAGAAATAGAAGCTATGTCATACTTTGAAAAGTGATAATAACAAGTATGCAAATTTAATCATTTTATTAATAACAAAGCAGAAAAAGTAATAGAAATTCCTAAAATGTTGAAAATGAGCCTGGCTTAAGAATCTTTTGGTAGCAATTTAAAGAGCTGTGGAAGATGAAAACCTGTACTGTATTAGAAGGGAGAAACAATGAAAAGCAAGATATTCCACTCACGTGGGAACATATAACCTCAGTTATAAGCAAGAGTCATTCTGCCTCACACTATAATGATATTCTAGAAACAGATCGAGGAGTCAGTCCCAAAATGGGATTTAAAAACAACAACAACAACAAATCAGATCTTGAAGGAAGTCTTGGTTGAAACATTCATTTACTTTGTTAAATCCAAGGAGTATTAGGTTGCAGCTATACAGACTAAACCAATTGTTACACAGGAAGAACTGTGCTATTTTTTGATACGTAACTTCAAAGCAATGGAAACCAATAAGTTAGTCGGAACACAACCCACAAGGTACTGAGAGGGAAGGAGATATTAGTGGTCAAGAACATAAATGCTGTTAGGATGAAAAGGCTCTGCTTAGTCACACTGAAGAGCAGTTATAGTCATGTTAATTTGGGTGAGTTTCACTTGGCATCTCTGAATCTCCGTTTCCTGTAAAAATGACAATTAAAATAGCTGCCTTGGAGCATATGTGGAAAAAATGCCTATTCCAGAGTCTTGTGTAGCATGTATGGTGCAAATTATAGTTTCTTTTGGTCACTTATTATATTATAATGACTATTACTTATTGAGTGCTTACTAGGTGCTAAGGACAAATAGTATTTTACTGTTTTATCAAATCCTTACAATAATACCAGGAAAATGACTATTTTTCTCATTTTTGTGGATTGGGAAACAGGCACAGAAGCTAAGGGAATTAGCCAAGATCCCCAGATAAAAGGGAGCAGAGCCCAGACGTGAAGTCCACTAGTGAGATGGCAGAAATCAAGGATGTGATCACCACATTATATATACATGGTGACTCTATATACATAGTATACTATATATGTATACTATATATACATAGTGTGTGTATGTGTGTGTATATACACACACATACACACACATACATACACATATATACATATACTATATACTTATATATAATATAAATTAGCTTACAATAGACTAGAAATACTGGGGTATCCTGACTGGGACACTGACTTCCCTTATTTCAGGCTAAACAATCTTGAGTGTTTCTGAACCCATTTTCTTTTCTGTTTTTCAGTAAAAAATTATTTATTAATACTTTGTTATATTTTATAAACCCATAAATGGTGTTTTGGAGCAAATAAAAATTTAAAAATGTGACACAGTCCCCATTCTAGATGACAGTCTGTTCCACAGGGCACTACCCTCGCCCAGTACTCTTCTGAGCACTGAGGGTGTCTCGGACAGACCAAAACCTCGGCTCTCATAGTTTCCTTTTTATTTTAACAGCTTTGTTGAGATATTATTTGCATACAATAAAATTAGCCTAACTTTAAAGTGTATGACTCAGTGATTGTTAGTATATTTAGAGTTGTGCAAACATCTCAGAGTTGAAGTTTAGAACATTTTCATCACTCCAAAAAGAAATGTTGTACTACGAACACTCATTCTGCCTCCCCTATCCCCAGCCACGGGCAACTGCTCATCTACTGTCTGTTTCTATAGGATTACTACTGTGCACATATCTGTACCTTAAATAAGCAGTCTTCTTTTTTTCAACAAGGCCAATTTTTAAAGTGATCCTCTAACATTTTGGAAGCCTAGTCCTGTACCAAGGGGAAGATGGACACTGCTCACATTCTTTTTTTTTTTAAATTTTTATTTATTTTCTTAATTTCTTTTCAGTGTTCCAGAATTCATTGTTTATGCACCACACCCAATGAATAAGTGGTCCCTTTGACTGACCTCTTTCACTCAGCATAATGTTCACAAGGCTCATCCACGTTATCACGTGTATCAGTACTTTGTTTTAGAGCCTGAATTAAAAAAAAAAAAAAAAGCCTGAATAATGTCCCATGGTGGGCATAAACCACATTTTATCCTTTCATCCATGGATGGAGATTTAGGTTATTTCCATTCTGAGGCTATTCTGTATGATTCTGTTGTGCATGTTGTATACATTTGTTTACAAGTTTTAGTGTGGACGTGTTTTTATTTCCTTGGAATGCAATTCCTGGCAGCAGAATTGCTGGGCGATGTGATAACTCCATGTTTAACGATTTGAGGAACTTCTAAGCTGTTCTCCAAAGTGGGTGCACCATTTTACATTCCCATGAGCTGTGTGTGAATGTTCCAGTTTCTTTACAACCTTGCCAACACTCTTTACCCAACACTGGTCCTCGTATGTCTTTTTGCTTGGTGCGAAGCATATTCCCGTGACGGCATGTCCCAAACAGCCAATGATGTTTGGCTTCTTTTCACGTGTAATTGGCCATTTGTGTATCTTCTTTGTAGAAATGTCTATTCAAACCCCTTGTCCTCCTTTAAATTGGGTTATTTATCATTACTGAGGCTGTGATTGTTCTATGTGCATCCTAGACACATGTCCCTTTTTCAGATAATATGATTTGCAAAGATTTTTCCTATTCTAGGAGTTGTCTTTTAACTTTCTTGGTGGTATTGTTTGAAGCACAAAAGTTTTAAATGGTCTCTTATTGATTTATTTATAAGTATGGTAAAATATATAGGGGCTAAAATTTATCATTTAAATGTACATCTTAAGTGTACATTTCAATGATATTAAGTACATTCACAACGCTGTGCAATTGCCACCACCATTTACCTACAAGACCTTCTAAAACTGAAACTGTAAACCTATTAAGGACTGACTTCTCATTCTTCCCTTCCCCTGAGACCCTGAAAACCACTGTTCTTTCTGTCTCCATGAATTGAACTACTCTAGGGGCCTCCTATGAGTGGAATCATATAGTTCTTTTGTGACTGGCTTATTTCATTTAGCATAATGTCTTTAGAGTTCATCTATGTTGTTGAAGTGACAGACTCTCCTCCCTTTTTAAGGCTGAATAATATTCCATTGTATGTACGCATCATATTTTGTTTATCCACTCATCCATTGATGGGAAAAGTTTTTAATTTTGATGAAGATCAATTTATCTATTTTTTTATTGCTTGTACTTTTGGTATCATATCTAAGAAGTCATTGCCTAAGCCCCAATCATGAAGACTTCTCCATGAATTTCCTTCCAACAGTTTTACCTCTCACATTTAAGTCTGTCATCTATTTCAAGTTAATTTTTGCCGATTATATGGCTATCTAGTTGTCCTTGTACCATTTGTTGAAAAAAAATTCTTTTGCCATTGAATTGTCTTGGCATGTTTGTTGAAAATCAGTTGACCATAAGCACAAGATTTCATCTCAGGATTCTCAATGCTATTCTCACTTGCTTATCTTTAAGTGAGAAATTTGATCTAGATTACAGTTATTCTAAATGTGCCTGATCAGAATCACCTCCATGTCTATAAACATGGAGATTCACAGGTATTTTTCCTGGAGATTCTGATTCAGTAGGCTGGAACTGGCCTTTCCTCCAGTCTTCCCTAACACAACAGCAGCACATTGTACGAGGTGGCTCAGACCATAAACTAGGAAGTAGCTATGCTAGTTAGTAAGCTATTATCTCTTATTCCCAAACATACCCTTCTCTGCTATGATGCTGGAGATGGGGTTCTGGAAACAATACATCTCCCTGACAGCTCCTTTATATTATATTCTGCCAATAGGAGGTGTGAGAGGGAGACTGAAAAACTGGGGGGAGAAGGACTTGCCCCTCCCAGCTTGTTCCTGACTACATGTGGCTCCATGAGCATCACACCAGCCATGCCTCTCCTCCCTGTGGCAGCAGTTCCTTCCCATTACCAGCAACTACATCTATTTTGTAAGTTTTTTCAATATTTGCAGAAACAAATATTAAATATCATTTAACTCCCAGTGAAAACTCTAGCACCAACCAACCAATCAACACCAGAAATCTGGGTTCCATGCCCATAGGGCATTCCTCTGAGCTTAGATACCAACACCAACACCAAAGAAGCAGCATCTCCTCAGATGTTGAAGTTTTAGTACCTCAGGGCTACTAGTATAAGTTTCTAAGTTTTAATATTTCCAACCGCTTCCCTTTGTTCTATTGCCCCTAGGGTTGGTAGCTGCTTCCTGGAGTTGCCCCCATACTACTTTGGAGTGTGCATTGCATCTCACAACTAGTTAACTTTATATATGAAATTCTCTCCTTTTTTTTTTTTACTTCCACTACATGAAGGAGTACCTTGTTTGAGAATTGCTTATTGGACAATAACCAGCCCCAGGACAGTGGTCCCTTAGAGAAGAGAAAGAAACAAGGGGTTCTCTATCATTGTACCAGCTTCCTACTTATAGATAATCTCCACTCCATGGCACAAAGAAGAGGAATCCAAGAAAAGTTTATTATTCTCACTGAATTGAGGAGACAAAGATGTTTGGAAATTCTGACACAAATGGAATTTGCAGAGCAGACTACCAGGAAGGAGGAAGTTGCACAGAGAAAGAACTCACAAATCTTTACAGTAGTCCCTTTTAGTCTTTGGCTGTTACTACTCTGGGAGTGCATATGGTGAAATTCCATGAAACTAGGCAGAGAACGACTGTCAGAGACCTATAAAATGAAGAACTCTTGAGACTAGAAGATATTTGAGTTCCAAGAAGCCCAAGTGAACTAGATGAACACTCACTTGGGATATTCCACAGAGACCCCAGAAGGGTCACACTTTAAAAATAGGGTTAAATTATCCCCAGAATAAAAGCTACTCAGATACACCCTAATAACATTTGAAAACAATCTCTGAAATAACCAAATTGATCTGCAAGTAACTTCACTGCTTAAGCAACAAACTCTTTAAAGGAAGACAACATACCAGGAGAATAATTAGTCAATAGACTAATTGTAACCATGAGTAGAGTAACCATGTTACTCTAGATTCTTTAAGAACCTGACATCAAAACAAGATTAAGTGTGCAATGATTTTATTAGGGGAGATATCTTATGCAGGAAAATGGGGGAAGAGCCAAATAAGTCCAGGAGAGGTGTCAAAACACTATGAAGCCAGACCCTGAGGGAAGAAGCAAGAGAGAAACTGAAAAAAAGTGAACAAAACCTCTGTGACCCACAAGATAATATTAAGTGATCTAACATATCTATAATTGGAGCCCAGAAAGAGAGAATGTAAAGGAGGTGCCAAACATATACCTGAAGAACTAATAGCTGAAAATTATACAAATTGAATGAAAACATGAATGAAATAGAAATAGAAAGACATCAAAGCAGGTCAGAATCCAATTTCTGAAAAAAGGACAAGTGTAAAATCAGCCAAAGAAAAAAAGACTTTCATTTATTTATTTATTTTTATTTTATTTTATTTATTTTTATTTTATATATTTATATATTTAAATATTAAATATTTATATCTATTTTATGTATTTAAATATATATTATTTTTATTTATTTTATTTTTATTTTATTTATTAAAAAAGACTTTTATTTTTAAAATAAAAAATTTTATAGAAAGAGTAGAACAGATTGGGATTAAGACAGATTTTTTTTGTCAGATCCCATGCAAATCAGAAGATAATCGAATGACATCCTTAAAGTTCTGAAAGAAAAATCTGCCAAACTGGAATTCTATCTCTTGTGAAAATATTTTTTAGCAATAAAGACAGAGTAAAGATTTTTCAGACAAACAGATGAGAGACTATCACCAGTAGATCTTACTACAAAAAATATTAAAGGAAGTTTCACTGTTTCACTGCAAAGTAAGGAAGTTTCTCAGGGTGAAGAAAATGATACGAGATAAAAACTTGGATCTACGCAAAGAAAGAAGAGTGCCAGAAAGGAAAATGTGGGTAAATATAAGGCTTTTCTGTTGTCCTTAATTCTCTCTGACTCTCTCTGTTCAAATATTGAGTACCGTCTCTGTCTCCTGGCTGAGCTCTGACTGATAACTGATACGATGGCCTTATTTTTCTTCTGAGATCTGTCCCATCAGCCCAGAGGGCTCTCCAAATCACATCCTGTTGTTCCCCATTATTCTTAAAAACAAAAGGAATACACTACAAAACAAAAAGAAGTCACTTTCTATTGACTGCCTACCATGACCTGAGCACTGCTTTTCTCCCAGAAATTTCCTTAAAATCCAATCTCTTCACCATTTCTGATCTGAGCTCTGCAAGCTTCTCCAGTTGAAGCTGCTATCATTAGCATCTGTCACTACAATGCTATTACAAGATCATTGACTATATTCCCTAAGTTGTGAATTTTATTCCCATAACTTATTTATTTCATAACTGGAAGCCTGTATCTCCCACTCCTCTTCATCCATTTTTCTCATCCTTCTTCCATCTTATCCTCTGACAATCATCAGTTTGTTATCTGAATTTATAGATTTGATTCTGCTTTTTATTTATTTATTCATTCATTTGTTTTTTTAGATTCTGCATATGAGTGAAATTGTATGGTACTTTTTTTCACTCTTATTTATTTCACTTTGCATAATGCCCTTTGGGTCCATCCAGTGTGCTGCAAAAGGCAAGAGCTCATCCTTTTTCATGGCTGCATAATATTCCCTTGTATACACATGCCACATTTTTCTTATCCATCTGTCTGTCAATGGATTGTTGGGTTGCTTCCATACTTTGACTATTGTAAATAGTGCTTCAATAAACATAAGTGTGCATATATCTTTTTGAATTATTGATTTAGTTTTCTTTGGGTATATACCCAGTAGTGGAATTACTGGATCATATAGTATTTCTATTTTTTAAATTTTTTCAGGAATGTCCATAGTATTTTCCACAGGGGCCATACCAAATTACATTCCTCCCAATAGTGTATGAAGATTCTTTTTCTCCATGTCCTCACCAATACTTATTATTTATATTTTTGATTTTAGCTATTCTGATGGGTGTAAGGTGATATCTCATTGTAGTTTTACTTGTATTTCCCTGGTGATTAGTGATGTTGAGCATCTTTTCATGTGTCTGTTGGCCATCTGTATATTACCATTCACTTTATATTGTTACCTAGCTCAATTTATTTCAAAGCATTGCCATTGAAAATTAAGTGACTTATCTATTTTCCATCAGATCTTTGGGGTCTCTGATAGACCACATAATGACTTCCCAAAGATTCTACATCCTAATCTCTATAGTCTGTGAATATTTTACTTTACATGGCAAAGGAACTTTTCAGATATGATTAAATTAAGGATATTGAGAGAATGAGATTATGCTGGCTTACTTAGATGGATCCAATATAATCACAAGGGTCTTTAAAAGTTGTGGTCCATATACACTGTGGAGTATTATGCCTCCATCAGAAAGGATGAATACCCAACTTTTGTAGCAACATGGATGGGACTGGAAGAGATTATGCTGAGTGAAATCAGTCAAGCAAAGAGAGTCAATTATCATATGGTTTCACTTATTTGTGGAGCATAACGAATAGCATGGAGGACAAGGGGAGTTAGAGAGGAGAAGGGAGTTGGGGGAAATTGGAAGGGGAGGTGAACCATGAGAGACTATGGACTCTGAAAAACAATCTAAGGGTTTTGAAGGGGCGGGGGGTGGGAGGTTGGGGGAACCAGGTGGTGGGTATTAGAGAGGGCACAGATTGCATGGAGCACTGGGTGTTGTGCATAAACAGTGAATTCTGTTACACTGAAGAGAAATAAATAAAAATAAATAAATAGAAGTTCATTCTAGTTTTGCACACAAAAAAGAAGAAGGCAAGAGGGCCACACTTACAGAAGGTGATATGACAATGGAAGCAGAGGAGGAGAATAGGACATGTGGTGTTGGAAGCAGGGGTTTGAGTGATAAGCTTTGAAGACTGAGGGAATAACCATGAACAAAAAAATGTAGGTGGCTTCCCAAAAAATCTGGAAAAGACTCTCTGGCAGCCCTCAGAAGAAAAGTCTATACCTTAACTATTGCCCAAAGCAACTTACTTTGAACTTCTGACTTCCAGAACTGTAAGACAATAAATGGATTGTTTTAATCCACTTGTTTTGTGGTAAGTTGTTGCAGCAGCAATAAAAATCTAATAAAGGTCCTTATTTTAGGAAAACATAGGCTCCATGAAAAGAATCAAGTGATCATTCTTCATCTTGTATTTTGTATCTAATAACATCAAGTTAATCACATCAGTTATCTCTTTGGAATAGATCCCAAGTCCAACAAAGTCTCAAGACCTATGACACTAAGATCACAAACCAAGCTGCCAGTTTCTTTACTGGGAGTACTGAAAGACCTTCCAGCTGGTCTCCCTGCTTCTCTAACTTCTCTCTATGGTCCACAGGGAATCCAGAGGAACCTTCTTTAAATGTGAGTCATGTAGATCCTTGCTGAAAACTCTGATGGTTTTCTTATCATTCCCAGGAAATTCCTCAGTCGTTACTGGGGTGTCACAACTGCACATCATCTGGTCCAAATATGGCTCTGTGACCTCATCCCCAGTCATTCCACATCTTGCTCCCCTAATAAGGCATTTAAGAGATGCAAGCAGGACTTGGACCCAGAACGATTCTCCAAAATGACCTTAGCTGATTAGACATTCCAGCCAGGTGCCCGTGAAAGCTTCTTTGTCGCTGGGTTCCAGCTCATCAAGTCTCATGGGACTTAGCTGGTATGCTATTTAAAATACAGATTGCTGGGCTGCTTTCCCAAAGATGTCAATTCAGTCGATCTCATATGAGGCCCAGGAATCTGCTTTGAAGATTTAGATGTATATTATAGTTTGAGAATCCCTACACTTCTCAATGAATAGAGTGTAATTCACCTATACAGGTAAAAACAACACCTTGTAGATAGGCATGAATGAACTTGACGGAAAAACCCAAGAGCAGAAAGATCAATTTATGTTTCCATTATTAGTCTCAGTTGAGCAGCTCTGCAGGAGCCAGTTTAATTAACTGCATGATTATGGGGAAAGCCAAATAATTAAGGAAAAATTATCACAATATCCTTTATCTACCATGTTTATTATGAGGCACTAAAAGAAATCTTGGTTTTTCCCAACCTCCTCAAAGCAGAGGCTGGGTTAGGGATAATGGTAAGTGAATTTACCAGTGAGGTCAGGACAAGCCGAGATGGCATCAATTCATATAAGCAATTTACTTGGGTGATCTAGGCCAACCAGCCAGGATTTGGAAACCAAGTGCATAGCCTATGGAATCTGACCCACCTGGATTTAATTCTGCCCTCATGATCAACCAGCTGTATAATTTTTTTTAAAGATTTTATTTATTTATTTGACAGAGAGAAATCACAAGTAGATGGAGAGGCAGGCAGAGAGACAGAGGGAGAGGGAAGCAGGCTCCCTGCCGAGCAGAGAGCCCGATGCGGGACTCGATCCCAGGACCCTGAGATCATGACCTGAGCCGAAGGCAGCTGCTTAACCCACTGAGCCACCCAGGCGCCCCCCAGCTGTATAATTTTAACCAAATGACTGATGCGCTCCATCTCTGTTTCTCCATTTTTGGGATGAGCACAATAATAGAACCTGTTTTGTGAGGTGGCTATGAGGATTAAATTTGAGAATGTCTTCAAAATATTTATTTCTGGCATGCAAGAAGCACTCAGCAAATGGTTAGTTTGAATATCACAGTTATCTTAATTTTCCTCCTTTCCTCAAACACCTGCTAATTGCTTGTATATAAAAAAAAAATCTTAGAGGTTTTTCTGCATCAGGCTTTCCTGGAACACATTCCATATTCCATTCAGAAGTATGCATCAGAAATGACCTTTGACCTTGGGGCCTGACCCAACAGCTGATAACTGCACAAAGCAGGTGGCTTGACTGTTTATACCTCTGACACCATGCAAAGAGCCAAGACCTGGTAGCAACAAAGACCTCACTGATCAGTATTTGTATCCTCTACTTAAATATCCAGTGTACAGAGCATAGTATCTGCTCAAGAAACACTTGTTGAATGAATTCATAACTAGAACCCCGTATTTCAAGAATGACATAATACTGTGTGCCAACTAGGATCCAATAGAGGCCCTGTGATTGTCATAATGGAAGCTATGAAAGTCAGTCAGTTTCATTGTGACTTCATTGTCATCACTATACAGACAGTAGTATTCAGCTTAGAGCAGAAGTCAGTTTTTTTTTTTTTTTCAGTACAATGTCTGAACAAAATTGGGTTTTGGGTAAAATTTTTCAATAAATATTAAAAATTCTCTCCCTAACATTGAGGGTCTTATTCATGTGTCCATAGGAGAAATTAGAGAGGATGGTTCTGTTGGCCTCTCTACTCACTGGTCTTGACCACTAGCCTGGCTGTTGTATTTTGCCTGGAGCTTGAGATTCTTGACAGTGAATTATTACCTGCCAGATATCACATAAAAATAAGAAAAAATGATTATATGAAGAAACCCAAGACCTTGTCAGCCTTTGTGAGCAGGCCCCCACATGCTTTTAGCCACTGCCGTCCTTCTAAAAGAGAGTTTTGTAAGATGTGGCCCTCTAAGTGGCCCCAGTGTGGCAAAAGGTTACGAGTATGGCTCTGAAATCCAGCTCTACTTTTCATGACCTGTGTGAGTGTGAAGATCACTTATCGCTCAGCACCTCAGTTCTGTCACCTGTGAAATCCGATGAGTGAACGTAACAAGCTCAGAACACTCCAGGCACAATCGTGTTTGTCATTTTTACCCAGAGGAGTGATCCCCGTCTGTGTTGGTCATGGTCCATTTCCAGGACTAGGAATTTACTGCAGCTATTTTTTTTAAAGATTTTATTCATTTATTTGACAGAGATCACAAGTAGGCAGAGAGGCAGGCAGAGAAAGATGGAGAAGCAGGCTCCCTGCCGAGCAGAGAGCCCTATGCGAGACTCAATCCCAGGATCCTGGGATCATGACCTAAGCCGAAATCAAGAGGCAGACGGCTTACTCGACAAGCCACCAGGTGCCCCTTACTGCAGCTATTTTTTAAGGAAAGAGGATGTAATGCATTGCAAGGGCTGAAGGAATGGCTGCCAGCACACCCCCAGGAGCACACAGTGGGGCGCCTGGTGGCTCAGTGGGTTAAAGCCTCTGCCTTCGGCTCAGGTCATGATCCCAGGGTTCTAGGATAGAGCCCCACATCTGGCTTTCTGCTCAGCGGGGAGCCTGCTTCTTCCTCTTTCTCTCTCCCACTCTCCCCCCCCCCGCCTGCCTCTCTGCCTACTTGTGATCTCTGTCTGTCAAATAAATAAATAAAATCTTTAAAAAAAAAAAAAAAAGAGCACACAGCTACTGAGCTGAGATGAAAGACCAGGAAACTATGCTGCCACCACCAGGAAGCTGTGGGTGAGGGGCTGGACAGTGCTGAGTTGGGCCACCACAGCCACTAGAATACTTTTCAATACCCATAAAGATGAGGCAGGATATGCTGCAGCTAATACCTCCCTATTACCTGATTGTTAACAAAAGCCACCATGTAGGCAAGAAAATGGCTTCCACTTCACTCCCGCCTTTTGAACCTCCTAGCCTGTATCTGTGATGGCCAGCCTCCAAGACAGCCCCTAATGGTCCCTGCCTGCTGGTGTTCACATCCTGGTGGAGTCCCTCCACCACTGTACCGGTGCGTTCGGGGTGATTAGTAGAACCCCGCAGAAGTGATTGTGGGTCACTTCCAAGACTGGGTTGTAGGAGACGCTTAGGACTTCCATCTCTTGCTGTCTTCCTCTCTGAGATCCCTTACTCTGGGGGAAACCAGTTGCCTTGTCTTGAGGACATTCTCACAACCTTGTAGTGAAGCCCATACCAGCAACCATGTGAGTGAGCATGTAAGCAGCCCCCCCAAGCTTCCGAGACAATTATCCTGGCAGACTTTGAGGCTTCCTGAGAGATCCTGAGCCAGAACTGTCTGGCTAAGCTACCCCCCTCCCCCCCGGATTCCAGACCGTCCGCACTAGGAGAGAGAATAAACGTTCGCTGTATTAAGCAGCTAGGTTTTGGAGTCGTTATTGTTACTTAGCAATAGATACCTAACAGCATGCAAGTGGGAGGACTTGATTCACCTCCCAAAGCCCAGCTGCAGGGACCATGAAACATAGTTTTAGCTTTCTGGCCGTGCAGTGCAGAGAAGCACAGGAGAGAGAGGCTAGGTGCTGACTGATCCAATCTCCACATTGCACTACCCAAGTTCATACCACGGATGCCAGCGTGATCATGTCTGTAAGCAGTGGGGCAGCAGACAGCCAGCATGCTGCAGACAACTCCAACTTGCTGGGATCTTGCCTGTCTTTACGCACCTTTTGCAAATCAAATCCTTCTTTTGTGATGATTGCTGTCAACTGTCAAGAATGATACTCCCCTCGTTGCCTCCATTACACAGAGAGAACAGAATTCTTTCTACATTGCGGGGAACTTCTGCTAAGAATGTCTCAAGATTCTCCACTCATTGGAACCCATCTCTCTCAGGGCTTATAATATTAGGGCAAATGCCACAGGGATAAAATGAACTCATGCAAGCCAGCAGGTGAGGACATGAAGCTCTTTTGCTGACCCACTTTGGTTACTGTTCATCAGTTGATGAGCAAACCGTTTGAGCCACTCTCTGCCACCATGCCTGGCTCCTGACAGGTGACAATGAGCAGCTCCAGCAGGCCTATATTATAATATTTAAAAATGAAAGCTCTTTTCCTCCGTGGTTCTCAAAAATGCCTCAAGGAAAATGTCTGCTGCTTTATAAAAAGCATTGTCTTGTAGGGGTCCCTCACCACGAGGAAGCAACTGAGGCAGGAGCTAATTGCAGCACCAGAGATGTTTGGGTCTTTGTTTTCCAGAAGTCACAGGGACCATTTAGCAGAGACATGGTGCAATGAGGTGGGGACCTCTGCTTGGGAGACCGAAGAAGGCCTGTGCAGAGGAAGTAGGACAGGCAAGTCTCCTAGTGTGCCTTCAACAGAAGGGATAAGGAACTGTGCAAATGTCCCAGAGTAGGTGCTGTGCTCCAGTGAGAGACCTGCATCACAGAGGCTTTATGAAGTGGCATCTATAAGTTCCACAGGATGGCAGGCAGGCAAGGGCATTTCCCTTGTACTTGGTGCTTGTGTGTCTTTTTACAGAGAGCACTGTGAGAAGGACTTACTTTTTTATGAAGGAGGGTTTTCTTTTTTTTTTTAAGAAATAATATTATATAACAAATATTATATAAATTGTCTGCCTCTCTTAGATTTTTTTTTTATTTTTACTACTTGAAAAAAGCCTATCCCCAAACATATTGATGCAGGTATCAGTTTATCAAGAGGCCATTGCTCTCTGTCCCTAATCCGTCTGTGATCTAATTTCACACAGTCCACACACACATCGACACTCTGAACAGCTTGTAGGACTCAGAGTTTTTCATTCCAGCATGTCAGCTAGTGAACAAACACTCTGAGATGTTGGGTCCTGTGGTTCTGCCTATTGGTTCAATTTCTGAAGTATTGCATTCTTTAGGTAGTGGTGAGCTTTGGCTGGGAAGGGGAGCAATTTGATTGTGCTTGGATCCCATTCTGTTCTAAACCTGGTGAACTGTGGAAAAATTCTAGTTGTTGCCTTCCCACACTTAATATATTTGAGGTAAAGACAAAAATTGTTGCACGGCACTGAAGTAGTGAGTACTAACCTTCAGTCAGATACCCATTGTGCTTAACCTGGTTGAGTCTTTGTTCAATTATGAAGGAAAAGAACAATAGTAGAGACTATTAGTAAAACACTACACATAAAAAGCAAGTGTGATTGGAGATATTTTGATTTTTTTGATCTCTAGGAAAGGAGCGATGTGAGAACAGCATCACTGAACTCCCACTGAACAGCAGGAACATGTTATGTGCAGATACAGGGACCATCCCACAGGAAAACTCTCTGGGAGCAGTATGTTCCCTGTCATGCCCTGAGCTGAGCAGGCTTGATCCTTTCAGGATACGGGAAACCTTGTTGAAACTAATAATTATAATTTAGAGGGGACATCCAAGGACGGTCATTAAGAAGTCAACAACCAACAGTCCTGGGAATCTTTGTATTTTTCCCTCCTTCCTTGCTTCTTTGTTTCCTTCCTTTTTTATTCTCTCTTTCTCTTCCTTTATAAAATATGGACATCCCCTCCTTCACACACACACATTTGCATAGACATAGGTACAGGAGTATATGAAGATCTAGACACACAGATACACACACATATTATAAAGTTTTCTGCCTGACACTTTCCCATTCCATCCAGGGCAGTTATTTAATTGGTGAAAGTTAAGAAGCTGTTTGGTGATAGAAAAATATAGTTTGTGGGTTGAGATAGGGAAATCATATCGCAAATATGGTCCAGAACAATGCTGTGTCTGAGAGGGGCTTCCTTCTTCTCTTTCTTGGTTCAATAGGAAATGGAATGCATACCTAAGACTTGAAATCTTCTGGAAGAGAACTGAAGAGAGCAGATGTTTCAGAAATTTGAGAGAACTTAAAGACAAACACATCCAGTTTTCTCTATGTCTTCTATTAACTTGTTTTAATGAGGGGAAGGGAGTTGAGGGAAATTGGAGGGGGAGGTGAACCATGAGAGACTATGGACTCTGAAAAACAATCTGAGGGTTTTGAAGGGATGGGGCGGGTGGGAGGTTGGGAGAACCAGTTAGTGGGTATTAGAGGGGGCACGGGTTGCATGGAGCACTGGGTGTGGTGCAAAAACAATGAATACTGTTATGCTGAAAAAAATAAATTAATTTTTAAAAAAAAGAAAATCAGTGTTTTTGCCCTTTGAAGAACTTCTTGCTGTGGTGACCTTGAACAAGGGAAAGGTGCTACACACACCCATGCAAGCACACACACAGTTTCATGTGCAAAAATGTTCATCACGGTCTCATCTAAGTGATCAATAACAATGACAAAATGTGAGCAATCTAGGAGACCCAAGAGAGTTATAGCTAAGACAACTATGATATCTATGCATATCATGTATAGCTAAGAAAATTATGGTATCTGTGCATGCATAGCATGGATGATACAGTCCATGCTATCTTAGTCTCTTTGGGCTTTGAGATAAGCTCAACTCAGTGGGGATAGAGGAGATATACAAAAACGTCCTCAGGATCACAGGCGTGACAATAACAAGCAAAGACCAGGAACTGGGGTTTGGCCTTAATTTATGTTATTCATAGTTTCTGATTCCTTTTCCAACTTGAACCTGCCTTGACCCCTCGTGACACTATTGCTTCTTTCATTTGAACTTTAGCCATCATAGGTAAATGACAGAGTCTATGTTTCCATTCAGTACTTCTAGGGAAGAGAAGTTGACCAGTTCAGCAAATAGGGATTGGCCTTTAAGCCCCAGGCCGTCTGGTAGGGTGCTGATAAGCCTGTGGATTGCCTGCCATAGGTGAGCAGTCTCCGGGGACGGGTGGGTATTTCGTTATGATAACACAGGGATATAGGTTGCATCACTACTGCTAGAGACTACTGATGAGCAATTTCCCTCATAAGGGACTCAAGGCTTGGGCAGGAACCACAATCTGTATCTCCAGGACCAACCTGATGAGCATTATGAAAGCATGGCCGTTGCCCACAGAGTGTCCGCGTGCACTTTTAACAGGGAGCCAATGAGTCCAACTTTTTTAGGAACATCAAGTAACTTAATGTTCATAGATTTTGCCCAATCTTACTTCTAAGATTTCATAACAAGGAAATAAACAAAGATGAACACAAAGATCTCCAAGTAAGAATCTTCATCAGAACAGGGCACCTGGGTGGCTCAGTGGGTTAAGCTGCTGCCTTCAGCTCGGGTCATGATCTCAGGGTCCTGGGATCAAGCCCCACATCGGACTCTTTGCTCAGCGGGGAGCCTGTTTCCTCCTCTCTCTCTGCCTGCCTCTCTGCCTGCTTGTGATCTCTCTCTGTCAAATAAATAAATAAAATCTAAAAAAAATTTAAAAAAGAATCTTCATCAGAAGATTATTTATATTATAAAAAGTATTTTTAAAATGGGAAAAGGTATTCGAAAAGGAGCCTAATTAAGCTATGCTGTATATATATAGGTGCAGTAGAATATTCTGCAGGTATTAAAATGATGGTGTAAGCAAATATGTAATATGTTGTAGGGAGGTTCAGGATGTGAAGTGAGAACAGCAGATTTAAGATTATGGCATCATAAGAAATATATCTGGCCTTTGGTCCCCACTCCTGGCACAGAGCTCCTAAAACCCTTGGAATTTCCTCAATGATAAATGACAGAGTCTATGTTTCCATTCAGTACTTCTCTGGAAGAGAAGTTGACCAGTTCAGCAAATAGGGATTGGCCTTTAAGCCCCAGGCCATCTGGTAGGGTGCTGATAAGCCTGTGGATTGCAAGGGTAAATTGTTATTTACCCTTTCATTATTCATAAGGTGCCCCTTTTGGTTACACCTGAGTTTATGGGAAGGGAGATGGGATTAAAAACTGAGCTTCATAGAAACTCATGAACAATGAGATGAGGTAAGTTCAAAATTGGGGAACACATCCACATGCTGGGAGAGTGGAGCACCCCTATCTCAACTGGGACAGTAGCTCATGAGCTCAGGGCCCTTCAGACCTTGCCCTATGTACCCCTCATCTGGCTGTTCATTTGTACCCTTTAAAATAAACCACTACAAATAAAGTATCTTCCTGTGTTCGGTGAACCATTCTAACAAATTATCCAGCCTACAGAGGGAGTTGTGAGAATCCTTGCTTTATGGCCATTTGGTCTGAAGTTTGGGTGGCCTCCCTTGAGGCTTACACTTGGCCTCTGGAGTGGAGGTGGTCCTGTGGGCTGAGTCCTTCAGCCTGTGGAATCTGATGCTGACACTGGGGAGATAGGATCAGAACTGTGTTGAGTTGTAGGACACCCAGTTGGTATCTAGAGAATTGGATATTGGTGTGAGAAAACATCGCCCAAATAGTAAAATGTAGAAAACATTCCCCAATTTTATTTATAAACACACAAATACAAAACCAAAGAGCTATGCAACAAAAGTTTAATTGGAGTTATTTCTAAAGGGAGAGATGTGGATGCTTTTCCTAAAAATTTTTATTATGAATAGCTATTACTTTCATAGCTGGAAACAATTTACCCTTGCAATTAGTGTTTACAAAGAGTTTGTGATAACACTCATATATAATGTTTAGTGAAAATGAGAATATAAAATTGAACATTGCACACAGTTACAACTATGTTGAAAATATGGAGCTAAAAGATAGGAAACACATTTCAGGGTGGAAACATCTACTCTGGGTGGTGAGCCTACAGGTAACTCTGCTTTCTATTTGAGCATATTTTGCTTACTTTTCTTATATGGGCATATGTTGATTTTAACCTTTTTTGGTTTTTTTTTGATTTAAGGAAATTGAGGATCATAAAGATTGGGAGATCTATCCAAGGGTAGCTGTCAGCAGACAGACAATCTGGGACTGGGGGCCAGGAAATATGACGAGGGTGTGGTGCACAGAGCAATGATGCCCAGACCCCCTTCAGGAAAAACATTCCCCAGCTGCCAGAAGTTCTACCACAAGACAGCCCGCAAAGGTCAAAGTGTTTATGCTGGAAAGAGCCACCTTGCCTAAGGTCACCCACTCTTTCTAGGGTGGGTCACACCCAATGAAGAGGTTCACAAAGGACCAGTTGGGGCAACTGTAACAGGCCATTCTGCTCCATCCTCGCCAAAGAGTCCCCTGAGGTCTTAATAGAAGCTGTATCCCAGCTTGATACCTTCTCCTGCCCAGGCCTGCTTCCTTCCCCACCCTTCCATGAATGCGGTTCCTCAGACTTCTCCCTAAGAAACATTCTGCACAATAATCTTATCTCAGAGTTGGCTTCCCAGAGAACCAGCCTGTGACAGTTGGTAAGTACCAGCAGTGGTTTGAGAAAGCAGACACTACAATGAGAAATTGGAACAGAATCATCTGCCACCTGTCGTTGATGGAGGTGGTGTCCAGACTCCCTGGCATAAGACAGACACTTAGGATTGCTACGACTCTCACCAGGGCTGACATGGAATGACATGTCAGTGGTCAGGGATGCACCAGGCATTTGAGAAATATGACGGAAATCACTACTGTAAGGACAGCGGAATTGCGTAGCTACTGCTGAAGTTGATTGACTTTTGGAAAGAGAAAGAAAAGCCGAGAATGATAGATCAGCAGTGAAATCCAGGTTCGAAAGCCAGAGGGCCTCCTCGGAAGCACGGAGAGAGGCTCTTATCTCTGCAGTGAGGCACTGAAGGCAAAGGAAGGAACAGAATCTGCAGGGCAACAGAGCTTCAGAGGGACTGCTCTTCTAAACATGTCATGCCTGTTGTGCCAAGGCCAGTCCCCAGCTGGAAAATAATGGGACCCTCACACCTGAGGTGAGGACACGTGGGTTGCTGCTGCTGAGAACCTTGAAAGCCCCAATCCTGCTGACCCCTCTGAGGCTACAGAAGAGCCCACTCCCTGGCCCCTTGCCTGGCAACGGTGCAGACGTCTCTCCCCCATAAAACATATGCTCCTCTCGGGTCCACCCACCTCCGCTTCTGGCACAAGTCCCCGTACTACGGCTAAGGCAGCACATACCCCAGCCAGGGTCATGCTGGGTCTGGGAGGAGGAGAGGGACTATCCTCCAAAGAGCATCAGGACCCAGCCAGCTGGAGCAGCAAGGTAAGCACATATGTGTGGGACAGGACTCTGAGTGTGACTGAGTGAAGAGGAGGGTTGGTAGTGGAAGTGCCATCAGTTTGGGACCAGTCCTCTGGGATTCAGGATGGAGCACCCAGGGGAGGTCCTCAGGAATGGTGCAGACATGCTAGTAATGGGAAAGTCATAGCGGCCCTTAGTGAGGTAGGACTGCCAGCATTCCTGTGGCATATGGGGAAAATTCAGCAGAGGGATATGCTCCAAGGAGGGGTCCGAGCGACACCCTATTTCCAAAGGTGCTAAGGAAGGTCCAGGTGAGATGGTGCGGTGGTGGCTTGGTGGGGGATGCTGCCAATGAACTGGGCACACCTGCAGGAAGCAGGTGGGAGGTTTCTGGAACAGAGGCCATGTCACAGCATGTCTCGTCAGGAGCCAGGAGGAGGCAATTATCAAAGTGAGTGCCCAGCAGCCAGGAGGCCAGACCCACAGGGAGTCAAGTCAATAGCTACTAAAACTTGGGACCCCTGGGGGCGTAGATGGGCGTCCAGTAAGGGTGGCATGGTACCTGTGCAATCAAAGAAATCCAGAATGGATGAGTTGGGCAGTGCCCCAGTTTTGTTCAGTTTCTAGACCTGACCCAGATTCTGGGTCCAGAGCCCACACACTGAAGGAGAGTCTGCATCCTCTGAAAGAAGGGAGGGAGGAGGGGAGGGAAGGAGGGAGGGAGGAAGGAAGGAAAGGAAGAAGGAAGTAAATGGGGGTTGGTAAGCTTTTCTTTTTTAAAGGGCTAGGTAATAAATATTTTAGGCTTGGGGAGCTAGGTGGCTTAGTCATTTGAGCTTCTGACTCTTGATTTCAGCTCAGATCATGATCTCAGAGTCATGAAATCAAGCCCCTTATGGGGCCCCACACTGGGCATGGAGCCTGCTTAAGATACTCTCTCTCTCCTCTGCCCTTTAAGATTCTCTTACCCTGAAAGGGGAACCCTCTTACACTGCTGGCAGGAATGCAAGCTGGTGCAGCCACTTTGGAAAACAGTACAGAAGGTCCTCCAAAAGTTAAAAATAGAGCTACCCTCTGACCCAGTAATTGCACTACTAGGTATTTATACATAGGATACAAACGTAGCGATCTGAAGGGGCACCTGAACCCCAATGTTTATAACAGCAATGTCCACAATAGCCAAACTATGGAAAGAGCCCTGATGTCCATCAACAGAGGAATGGACAAAGAAGATGGGGGATATATATATATATATATATCAGACATATATCACTCAGTCGTGAAAAAATGAAATTTGTCATTTACAATGATGTAGATGGAATTAGAAGGTATTATGCTAAGTGAAATAAGTCAATCAGAGAATGACAATTATATAATTTCACTCACATGTGGAATTAAAGAAACAGAACAGGTGATCATAGGGGAAGGGGGGGAAAATAAGAAGAAATCAGAGAAAGACAAACCTTAAGAGACTCTTAACTCTGGGAAACAAAAAGGGTTACTGGAGGGGTGTGGGTGAGGGATGGGATATATATGTGTGTGTGTGTGTGTGTGTATACATATATATGTGTATATAAAAAAAGACTACATTTACATTTTATATATTTATATATAATTATATTATATATTATATTAATTATAATTAATATATTAAATTAATTCTAATTAATTAATAATTAATAATTTGTGTGTATATAAATATATAATTAATAATTTGTATATATATAAATATATATATATTCGGCTTTTCGGATCAAGAAACAGTACCCTCAACTCCTTGAGCAACTGTTTCACCCTCTTGAAAATGTAAATGTAGTCTTTTATTTTTTATTTCACATTTAGAACTATAAAAAAACATTATTAGTTTTCAGGTTGTGCAAAAACAGACAACGGCCTGGAGACACTGTGATAGAGTTTCCACCACGTTCACTAGTTTTAGAGCAAGCACAAGTGGACCCAGAGACCCTCCCCCCACCCACTGTCCCAGGATGCTCCGTGAAATATAATTTTCCTTCAGGTCAGATAGTCTCTAGGGCAGTGGACTGTTGAATCTTGGACACATTGAAAGCTTGTTTACTATTTTCAGAGCTAAGACATTCATCCTCAGCAGAATAAACTTAGATCAAAAGCATTTAGCCCGGGAATCTGGTGCCTCCATTAAATTGCATATAGAGTTTTGCATGCACGTGTGTTTGCCAGAGCTTTCTCTGCAGGTTCAAAGATTCCTGGTGGGGCCACGCCTCGTCACAGCCCAGCCCCCCAGCCCCATGGAACTGAGGGGTTGCCTGGCTTCCCCACTGAGGACTCACCATCAGCACAAGGCCTCTGGGCTGCCACCAGCTCCTGAAAGCTTTGGGCATCCGAGGGATGAAGGGGAGAAGCTGCCCCAATCGATGGACCGAACGGTTCAATAACTCATTTTGCTGCCGAAGCAGTAAAATAAATAAATAAAAACCCGGCTGGAAGTAGAAACTGTCCATGTTCAGTGCTTCTCGGAGGCCAAGTTGATGTGCTCTAATAGCTTTGGTCGGCACAGGACACAGGCAGACTGTCCCAGCAGTGTGCCCTCTGTTTCCTAGGTAACCGAACTTGAAATAAGATGATGGCTGGAACTGGGTACCAAATCAATTTGTTGGAGGTGCAGATGTGGGAAAGGCAAACTCCACGTAAAACCTCAGACTGCAGCACCCCACATTTATTATAATTTCTGCCTGTGTATGTCTACCGCTCGATTACCTCCCACCCAGCTTAGCCAGACCTTCCCTCCCATCTGCAGAGCCCCACAGCCCCCAGCAAAGAAAATCACAAGTTCCAATTGCGCTGTCAGGATCAATAAGATGCTTCTTTCCATCAGATGAAAAGAGCCAGAGGCAGGTATGCATGGGGAAAGGTCTTTTGTGTTACAAGCCCTAGTGGTGGGGTTTCTCCTAAAGCAAGGATCTAGAAATTGCTATGCGATGTAGGTATGAAGAGATCGTTTCACAGTTTCTCCAGAGGGAAGAAAATTCCCAAGTACTCTAGCTGGTGGATCTGTGATTCTTAGCCTTGGCCTGGCTTCAGTCTCAGGGAATTACAAGTTAACACTTTGGCTAGGTCAAGGGTGAGGTAAGAATAAGGAAGAACCTTCCCTGGGCAACTTGGGCCATTCCCATCCTAACACATATCACACTATATAGTAACTGCCTCAAAGAAATCTCTTTGGACCATCTATTCTTCTCTGGTTTTAGTTAATGGCAACATAATGTCTGATGAGTGAATTACTGAATGAATTTTGTGGAAAGAGTAATGAGATATCCCTCAGTCCATTGCAGTGTCCTTGGGTTTTCTTATTCTCATCACAGCCTCCTTTCCCCAATTAGTCCTTATTTCCCAAATTTACAAAGAATGGGAGCACATTCCCCCACCCCTGAAGCCAGAGGGCCCCAAGGAGAAAGCATTCTCCCCCAGTCTGACACATAATGGCACTCAATATATGCCTGCCAATTAAGTTGCCCTGATTATCATGCAAAACAATCTGACATGATTTTAGAATCAGTTTTGGGCTTCCACCTTTTATATTGTCAATTTAATTATTTAAAAGCTTTCATTGAGTGTGTCAGTCAGGATACACAGGTGTTAGCTAGCCTTGTCACTAAAGGCTAATAGTACATTTTTTCTGCTTTCCAGGCCATGCTGTCTCTGTCACAACTATTCATCACTGTTACTGCATCATGAAAGATCACTAAATTCTACCCATGAAACTAATAGTACAGTATAGGTTAATGAAATTGAATTTAAATAAAAAATTTTAAAATAGTGAATGTATGTGAATGGGTAGATATATATAGATAGATAGATATGTTCTAATATATATCTAACATATCTAATATATTAGAACATATATTAGATATATATTATCTATATTATTTATTATATATTATATATAATATATATAATATATTAGAACATATATTAGAACAATAGAACATATCTAATATAGCTAATATATATATATCTGTTCTAATAAAACTTGATTTACAAACACAGGTGGAGGGCCAGATATGGCCCATGGCCAGTAGTTTGCCAACCCAGAAGCTAGGCGAGGCTACAGTCGCAAACACTACCAAAATCTCACACCAAAAGGTTATATCTCCCTCAGGCTACACTTCCAAGATGGAGGCTGGGCATGGGGGATGTTCTCTGCAAAGTTCATTTTACATCATCTTATGACACCACCACCTCTAAGTGAGACTTCACTGTTCCCCACAAGAGAGGGGATGGCCAATGAGTCAAGCTGGCAAATAAATGTCTCATCCCAGAAGGGACACACCTCACTCCTATATTCATGTCTCTGTCTGGAGCTCATCACTTGACCATCCCTAAATAAAAGTGTGGAAAACTCTAATCCAAAATTAGAAGAGAATTGAATATTGGCGAATCATAGTACCATCCAACACACTGAGCGTTAGTGTGTGCAAAGACCTATTTGGGACCAAGATGAAGCCTCTGCCTTCTGGATGAGACCCATGTGCCTGCACAAAGAGTCAATGCAAAGCCATTGTGATGAGTGAGTGGTGTCTACAGTCCTTTAGCTACAAACTCTGCAATGAGATCTAAGTGTGATAAACCCTCAACACATGGCAAGGTTATCAGGGCCACTGTTCTAGTGATTTGCACACTCAATGAACAATGCAAATTCAGACCTGTGGTCTATCAAAGGATTTCCTCCTGCCCTGTCGGTGCCTTCAGCGTACCTCTAGATTGAGGAATGTGGGTCTACAGGGAACGAGGAGAGAAGGGACAGAAGAGAAGAAAGCAAACACAGCCATCCAGCAGGCAAAAGTCATCATGCACACTTCAAAAATAATAAAATCATTACCTGGGAAACTGTAGAATAGGCATTTAACCCAAGTGAATTTTACACTATGTCAGCAACGGATACCACTGGGTTCTCCTTTTGAACATCAAAGATAACTGGTCAAATTCATTTCATAAGTAGGAAAAATGCCGGAATGGAAAAGCCTGGAGTGAGGCTGTCAGTGAAAGGAAAGGAAAGAGACAAACATACATGGTGCACACTGCTCTCGTCCACCCTGCCTCCAAGCGTTGGGGTGGGAAGATGGTCTTGAGCCAACCCCATGCAAGGAGAACCCAGGAGGTAGAAGTGGCTTAGGGGACCAGTTTACCTGCTTAATGAAACAATCCGTTTTGTCAGTTCCCAAGATTGCTTACCTTCTCCCCAGAGACTTCCAAGAATTAATTAATACTAAATGCTTGTCAGGCCCCTTGCCAAGGTGAAGGATTTGTTTGGTCTGAAAGGCCAGAGGAAGCACAAACAGGAGAGTTTGGCTTTATTTTACAAATACTCTATCTGACGGCACACGAAAAATGACCTTGCTGTGTGGGAAACGCAGGGAGCAAGGCCTTCTTATTTTACAAAGTGTAATTTCCACACCACAGAGATTGCCCGTTACACATTTGCATGCACATAACCAGACACTGTGTGTGTGTGTGTGTGTGTGTGTGTGTATTATAGCCACACTGTGATGATGTACGAACCATTAGGTGTACAGCTAAAGATAAGATCTTTGTTATTTCCTCTAAGACCCATTTCTGGTATCTGTAATAAGCAACAACATATGACCATTTCTTGGGATTACAGTGAAACAACTGAAATAGAGAACAATTCAAGGTTGTCTGTTGTCTAGAGGAGGCTCCTTACCTGGAGCTTGTCAAGCTGCAGAGTCTGAAGGAACAGTCCTCAAGGCTACCCTTGCTTCTGACATCATTTTTTGCGTGTAAATTCAGGGATTTTTCTGAAACTACCTTCAGTTTCAACAGTTCACTGGAAGGGCTGCAGATCTTGCTGAAATTTGTTACACTTATGGCTATGGTTTATTACAGGGGAAAGGTAGAACTAGTCAGAGGAATACTCACAGGGGACAGAGTCCAGGGGTTTCCAAACACAAGACTTCCATTGTCCTCAGAAGGTGACAGCCTCCCGGCATCAATATGTGACAATGCGTATGGACTACTGACAACCAGGGAAACTGCCCCCACCCCAGAAACTTTGGCGTCCAGAGATTTTACTGGGGCTTCATTACATAGGCAGGATTGATTGATTGGTTGCCCATATGGCTAAACTCAATTCCAGTTCCCTCTCCATGAAATTTTGGCTGTTATCACACGGCCTGAGGGGCTCATCACGAGTTACTCTATTAGCACAAGCTATCAGGTATAGTCCAAGAGACTCATTATGAATAACAAAGACTGTCCTATCACTCAGAGAGTTCCAAGGGTTTAATGGACACCTTCTAGGAATCAGGGACAAGAGTCAGATCTCTCTTGGTGAGACCAAATTCCTCCTACCCAGGTACCAAAGGAGACAAAGAAAGACCCCTCCAACAGCTTTGCCGAGGAAGTTTGCTGGGGACAAAAAGATCTAAGCAGCAGCATCCAAGTTTCAAGGGACAATGACTATGTCCCCATGGGAATGATCAGTGGATTATTTATCGCTCCTCATACCTAAGTCCTTTCTGGGTGGCATAGTTTCCCAGAACACGACTCCAGACCCAGAATCTCTTCTCCTTTCTTTTGTCCACTTGTGAATCTCACTCACCCCCAGCTCAACGTCCTTTTCAATCTTCATATCCCTTGTGAAGTGTGACAGTTTTTACAAAGGCTGCAAGCAACAGGAACTCTCATTCATTGCTAGTGAGAACGCAAAATAGTACAACCACTTTGAAAGACAGCTTGGTGGTTTCTAATAAAACTAAACATTATCTTACCATAAAATCTAGCAATAGAGTTCTTTGATATTTATCCAAAGGTGTTGAAAACTTTGGTCCACACAAAAACCTGCACACAAATGTTTATAACAGCATTATGCATAATTGCCAAAACTTGGAGGCAACCAAGATGTCCTTAAGTGGGTGAATGGTTGAATAAACTGTTACATCCCAACAAAGTAATATTATTCAGCACTAAAAAGAAATGAACTACCAAACCATGAGAACACATGCAGGAAACTTCTATGCATATCACTAGGTGAAAAGACCCAATCTGGAAAGTCTACATATTGCATGATTCCAACTCTAGGACATCCTGGAAAAGGCAAAATTAAGGAGACCATAAAAAGATCAGAGATTGGCAGGAGTTAAGAGGAAGAAAGGAATGAATTTTGAAGATTTTGGAGGCAGTAAAACTTTTCTGCAGGATACTATGATGGTGAATGCCTGTCATTTTGTATTTGCCAAACCTACAGAATGTAAATGCCAAGTGTGAACTCTAATATAGACTATAGACTCATGATTGATAATGACATGACAATGTAGGTTTCATTAATTGTAACAAACGCACCAGTCAGGTGGGAGGGCTGTGCACATGTGGGGACAGGAGGTCTATAAGAACTTTCTGGACTTTCTTTTTTTTTTTTTTTTTTTTTTTTCCCAATTTATTTATTTTCAGAAAAACAGTATTCATTATTTTTTCACCACACCCAGTGCTCCATTCAAGCTGTGCCCTCTATAATACCCACCACCTGGTACCCCAACCTCCCACCCCCCCGCCACTTCAAACCCCTCAGACTGTTTTTCAGAGTCCATAGTCTCTCATGGTTCACCTCCCCTTCCAATTTACCCAAATTCCCTACTACTCTCTAACACCCCTTGTCCTCCATGCTATTGGTTATGCTCCACAAATGAGTGAAGTTCTATCATATAGAACTTTCTGGACTTTCCATTCAACTTTGCTGTGAACCTAAAACTGCTCTAAAAAGTAAAATCTATTACATGTGCGTGCACACACACACATATTGAGGCAGCAAATTCTTTGCCACTCCTCCCTTCAAGAAGTAGGGAGTTTCTTGCCTTGTCTATTTTTGCCATTCTAACTGGTATAAGGTGGTATCTCACTGTGGTTTTGATTTGAATTTCCCTGAAGACTAATGATGATGAACATTTTTTCATGTGTCTATTCGCCATTTAAATGTATTTTTTAAATTTCTTTTCAGTGTTCCAGAATTCATTGTTTATTATTATGTATATCTTCTTTGGAGAAGTGTCTGTTCATGTCTTCTGCCCATTGTTTGACCTGATTATTTGTTTTTTGGATGTTGAGTTTGAGAAGTTCTTTATAGATCTTGGATATCGGCCTTTTGTCTGTAGTGTCATTTGCAACTACCTTCTCCCATTCCATACGTTGCCTCTTTGTTTTGCTGACTGTGATTTTGTTTGCTTGGTTTTGGGAGTTTTTTGCGTGTTTTCTTTTTGTATTTGTTTTTGTTTGTTTGTTTGTTTTTTGCTGGGCAGAAGCTTTTTAGCTTGATAAAATCCCAAAAGTTCATTTTCATTTTTGTCTCCCTTGCCTTTGGAAGAAGTTGCTGTGGTTGATGTCAAAGAGGTTACTGCCTGTGTTCTCCTCTAGAACTTTGATGGATTCCTGCCTCACATTGAGGTCTTTTATCCATTTTGAGTTTATCTTTGTGTACGGTGTAAGAGAATGGTTGAGTTTCATTCTTCTGTATATAACTGTCCAATTTTCCCAACACCATTTATTGAAGAGACTGTCTTTTTTCCATTGGATATTTTTTCCTACTTTGACAAAGCAAGAAATGACAAATGTTGGAGAGGTTGTGGAGAAAGGAGAACACTCTTATGCTGTTGGTGGGAATGCAATTTGGTGAAGCCACTTTGGAAAACAGTGTGGAGATTCCTCAAGAAGCTAAAAATAGAGCTACCTTATGACCAGCAATTGCAGTATTGGCAATTATAACAAAGATACAGATGTAGTGAAAAGAAGGGTCACATGCATCCCAATGTTCATGGTAGCAATGTCCACAATACCCAAACTGTGGAAAGAGCTGAGATGCCCTTTAACAGACAAACGGATAAAGAAGATGTGGTGCATATACACAATGGAATATCACTCAGCCCATCAGAAAGGATGAATACCCAACTTTTGTATCAACATGGATGGGACTGGAAGAGATTATGCTGGGTGAAATAAGTCAAGCAGAGAAAGTCAATTACCATATGGTTTCACTCATTTGTGGAACATAAGGAATAGCATGGAGGACATTAGGAGAAGGAAGGGAAAAATGAAGGGGGGTTGGAATCAGAGGCGGAGATGAGCCACGACAGACTATGCACCCCGGGAAACAAACTGAGGGTTTTAGAGGGGAGAGGGGTGTGGGTTGGGTGAGCCTGGTGATGCGTATTAAGGAAGGCATGGATTCTATGGAGCACTGGGTGTTACATGCAAATAGTGAATCAGGGGAAACTACACCAAAAACTAATGACGTACTGTATAGAGACTAACGTAACATAATATAAATAAATAAATAATAAAAAACAAACAAACAAACAAAAAAAGAAGTAAGGAGTTTATATTTCTTCCTGTCAAATGTGGGTAGACTTGGACTCTGCCTGATTTCCAGTCCTAGGTCAGAAAATATGATGCCACTCCCACTTTATCTGTGGGGACACTCTCACTGAAAGCCTTCAATTGCCATGTAAGAAGTGTGAGTACATTGAGGCTAGCACACAGTGTATAGGTCTAGGCCACCCAGAGAAGCCAAATGTGGGTGTTCCAGCCAGAGCTCCAGATGAGGTACCCAGGAGACAGACAGCTTCATCCTCTGAGTGTAGACACCTCTAGGTGACTGAGCGCCAGCCATGCCTCCTCCCAGGTGAGGCCCCAGTTGCAGTGGAGGAGAGACAAGCCATCCCTGTGTTCTGTACAAATCCCTGACCCACGGTCCTCATGAGCATAATGAAATGGTTGCTTTGTGCTTAATCCTGGAGTGGTTTGTTACACAATCAGAGTAACCTGAACAAGAAGATTGCAAAGAGTCGTGAGTAGTAACGAATACCAGAACCCATCTATCTCACTACCGCTTGCCACCCTTGCAACCTTGTACAAATGATTTTATCTCTTTCTGCCTTGATTTCTCTTCTTTAGAATGTAGACACAAGTAGTACCTACACCATGAGGGTCACTGTAAGCACTCAGTAACTTTAAGAATACTTAGAACAGTTCCTGGCATACAGTAAACCCTCTGGAGACATCAGCCACTTCTGTCCAAAGCCTTTTCTGACCACAGCAGTCTGTAGGATTCTCTTTGTTCATTCGTCTGGTACTGCTCATCTCTTCACAGGGACAACTCCGGAGTTATTCAAGCATGTCTTCTCTCCCGGGATGGGTTGCTGCCGTCTCTGGGGGAGGGACCAGCATACATTTGGCATCCCAACAGCACTGGGCACAGAACTGTGTACAGAATAGAAGTTCTACAAGTTTCTGTTTAAAAAAAGAAAAACAATGCAGACAAGCATCTGTGTGGCTCTCATAATCTCAGTGTTGCCAGAAACAGCAGGGACAGGTGCACAGCTACATCCTCATGGGGTCAGCCCAAGACTGCCCTTCTTCCTGCCAAAGCTCCCTTTCTTTCACCACCTCACTTACTCTCTAGACTTCCAGTCTTTGGGAGATTTTGGTTCAATGAGTTCTGCTCACCCCAGTGTCAAAGTACATAAACCCTTAATGTATTTGCTAAGAAGCTGTTGCTTGGATCAGGGAATACACACACAGAGAGACTCCCGGTACAACCCAGAGCTGACCTGGGTGTGGGCAAATGGTCGCTGACTCAGACTGCTGCTGGTATGAGCGTTCTTTGAGGTACACATTTTGGAAAGTATATTAGCACTGCATATTGGAAACTGTAAAAAATATACACTCAATTCTAAGAATTTGTTCTAAAAAAAGTAAACTATGTGAGCAAAAGGGCTTAGATTAGTGAATCACAGCATTACCTATAGTAGTAAAGGGAAATGGATATGCCAGATTACCAACAACAAAGACTGCTTAGACATATCATGGTCCACATCCATATCCTAATGGCGTGTTATTTCTTCATTCAGCAAAGGTTTAGCAAGTGTGTACTCTGCACCAGGCATGACTCTATAGGTGAGAGAAATGCAGAACACAACACCGACAGAAAGCCTGGCCTTGCAAAGCACTCATGCTGGGTTGGGCCAGCTGGGTAAAGACAACAAATACAGCACATTTTTTCATAAAAGTACAATGTTTGGTATGTTGGAGGGGGATACTGGCTGTGGAGAAAAATCAAGAAGAGCAAGAGAATGGAGAGTGTGTGGAAGAAAGGTTTGGGTAGGAGCTCGAAGATATTAAATAGGCTAGGCAGGGAAGGTCTCATTGAGAAAACGACATCTAAGAAAAGTCGAGGGGTGAGGGAAAAAGTTGTGCAGATATGGGGGTAGAGAACGTGCTAGAGTTTTCCAGAAAGAAAGAACAGAAAATGCACAGCCCTAACACTGGAGCACATTCTGGAAACAGCAAGGAAGTCACTGTGGCTGAAGTGGAATGGACAGGAGAGAAAGAGGTAGGTGAGGCAGGACCTTACTGATCATAGTAAGAACTTTGAAGTTCAGTCTATGGAGGGAGAAGCCCATAAAGGGTTTGGGCAGAAGAGCAACATGATCTGATTTAGGTTTTCAAATAATCACTCTGGCTGCAGTGTTTCAGGCAGACATAAGGGAAGAGGTCAAAAAGGGGAGATTTATTAGGAAGATGTTGCAATATTCCAAGAGCACCGTGGACCACGGTTGAAGTAGTAGCAAGATTCTGGCTCTGTTGTGAAGATAGAGCCAACAGAATCTGCCACCATATTGGATCCAGGGTGTGACCGAAAAGCAGAAGCTAAGAAAAACTGTCATTCTAAATCCCGTGCGGAAATAAATGCAATGACAGAAAAGGTTCAGAATGTATTCCTAATTGAAGAAACATATTACAAAACAATGTTCAAAATGATTCTATTTTTGGAAGAGAAAATATATATGTATATATATGAATACAAAAAAAGGCTTGAAGAATATCAATTGAACTCTGTTACCTCTGGAGTAAGATTACTGACAGTTTTTATTTTCTTCTTTTGCCTATTTTTAATTTCTACTCTCCCAACATGAAAACATATTGCTTTTTAACTCATAAAAATAGAATTAAGTCATTTTAACTTGCCCTTCTTCCCCTTCTTCCTAAATCTAGGTCTGTCAATATAGGATCCTCTTCTAGATAACTTGAGGGTTTCCTCTGTTTTCCTGATAGAATTGGAGCTACTTAAGACATTATAGCTCCAAAGAGAGAAGACAGTAAATATTTAGAAATCCTTGTATTATTTCCCAGAAGCAATCTCAGGTAGAAGGGGGAGGGTGTCTGTGCCTCATGAACTGAGAGCTAGCAGATGCTTGGGAAAATTTCAGTAGCAAAATACAGTACAGTAATATTTGAGTTTTCAAGTCATACCAAATTATTTCACATAAGATAGTGCCCAGAATGGTATTAAGAATGACTGAAGATGACTGCCTTGCTGTTGCTCTGTCTCTTACTTTCTGAGAAGAGACAAGATTGTGTGGGTGGGAAAATGGGGAAAACATGGCACAGCTCAGACGGTTAGCATGATAGGTGGATGGAGAGAAGACAAAAGAGTGTGATGGAACATTCAGGGACTTCTACCTGGAGGTTGTGGAAGTGACCTCAGTTCCCAAGAAAGAGAAAGGAAGGATGAGAGCAGGCACAAAGAACAAAGGAGGACACCCCAGGTTAAGTAAAAGTTTTGTTACTTCTATATCTATCCAATAAATGGCAGCTTCCCCCAGAGAAAGCCCCTTAGCAGTGTTTGAATATCCTCTTCATGGGAGGACCTATTACTTCTGGCACCTGTCTGCCCAGTCGCTTTGTCCATGGGAAGTTTCCCATTTTTCTAACGTGAAACTCTATTCAAGTTAGAATTATTTAACTGATCCTTTTTTTCTTTTAAATGAACAGTTAAAACAAAAACTTTTAAATTATGTGCTCGATGATATTTATATGTTTAAGAAATGAATTCTTTAGCACAATACTTTCAACAATGCCATTCTCCCAGTTAATGACTTAATAAATGACTCTTACTTTTGGTTCAGGTAAATATTTCTCTCTCCATTAACATTTATTCCTTTATGGAAACCATAGACTACATCATAAATTTAACACAGACCATTGTTCTTAGTTTATTTTATTCAATACTTAGTTGAAACTACCTATAAAATCCATTGGGAGAGATAATGGATTTCTTTCTTTTCTAGAAAGTCTCTACTCCTATGACAGTCAAAGAATGAGCATTTAATACACTCTGGACCTGGGTCTACCCGAGTTCTCAAATTGTGCACATTTAGAAGCAGGCATGAAAGCAATTGTCTGCCATTCTATAAATACCCAGCCTTTGTCACTGCCTTCGCTATAGAGAGAAAACTCCCCAGGACAGGAGTTCGTGTGCATTTGTCTGGGAATGTTGAGGGAGCTCATGAAGAAGACATGACCACCAGTAGACCTGTGAACTGGACCCAGGCAATTGGAGGCTCCTCACCCCCTTACCTGTCCTTGCAATATGGGGTCTACTTCTTTTTTCTGCTCCCAGAGGCTGTTCCAAAGACATAGCCTTGAGATAGTGTTGAGAGCATCTGTCTGTCACCTATGGGACTGAACCCAGTCAAAGCCTCTACATAAACCTTTACCATGTGGTGGGCAGCTGTGAGGATCCACTCATCTTGCTGCAGCCCAATATGAACCTCATAGGTACATTCCCTTTGCTTAATTAAACAGCTACCTACCAACCTGGAGTGTCCTGCATGTTTTCTTCAGCCTCTTCCTGCCCTCCCAGGAGAGGACTCAGTTTCTGATTTCACCCAGGAAACTCCTAAGGAGGTTATGAATCACCAGCTGGTGTTTCAGCTGGTAAATGGAGTCAATAACCAGTGACCAGACATGTGTGACACAGGCTAACATGACATTTGGGTTCAGATGTTTTCCCCTCCATAGCAAACGAATTATCATCAACCACAACAGATACAGCCCACCGAGTGCCAAATCGTGCCTACCATGGACTGAAGAGGTGTGCTCTTCTGTGTGCTCCTTGAAGGCCAACGCCAATGTCAAGAATCCCATCATGAGAAGCTTGTGATATTCCTCCCCTTTCCACCCCACCCACACATCTCTCCAGCTCTCTTCCCTCCTCTGGGCTTTTCCCAAAGCACATGTCACAACTTAACTTACTAAGTACTTACAGTATCTTGCTCAGTGCATGTCTCCCTCCCATACAGTGCAATCTCCTTGACTGTTTCCCAGTGTGTGTACTCAATAAATATTTAGAGAAGAATGAATGGATTGTCCCACACTGCCTAGAACACAGTAGAATGCATGAGGGGATCCATGAGTTTACACATTTTAAGTCATTTAATCCCATGTGATGGGCATTATTAGTCCCATTTGCCAGACAAGAAAACTGAGACACCAAAAGGTTCAGCAGTTTGTTCAGGGTTGTGAGAGTGGTTAACAGTGGAGAGAGGATGCAAACAGTTCTGTCTAGTGTCAAAGCTCCTATAACTATGCTAGACCAAACAGGGCTGTTCAATGTGGAGTTTGGAAACAGATCCATTGAGAATGTATATGGATGCATATGTGTACATATCATTACAGCTTGTAAACACTAGTTACAAGGTTTAGGGACAAAAATCTAAGATCTGGCCCACCTTCTCTCTTTTTTTGAATTGAGGTATAATTGATCGATAACACTATATGAGTTTCAGGTATACAACACAATGATTTGATATTTGTATATATTGCGAAATGATCAGTCAGTCTAGTTAACATCCACCACCATAGATAGTCAGAAAATGTTTTTTTCTTGTGATGAGAACTTTCAAGACACACTGCTGACAATTTTTACATATTCATTACAGAATTATTAACTCTAGTCACCTTGCCATACATTATATGCCTCCGGACTTGTTTATGACTTGAAGTTTATGACTTTTGACCCCCTTCACTCATTTCACCACCACTCCCAACCCTTGCCTCTGGCAGTTACCAATTTGTTCTCTGTATCTATGAGCTTGGTTGGTTTTTTTTTTTTCTTTTTTCCCTTAGATTCTTCATGTAAGTGAGTTCACGTGGTATTTGTCTTTCTCTGTCTGACTTATTTCATAGCATGATGACCTCAAGTTCCCTGCGTATTGTTGCAAATGGCAGGATTTCCTTGTGGGTTTTTTTATGGCTGAATAATATTCCATTGTGCCTATATACCGCAATTTCTTTATCCTTTAACCCATCAATGGACACTTCATTTGTTTCCATGTCTTGACTTTTGCAAATAATGCTGCAGTGAAAATGGTCCTGAAGATAAATTTTCCAGTTAGTGTGTTCATTTTCTTTGGATAAATATCACAAAGTGGAATTGCTGGATCCTATGGTAGTTTGATTTTTAAGTTTTTGAGGATCCTTCACATTGTTTTCCACAGCAACTCCACCAATGTGTAATTCCCCCAACAGTGCACAAGGATTCCCTTTTCTCCACATCCTCACCAACACTTGTTACCTTTTGTCTTTTTGAGAGTAGCCATTCTAACCTGTGTGAGGTGATATCTCGCTGTGGTTTTGGTTCACATTTCCCTGATGATTAATGATGTATCTTTTCACATACCTGTTGGTTATGATAATGATAATGATGTATCTTTACATCATCATATCAAAGATAATGATGTATCTTTTCACATCTTGGTCTTCTTGGTCACCTCTTGGTCTTCTTTGGAAAATGTATATTCTGACCTTTAACCATTTTTAAAAAAATCAGATTGCCTGGGTTTTTTTTCCTTATTAGTTTATATGAGTTCTTCATATATTTTGATATTAATGTCTTCTCAGATATGATTGGCTAATATTTTCTCCCATTCAGTAGGTTTTCTTTTTATCATACTAAAAAACTTCTTCACAACAAAAGAAACCATCAACACCTGTTGAAAAAAGTTGAAATAGAACTGCCATATAATCCAGCAATTCCACTTCTGGATATTTATCCCAAGAAAATGAAACACTAACTTGAAAATAGATCTCCATCTCTAGCAAAGAGGAACTTACTGCTTTTCTAAAACATCCCCAAGAAGGAGACCAGTGCAGAATTCCCTATTAAGATATTGCAGAGCTATGCCATTTTGATATGAATGCATATTGCCTTAGTGATTTCCTGCTGCAACTAAATCCTCATCCTTCTTATCCTAATCTATGGAAACAGTAAGAAGTTGCCCTCATTTTAGGATATCCTTTTACATACCTCAAGGTAGCTAATAGTTTTTATATTGGAAGGGGCCCATGGTTAATGGGACTTAAAAGATGTTGAAAATATATAAAGCAATTCTTATTTGCAGTGAGTTGTTCATTAACATTTGTACTTGCTTCCTTCACTGGATATTTGGAACTGTGCTGCAATAACTTTTTCTTACAGTTACCGGTTGAATTGTGCCCCCCTAAGAAAAGATATGTTGAAGTCTTAATCTCCAGTACCTCTGAATGTGTCTTTATTTGACAATAGGGTCACTGCGGATGTAATTAGTTAAGATGAGGTCATACTAGAGTAGAGTAGGTCCTGATCCAGTATGGCTGGTATCCCTGCAAGACAGCCACATGGAGACACACACAGGAAAAATCCATGGGATGACAAAAGCAGAGATTGATGTTATCTGGTCACACCCCATGCAAGGCCAGAGATTGCCAACAAAGCACCAGAAGACAGAAGAAGAAAGGAGGGATTCCGTTACAGATTTAGGGACAAGCACGGATCTGTTGACACCTCGAATTTGGACTTTTGGCCTTAAGGACTGTGAGATAGTAAAGATCTCTTGTTTTAAGCCACCTGTTTTGTGGTGCTTATACAGCAGCCTCAGGAAACTAATACTATTATCTAAATGGTTTCTTTTTGATCAACTGTCTAACTTCCATTGATCTGAATGAAAATGTCTCTCCACATTTCACCCATTTCCTCTGGTTTTGAGAGACTTGGGAACCTTCTGAATGAAGAGGCTATTTTCAGAAATAGTAATGAAAGTTTCAATTTCGGATGCATTTAATTATAATTTTAAAATGAGTAACACTTCTTCCAAAAAGATCTATCCTAAATCCATCTGGGATTCAAAGAGGCACTGAACTCAAAGGACTCAACTACTGCCACAGTCCTTAATAGATACCCAATTCTCTCTAAGAATAGCAGAGCATTATTCCAAAATTAAAATAATCACTAAAGCTGGGTGACAGAATGCCTTTATGTGTGCCTCTACAGGCCTGGTTATGCCAGATTTAATTAAGGGGTTTTATTTGCATCAATAAATTATTATCCAAGGTAAAATTAAAGTTATTCGATTTGTTCACACTCAATTTCGTTTAGGTGTACAATTAGTGGTTTAAGTCTATTGCAAAATAATTCAGCCAAGAAATCAATTTTAGCACCTACAAAAAGCCCAACCAAGCTATAATTACAATCTTCCAAATGCTAATTGCATACAGTTTTGGATAGGAAATATACATATATATCATCTCACTGTTTACCACCAAAAAATTATGCTTGCATAAAACATGGGAAAATTATCTTCGTTATTTACAACCCTCTAAAGTCTAAGATGTTCCTTTTAGGGCCCCTTTGGATGGGTCCACATTAGAAATTATTGTCTTCCTGTATATGAACCATTAACTCTTCTTGTGCAGTCAGAAGATTAAATGGGCTGAAACAGAGAGCTCCAAAGTAGGAAGCAGCAGGGGCCAGAGATCAAAGCAGGAGCTGGGACCTCAGTGCAGAGCCTAGGTTTGGGGGGAACTTCTGTCGCCTGGAGTGTCAACATATTCTCATCAATAAGAGAAAAGGTCACAAGTTGGGGGATGGGCAGGTAATGGAATAATTGATGAAAACGATATTCATTTCCAAATAGGAAATTATATACATGCTCCAGGCAGGCCAGAAGGTGACCATACTTGATGAAAAACAGTGAGAAGTAAGACGACATTCAGCAGATTGTTCTGGGAGTCTTAATGGCCTCTAGAGCTTTCTGTGTCTAAAAATACTGGACAAATTATTTGGAGCAATGTGAGAATGCAAAGGTAGTACCCACTTTAGTTGGATTTGCTATTTTGACAATATTCCCTTGCTATCTGCCAAAACCATACTCGTGGTGACAATGATGCTGAGCATTTGCATAGCAAGTCACAGTTTACAAAGGTCCAACACGTGTATCTCTCCCTGGGAGGTCCATTTGCAAGTGATTATTACTGCCATATCTGTTTTTCAGTCAGAGAGGAAACCAAGTGAGCTGAAGAAGAAATAGGACTGGAGGGGCGCCTGGGTGGCTCAGTGGGTTAAGCCTCTGCCTTCGGCTCAGGTCATGATCCCAGGGTCCTGAGATCAAGCCCCACATCGGGCTCTCTGTTCAGCGGGGAGCCTGCTTCCCCTTCTCTCTCTGCCTGCTGCTCTGACTATTTGTGATCAATCTCTCTCTCTCTGTCAAATAAATAAATAAAATCTTTAAAAAAGAAAAGAAAAGAAAAGAAATAGGACTGGAGAAAGTGGGTGATTCAGCCAAGACCCCACAACCATTCTGGTATCATATTTTGATATTACATATATTGGACATTTACATTTCCTGAGCAGTGGCAAATGCTACAACAAACAGAAATCTGCTATTGTATTTATTGTAAAGAATTACTCTGTATATTATTTCCATGCTACACTTCTTGCCTGGGACTATGGGGAGAAATTCCTAAATATCTTAGCACCATAAAGAACTGTTCTCCCGAGTATTGGACACCATCACATTCTCCCTCTGGAAAAATGAATGTATGTTCTTCTGGGCCACTTTCATTCATAATGACATTTAGGTGCCCAGGTTTTGAAAGGGAAAAGCAAGGATTGATTCAGGGAATGAAAATGGGAAAAGTTGGGGGAGGAGGTAAAACTGAGGAGAACAAGAAGATGTTAGCTTCCACTGACACTGACCACTGGTTGGTTCACTTGCGGAGAATTTTGAGTGACTCTGGCACTAAGTCTGGTGGGGAGATGGAGACAAATGCAGTGCATTCAGGGCAAGACTGGTGAGCAGTTAAGAAATATTTCTCAAGAGGAGTTGTGGAGGGCCAGCGTATAGAAACACACCAGTTTTGGGGCGCCTGGGTGGCTCAGTGGGTTAAAGCCTCTGCGTTCGGCTTGGGTCATGATCCCAGGGTCTTGGTATCGGGTCTTGGGTCTCTCTGCTCAGCAGGGAGCCTGCTTCTCCTCTCTCTCTCTGCCTGCCTCTCTGCCTACTTGTGATCTGTCTGTCAAATAAATAAATAAAATCTTTAAAAAAAAAAAAAGAAACACACCAGTTTTTTTGGTGAATAGGCAGGGCATAGTAAGATCATTGGAAAAGAACACCAGTTCCTTTCAATTTAAGAAAAATCATTCTAACAGTTACAGCAGACAGTAGACAAATAATCATCAGGGTGTCTTGTGGAACTTTCCATCCTTGGCTGGAAGTATCCAAGCAGGGACGGGAGAGCTGTCCCAAAGGGCACCATTTGGTTCAACCAAATGGCCCTGGGGTCTCTTCTGGCTCTAAATGCTGATGACTCTACAAATAAGTTCTGCTTGCCACCCGGGTTTTATTACTCCTTGGTGTTTTCTAGAGACCTCTCCATGGGGCAGTAATCCTTTCTCCCTTCTATTATCTCATGGTCACTTTAGTATATTATTTCTTTCCCCTAGCTCCTTGGCTCTAAAGAGTGATGCTAAACTTTGAAGGAATCAGGAAGTTCTGATGGAAAATTTCTATTAATTGCTGATGTATTTCTTATCTTACTCAGTAGACTTTTGTGCCCTCTCTGTACCTCACCATTGTAAATTTAATGAAGTTTTAATGGGTGAATGAATGAGTGTGAAATTAGCTTGGCAACTAATTATGAAAACAAAATTCCAGCCTTTAAGGAGAAAAGAAAAGGGAATAATCCAGAAAATTTTTCAACCTTTTAAAGCAGGTTTAAAAATTATTAGCAACAATATTTCATGATTTATAAACATACTCTCAGCAAACTGGAAATAGAAAATTTCCTAAAATGATTTTTTATAAGTAGGCTCTATGGCCAGTGAAAGGCCCAGTGGCGGGCTTGAATTCACGACCCTGAGATCAAGACCTGAGATGAGAACAAGAGTCAGATGCCTGAGTCACTCAGGCAATCCCCTAAAATAACTCTTAAAAAAAAAAAACTATAAAAATATGTAGCATGCTACATCGTGCTAAATGGTGAGGTATTAAGAAATAATTAATTTAAAATCAAATAATACAAGGATGCTTGCCATTGCCATCTCCAGTAAACATTTTAATAAAGGTTCTACACTGTGTGATAAGACAAGAAAAATAGGGGCGCCTGGGTGGCTAAGTGGGTTAAGCCTCTGCCTTCAGCTCAGGTCATGATCCCAGGGTCTTGGGATCGAGCCCTGCATCGGGCTCTCTGTTCAGCAGGGATCCTGCTTCCCCCTCTCTCTGCCTGCCTCTCTGCCTACTTGTGATCTCTGTCTGTCAAATAAATAAATAAAATCTTTTTAAAAAAAAAAAAAGACCAGAAAAATAAGGTATAAAGAACACAGAATAAAAAACAAAACCGGTAAAATTCCTAAGTGGTATGTTTACCCCAGAAAACCCATGAATTGGAATAAAATCAATATGCAAAAGTCAACTGTATAACTGTACACCAGCCATTAACAGTAAAAGAAAAACAAAATAAAAAATAACAATTTATAAATGCAACCAAAAAGGTGTAGTCATCAAAAGAAACGAAATCTTGCCATTTGCGACAACATGGATGGAACTAGAGCGTATCATGCTTAGTGAAATAAGTCAAGCGGAGAAAGACAACTATCATATGATCTCCCTGATATGAGGGAGTGGTGATGCAACATGGGGGCTTAAGTGGGTAGGAGAAGAATCCATGAAACAAGATGGGATAGGGAGGGAGACAAACCATAAGTGACTCTTAATCTCACAAAACAAACTGTGGGTTGCTGGGGGGAGGGGGGTTGGGAGAAGGGGGGAAGGTTATGGACATTGGGGAGGGTATGTGCTTTTGGGTAAATTGGAAGGGGAGATGAACCATGAGAGACTATGGACTCTGAAAAACAGTCTGAGGGGTTTGAAGTGGCGGGGGGGTGGGAGGTTGGGGTACCAGGTGGTGGGTATTATAGAGGGCACAGCTTGCATGGAGCACTGGGTGTGGTGAAAAAATAATGAATACTGTTTTTCTGAAAATAAATAAATTGGAAAAAAAAAAGGTGTAGGCATAAAGTATCTAAGAATGAGGGCATCTGGGTGGCTCAGTGGGTTAAAGCCTCTGCCTTCGGCTCAGGTCAAGATCTAAGCATCCTGGGATCGAGCCCCACATCGGGTTCTCTGCTCAGCATGGAGCCTGCTTCCTTCTCTCTCTGCCTACTTGTGATCTCTATCAAATAAATTTAAAAAAAAAATCTAAAAAAAAAAGTATCTAAGAATGAATAAGTATAAAGAACCTATAAGAAATGACAAAAGATTAAAGGACTTTTTTTTTTTGTAAATTTACTTTTGACTTGATAATTGACTCTCTCTGCTTGACTTATTTCACTCAGCATAATCTCTTCCAGTCCCATCCATGTTGCTACAAAAGTTGGGTATTCATCCTTTCTGATGGAGGCATAATACTCCATAGTGTATATGGACCACATCTTCCTTATCCATTCATTCGTTGAAGGGCATCTTGGTTCTTTCCATAGTTTGGCGACAGTGGCCATTGCTGCTATGAACATTGGGGTACAGATGGCCCTTCTTTTCACGACATCTGTATCTTTGGGGTAAATACCCAGGAGTGCATCACATGGTTTCACTTATTTGTGGAGCATAACAAATATCATGGAGGACAAGGGGTGTTAGAGAGGAGAAGGGAGTTGGGGTAAATTGGAAGGGGAGGTGAATCATGAGAGACTATGGACTCTGAAAAACAATCAGTCAATTTTTTTAACTTTATTTTATTTTTTCAGTGTTCCAAGATTCACTATTTATGCACCACACCCAGTGCTCCATGCAATATGTGTCCTCCTTAATACTCATCACCAGGCCCTCCCAACCCCTATCCCCCTCCCCTCCAAAACCCTCAGTTTGTTTCTCAGCATCCACAGTCTCTCATGGTTTGTCTCCCCCTCCAATTTCCCCCAATTCATTTCTCCTCTCCATCTCCCAATGTCCTCCGTGTTATTTCTTATGCTCCACAAGTAAGTGAATAAGTGAAACCATATGAAAATTGACTCTCTCTCTGCTTGATATATTTCACTCAGCATAATCTCTTCCAGTCCCATCTATGTTGATACAAAAGTTGGGTATTCATTCTTTCTGATGGAGGCATAATTGTGTATATGGAACACATCTTCTTTATCCACTCGTCTGTTGAAGGGCATCTTGATTCTTTCCACAGTTTGGCGACTGTGGCCATTACTGCTATGAACATTGGGGTACAGATGGCCCTTCTTTTCACTATGTTTTATCTTTGGGGTAAATACCCAGTAGTGCAATGACAGTAACTCTAGTTTTAGTTTCTTAAGGAATGCAAGTTGGTGCAACCACTTTGTAGTTTTGTTTTGTTTTGTTTTGTTTTAAAGGAAAATGCTCTTGAACCAATGTGGTATTTCTCTAAACTTGTCCGTTCATTCTATTGATGGTGCATTACTGAACTACATTTATTATAGAATGACCAAAAATACAACTGGAGTGTCATGGACTTCATGTTTTAAAATGAAAAGATTGAGAATTGATTTGAGGAGATTATATGGGAAGGGTTTCTCTCTCATATTTATTAAAATTGTAAGGTCTATAAAGACCTCAGGTGGAATATAAGTAGTACCACCATAATGACATCACTGGTCATAGCTAGTAGTCAAATTAAGGGATTAATTGTATAATAATTCAGGTGACTAATGTTCAGAATATTCATTGTTCACTTTATGTCTGAGCCACCTATGAGCTACTCAGGATTCTTGGTTGTAAACACCAGGAAAAGGATTTCTCAGAGGCTGTGAAGTAACTCATCGAACACTCCGGGGAAGCCTGGTTCGCCAGGCTGGAAAACTAGACATGACAGATGGTAGCTGGTGAAGGTCATGTTTCAGGAATCACCTCGTTAGGGCACCCCAGCTTCTGTCACTAGTGCTTCTAACCCTATACCCTCGTGGTGTCCTAGCCTCTCCTACTTCACACACCAAGTCCTTGCTGGGAGCATCCAGTGGCCAGGTTTTGTTTTTGTTTTTGTTTTTGTTTTAAAGACTTTATTTATTTATTTGACAGAGAGAGACACAGCGAGAGAGGGAACACAAGCAGGTGGAGTGGCAGAGGGAGAAGCAGGCTTCCTACTGAGCAGGGAGCCCCAATGCGGGGCTCCATTCTAGGACCCTGGGATCATGACCCAAGCCGGAGGCAGCCGCTTAATGACTGAGCTACCCAGGCGCCCCAGTGGCCAGGTTTAAGCCACACACCTAGCTCTTAGCTGCCGGGATTCAGTGTGGGCACACTGTCTGATCTTTTTGGTCTCTGAATTCCATAAATTTAGAAGCGGGATACAAATGCTAGGTACTGCAGATGAATGAATGAATGAATGAATGAATGAATGAATGAGTGAATGGCTAGAAGGGGAAGGAAGAAGAAAGGAGTGAGAAAGAAGAGGAGAGGAGAATGGGAGGTTAAAATTATCTGCATTCCTTTGTACAAATGGCTTCTAGGATGCCTGGGTGGCTCAGCTGGTTAAACATCTGACTTGATTGGAGCTCAGGTCATGATCTCAGGGTCATCAGGCTTCACACTCAGCAGAAAATCGGCTTGAAATTCTCTCTCCCTCTGCCCCTACTCCTGCTTGAACACATTCTCTCTCTCTCTCAAATAAATAAATAAATCTTTTTTAAAAAATGTTGGCTTCTGAAGCCCATCTAAGACTGAATCTAAATTTCTAAAGTTGGTAGGGAGGGAGAGTTTCAACAGGTAACTTCCATTTGCTTAACTTGTCCATCCGGTGATATTTTCAAATTTGAGAATTATTGGTGTAAATAATGCAATTCCACAAATCTGCTTCATCTTTCTGCGACTTTGGATGACTTAAGTTTGCTATTTGAAGGTTGGGACATGTCCTAAAAGGGTTCCAAATTTCTTTTCCTCCCAATTGTGTCTTTATTCGTCTCTGCGTGCATTTCTTGAAGATGCATAGCACCTAGTTCAATCTAATAATGAACAGCTTTAGGATTTGAATACTTAGAGTCTCAAGAAGAGAAATATCCTGAATCTTTAAAATAAACAGTAATAGTTGTCACTTAACTAGCAATGCCTACGTGCCCTCCACTGTTCTAAGCATTCCCCGTGTCTTATCTAACTTATCCTTCTGTGAACTCAGAATCCCCATTTTACAGATGAAAAGACTGAGACTTCAAGCTGTTAAATAGTTAACCTGAGCTAATGAATGGAGTATCAGAGGTTTGAATCTAAGTAATTTGCTCAATAGCCTCAACCACTATTTAATTCATCTGAGGAAAGATAAATTTAAAAATTCATTTAAATTCATTTATTGGCCACAAATAAGTCATGCAGTAAAAATAGAGCAAAACAGGGGCATCTGGGTGGCTCAGTCTGTTAAACATCTGCCTTCGGCATAGGTCAGGTTGTCAGGGTCTTGGGATTGAGTTCCGAGTCAGGCTCCTGCTCAGTAGGGAGTCGCTTCTCCCTCTCCTTCTGCCTCCTCCTGCCTGTGCTCTCTCTCTCTCTCAAATAAATGAATAAAATATTTTAAATAATAGAGCAAAATATACAAATATTTAGCACCACTAAAATGGTCTCTTACTTTGGCCTTGCTAAATCTGCTTTCCTATCTTTGCTATCAGTGGCTAAACAGCACATTAACAAACGTTTGTTACTCACTGAGTCCCTGTGAACTCCCCAGGTCCGCCCGGTCTGCTGTCCCTTGCCTCTCAGCATGGCCAGCTTCTCTGTGGATCCTTTAGCGAGAAGACTTACTTTTTGGAGCTGTATCTTATCTCCTGTCCTTACAGAGCAGCTCTTGACTAGAGGGAATAAAGAAATCTGATCTTACATAATTCTCTATACTCCTCCCCTTAAGGATTCAGCCTGGTTTAAATGTCATTGATTCACTTAAAAGAAGAATTTACATAAAATCAAGTTTTTAAAATACACCCTGCATATTAAATAATTAGGAACAAAAACATGTTATGGGGTCAGAACAGGCATACTGATTGATAAGAAAGCAGGTGTACTGACTGAGTGGTATGGCTGAAAGATCTGGCCATCCAAGGCTCACTAAGTGTTTCTCACCTGCTCAACATAGGTGTCAACAAGAGAAAAACAGGAGGTGCCCCCTGTCCACCCTGGTACCTAACATACTCGGGCAAACGACACCAGCTATCCCACAGAACAAAAGTAGACAGTATATTCAAAAGAGCTAGATTGGCTTTTCCCATAAACAGATGCAGGGGAATGTGGGCTGGATGACAGAGTGTTGGGTGATTCACACATAACTGGTTGAACAAACACACCCAACAGAGCAGATTAGTGAGCAAATGTCAGCTTCTGGTGAGGTCACAATTGGCTCTCTCCTCATCCCAGTCTTGTCCAGTGTTTTTATACATGATTCAGATATAAGAGGGGTCGTATAGTTGACCAGATGTATGTCACCATGAAACCAGGAATGACAGTCAAGACGTCAAATAACAGAATCAGAATCCTAAAACCCGCAGTGTTGCCCCGATCTGCCAGCCTGGTCGGGGTGTTGTGTCCAGATGGAAGGAAGGGATGTGCTCATCGTGTCCAGTGCTGTACTTACCACACTTGTGGTGGTCTTTCAGGAGCAGCACATCCTAAGGGGAACTTTACATTAGAGCAGACTCTAGGCAAAGTGACCAGGAAATGTGACTGGAAACCAGTGTAACTAAGGGCAGATGTGCCATCTAGCATAGGAGACGTAGGCTAGGATTTCACGAGATCCATTGCCATACATTTAAGGGAATACCTATGAAACAAGATAGGACTTTCAGCTTATTCTGTGTCATTCCACAAGTCTGAACTTACATAAGACAGGGTTTGACTTTAGGGAAAGAAAAGGAGTATCGAGGGGCACCTGGGTGGCTGAGTCAGTTAAGCATCTGCCTTTAGCTCAGGTCATGATCCTGCTGCGGGGTCCTGGGACAGATCCCCACATGGGGTTCCCTGTTCAGCGGGGAGTCTGCTTCTCCCTCTCCTTCTACCCCTCCTCCCCCCAATTGTGCACCCACATGCTGTCTCTCAAATAAATAAATAAAATATTTTTTAAAAGAAAAAGAACATTGACTTAGTACCTATCTAGTGCCAGAAACTGTGCTTACCAATTTCATAATAATTCTCCTATCAAAAAAATAAGATACTTATCTTTTAAAAGATTTTATGTATTTATTTGTTAGAGAGAGAGAGAACACAAGCAGGGGAGCAGCAGAGGGGGAAGGAGAAGCCGGATCCCTGCTGAGCAGGGAACCTGATGTGGGATTCAATTCCAGGGCCCTGGGATCATGACCTGAGCCAAATGCAGATGCTTAACAGATTGGGCCACCCAGGTGCCCCGATACTTATTATTTCCCCATTTTATGTGTTGTTCTATTTATCTATTACTAAATAGCAAACTTATTACAAAACTTAGTAGCTTAAAATAACCACATATTCTTCTACTGTGTCACCCGTCTGTGGGTCAGGAATTTGGGCAAGGAGAGCTTACCCCTGCTCCATGGTGCCTGGGGCCTTGGCAGGAATGACTTGAATGGCTGGGGGCTATTCAGGCATCCGATTCTGTCTCTCCATCCAGCTGCAAAGGTGGGCTTCCTCATAACATGGCACCCTCAGGACAGGTGAACCTCTTAGATAGGGCTCAGGGCTCCAAGAGGTGAGGCAGCTGCTCCCCTCTTCTTGGGTCTAGAGGAGCCAGCAGAGAACCTTCCCTGCACTGCACTGGTTGGGGGTGCTCCCAGGGCCAGCCCACATTCAGGGCGAGGGAATGGGAGAGAGGGCATAAGGCTCTGTACCTTATGACCCATCACACAGTGGGGAAGAAGCACGGGGTCATTGGAACTGGCAGAGTCAGGACTCAAACCAGATCTGACCAATTGATCATCCCCCTCAGAATTCTCAGGCCCTTGGGTGCCCTCCCAGATGTCCCCTAAATATGTGTTTTCTGCCCCAGCCTGGCTTCTAAACTTTGTCTCTAACTGTGAACTATGCATCTGTTTGAATTTCGAGACAGCCTCTCAGACTCAGCAGGAGCAGGCAGGAATCCTAAATCCATCATGAAGCCCCTACCCCAAACTAGGCAAACCAGCAGCCCCTAACACCCACCCAGTCTCGTGAGCTCAGCACCTCATGGTGACTCTGTCCCCACTGTCTCTCATTTCCTGAGCCCCAGTCAGTCACTAAGGTCTGTGGGTTCACATGCACTGCAGCCTGAGAGACTGCTCAAGGGTCTGGCCCCCCAGCCCCTCAAGAAGACCCCTCCCCAAGCTCGCTCCACCTCAGCCATACTGTCCTGTAGCTCCTCGACCCCCACACCTGCCTTCAAGTTCCTGCTCAGATACCATCTCCAAGAGGTCACCCTAGGTCCCTTAGCCCTTCCGTCCCCTAAGCTCATTTTCTCCTTCACAGTATTTATCATTACGTGATAGGACAGTGACTGTTTATTTGCTTATTTACAGATTGTCCCTGTCTCTCACTGGAACAGTGCTGTTCAATAGAAATACAGTACAAGCCATGTATGTGACTTTACATTTTATAGTAGCCACATGTTAAAAGCCAGAAAGAAACAGGTGAAATTAATTTTAATGATATATTTTATCTAGCCCAAGATACCCAGAATATTATTTCGACAAATAATCAGTATTTTTTTTTAAAAAGGATTAATGGGAAATATTACATGTTTTTGTCTCAGTGTTGAGTTCTGATGTGCATGCTCTCCCTGCACATCTCATTGAGACTGGCCCCATTTCAAGGGCTCAGGGGACCCAGGAGCTGCACCTGTGTTTAGACAATGCTGCTCTAAAACTCAAGTTTCAGGGGTCAGCGGCCTCGTCCTCCTTATGCACTTCTCTATTCTCGGTGCCTGAAACAGTGCCTGGCACTTAGCCAATGTTTGTGGATTGCATGAATCTGATAAAGTACATGCCTCCCTTGGTTTTGGGTCCCTCCCTCTACACCAGCCTTGGTTCCTTCTCACCGGAAGGTGAGGCAAGAGCTTGCTCCCTGGCGGCCCCTGACGGTGTGGCCAGTAGCTTTTCCCTTTCCACCTGGAGCGTTCTCCCCTTGTCACCAGTTCCAGAACTCACTGGAAAGAGGCTCTCTGAGGGAGCAGCCAGGGGGCTGTGTCTGTGCCTGCCTCCAGTTCATCATCACTAGCCATCAGGGAGATTCAAATCAAAACCACATTGAGATAACATCTTACACCAGTTAGAATGGCCAAAATTAACTAGACAGGAAACAAGTGTTGGAGAGGATGAGGAGAAAGGGGAACCCTCTTACACTGTTGGTGGGAATGCAAGTTGGTGCAGCTACTTTGGAAAACAGTGTGGAGATTCCTCAAGAAATTAAAAATAGAGCTTCCCTAGGACCCTGCCATTGCATTCCTGGGTATTTACCCTATAGATACAGATGTAGTGAAAAGAAGGGCCATCTGTACCCCAATGTTCATAGCAGCAATGGCCACGGTTGCCAAACTGTGGAAAGAACCAAGATGCCCTTCAACGGACGAATGGATAAGAAAGATGTGGTCCATATACACTATGGAGTATTATGCCTCCATCAGAAAGGATGAATACCCAACTTTTGTAGCAACATGGACGGGACTGGGAGAGATTATGCTGAGTGAAATAAGTCAAGCAGAGAGAGTCAATTATCATATGGTTTCACTTATTTGTGGAGCATAAGGAATAACATGGAGGACATGGGGAGATAGAGAGGAGAAGGGAGTTGAGGGAAACTGGAGGGGGAAATGAACCATGAGAGACTATGGACTCTGAAAAACAATCTGAGGGTTTTGAAGGGGCAGGGGTGGAAAGGTGGGTGAGCCGGGTGATGGGTATTAAGGAGGGCACGTATGGCATGGAGCACTGGGTGTGGTGCATAAACAATGAATTCTAGTACACTGACAAGAAATTTAAAAAATAAAACTTAAAAAATTAAAGATTAACGATAAAAAAAAAATTAAATCCAGGAAAGCTGTAGACTATGCCTGATCTGGTGGCCCCGCTGACAGGCACCTGACCACAGCCTCTTCCCTGTTCGGCCAGAGTGCCTATGACTCCAGTTCTCTCTCCTCTGCAATCCCTGCCCTCACCCTTAATCCTAAACTCTGGGATAGGGGTCCTCTCAGGGATTTCTAAAGGTCTTCAGTATAATTTAGGCTGAGAATGCTGACATCCAGCCTCATGCATTTTGAATGAGGAAACTGGTGGTCAGAGGTCTGTTTGGTCTGAGCTTTGCCTACCATGATGGCCAGCTGTAAGGGCACATTGGGCCCTGAGTGCCCACTGCCTGTCCACCTGCTTCTGCGACAGTGTGGCGCCAGCCCACGGCTCCAGCTCTTGGCCTTGGCTGACAGTCCCAATCCTCTTGTCCCTGGATGTCACATCTACGTGTGGCCCAGAGTGGCCAGCTGGCTTTTAGTTTCTCTTCTACTGATTCTTTTTTTGCTAACGGCTTTACTGAGATATAATGCATGTACCATACAAATGTCCCTTTAAAGAGTACGATTCATAGTTACCCAAAGGATACAAAGGGTGATCCAATCCAATCTAATGCTGCACCCCAGTGTTTATAGCAACAATGTCCGCAATAGGCAAACTATGGAAAGAGCCCAGATGTCCGTCGACAGATGAATGGACAAAGAAGATTTGGTTCATATGTGCAATGAAATACTAGTTGGCCGTCAAAAGAAAGAGATCTTATCATTTTCAACAATGTGGTTGGAACCAGAGGGTATTATGCTAAGCAAAATAAGTCAGAGAAAGACAATTATCATATGATCTCACTCATATGTGGAATTTAAGAAACAAAACAAATGAACATAGGTGAAGGGATGGAAAAGTAAAATAAGATAAAAACGGAGGGAAGAAAGCCATTAAGAGACTTGTAATTATGGGAAACAAACTGAGGATTGCTGGAGGGAGGTGGGTGGGGGAAGGGATAACTGGGTGACGGGCATTAATCCTTAATGGGCACGTGATGGAATGAGGGTTCCATGCTGAGGGTTCCATGCAACTGATGAATCACTGAACTCTACCTCTGCAACCAATACTATGTTAACTAATTGAATTTAAATATAATAAAAAAAATTTTTTTAAAAGACTATGATCCAATGGATTTTGCTGTATTTACAGGTATGTGCAAATACCACCGTGGTTCCTTTTAGACATTTATCATCACCAGTAAAAGAGAAACCCCACCCCCTCATCCTTCTCCCTGACGGCCCTCAGGAACCAGTCCTCCACCCTCTATCTCCATAGAGCTCCCCATTCTGAACACTCCCTGAACGACTGGGATTGCACCGTAGGTTGTCTTCTCTGACTGGCTTCTTTCACTTAGCATCACGTTTCCAAGGTTCCTCTTGCGGCGTATCCCTTCCTCTTCATGGCTAAGTAACATTCCACTGTGTGGACCTGCCCATTCATCAGCTGACGGACATTTGGATTCTTTCCACCTTTCTGCTATCAGGAATAACGCCGTATGAACACTCATGTACAAGCCCCCACCAGTTCTCGCTGTATCTCGCTGCCAGGTTAACCTTTGGCAAACATGGGAGAGCAGGTCAGTTTACTCTTCAGACACTTTGCAGGGGCTTGCCAATGGGGAAAGTTCGATGTCTTAGCTCCTCATAGCTGGGGCTCCCTCCATTCCACGCTGGCCTCAGAGAAGCCACGGAGGGAGGGCCAGGGCTTGGAGCCCTGGTCAGGCAAGGGCTTTGGAGCCAGAGGTCACATCTACAGGGTTAGTGGGCTAAGTCAGACCCAAGGCCAGCCAGGTTTCAGGGTTAGGGGGGAACGGGGATGATTCTTTCACTTTGATTTACTATCAAACTGAAATAGGCAACAAGCACATTGAAGATGCCAGGGGATGTGATCTGTAGGGCTCCCCACTGCCTCCTACAGAGATGCCCAGGCTCAGCGGGCAGCTGGTCCAGCTCTGAGAGGACAGAGCCCGGCCTCTCCTCAGCTGGAGAGGGACCATGTCAGCACTCAGCATCCTCCGCGTTACTACCGCAGTCACACACATCGTGTCCTACCTCTTCCAGCCTCATTGGTTACCACCATAGCGCCTCTTCTCACCCGTGAAAGGTGGTCATAATAGCACATAATAGCTCATAGGATTCTTCAGAATGCGTGCATACGTGCTCACACCGGGCCAGAACAAGGAAGGACTCAATGCATGTTGGCCATGACTTCTTCCCAAGGCAAACGCTTTGTTCTGGGGAAACTTATCTCCAACCTGTGCCCATCCCCTCTTCACACCAGGCATCTCAATTCTCTGATTAACCAAGTTCTGGCTATTTCTACTAGTTTCTTATTGCTGCTGTACCAGATTACCACAAACTCAAATGCAATGGCCTAAAACACACAAATTTATTTTCTTACTGTTCTGGAGGGCAGAAGACCAAAATTGGTCAGAGTGGGCCAAAATCAAAATGTTATCAGGGCTGCGTTTCTTCTGGGGACGCTAGGTGAGAATTGTTTCCCTGCCCTCTCTAGCTTCTCAACGCCACCCACAGGCCTTGGCTCATGGCCCCTTCCTCCCTCTTGAAAGCGAGCAGTGGCTGGTGGCATCTTTCTCAAACAGCATCTCTCTGCCTCTCTGAGTCCGTTTTCACATCCCCCTGACTCTCCTGACTGCTTCCCCCCTTAGGACTTCATTGGACCATCGGATAATCCAGGCTAATCCCCCCATCTTAAATCGCCTCATTAGCAACCTTAATTCCCCCCCCAGCCTAATCCCCTCCATTGCCACAAAACTGCTCATTGTTGCAACTCCTGGAATCAGAGCTTGGGTATCTCTGGGGACCATTATTCTGCCTAACACACTGTTCTTTAATGTTCACTTCTGGTCTCCCCTTGCCACTCGGGTCTTCCCCAAATGACCCAGCCCTCTGACTTCTTTCCTGAATGTCCCCAAAACTTGTCATCTGTAAGCTTCATTTGATATAGCTTTTGTGTCATCATGGACTATTCCCTAAGCGAAATGTAAGATCCAGAAAGGCATGGACCATGTGTCACCCCATGAGGGAGACTGGGTGGCAGACACAGACCTGGGAGCCAAGAGCCCTTGCTTCCATTCCAGCTCCTGACTAGAAAACCCTGGGCAATTTTCTGAACATCTGTGATTCTCATTTTCCTCTGTAAAGTGGGGTTCATCCATAACTCCAGCCCTAGCCATTGTAAGAATCAAACTAAAGCAACATAATAACAAAAAAAACAACTCAATTTTAAAAAAAGAATGGGCAAAGAACTTGAGTAGACATTTCTCCAAAGGAGATAAATGAAGGACCAACAAGCACATGAGAAGATGCTCAACATCATTAGGAAAATGCAAATCAAAATCATCATGGGATACTACTTTGTATCCAATTAGGATGGCTATTATAAAAAAAAAGACAGAGAATTACAAGTGCTGGAGAGGATGTGGAGAAAATGGAACCTCAGTGCACTGCCGGCAGGAATGTAAAATGGTGCAGCTGCTGTGGGAAACGGTAGGACGATTCTTCAAAAAAGTAACCATCGAATTACCATATGATCCAGCAATTCCACTTCTGGGTATACACCCAAAATAAGTTAAAGCAAGGATTTGAGCAGATACATATACAGATACAGGTGTTCCCCCACGTTCACAGCCGCATTATTCACAATAGCCAAAACATAAAGCAACCCGAGTGTCCATCCATCCACAGATGAAGGCATAAACACAATGTGATAGAGACAGATGATGGGATATTATTCCATCTTAACGAGGAAGGAAGTTCCGGGACGTGCCACAAAGTGGATGAACCTGAAGGATTTCGTGCTAAATGAAATGAGCCCATCACGAAAGATGAATATTGCATGATTTCACATATGAGGTTCCTTGAATAGTCAGGTTCACAGAGGCAGAAAGGAGAGAGGTGGTTGCCAGGGGCTAAAGGGTTGGACAGGAGTTAGTGCTTAACAGGGACAGAGTTTCAGTCTGGGATGGAAAACTTCCCGGAGATGGATGGTGGTAAGGGCTGCAGAATGCTATGAAGGTATTTCATGCCCCTGAACAGTGCACTTAAAATCGTTAGGATGGCATATGCTATGTGATGTGTGTTTTACCACAACAAAAAAACACAGCAGTGCAAGTGCTCGGCAGCTATAACGTGTACAAATTCTAGGTGACCATATTCCTGATATGCCATGGTCCCCTCACCATCTTCCTGCACATATTCTAGTTCCCAATAAATAGTTGTTAACACGATGCAGAGAGTCCCCCCAGGGAAATATAACCTTCTCTTCTCTTCTTCCCCAGCCCATCTGCAGATGGGTATAGCTGATCACCTTACCTGACGATGTCTTTTAAACGAGAGCAGTCTGAACGTTTTTAATGTAGCACAACATGGAAAGGGATGCAGAAAGCAAGGTAGAAAGAGACGTGTGTGCGTTGTGCATTCATGGATTTATGTTTATAATCCAATGATGCTATTTTTTTTTTTAAGTCTGCTAAAGCTGTTTCCACCTGCTGGTTTCTTTTGGTGACCCGAATATGTGCGTGCATTCTCCATATGTTTTGGAGTCAGCACACACAAGCTGTGTTTGTCCCCCGCCTGACTTTACGCAAGGGAAGCAGAAGCCACAGCACGTAGCCCAGGGAGCCCGAGATCACGAGCCAAGCTGCATGCGGGATAGGTAGGGACTGAGGGAACCAATAAGACCTAATAACCTCACCCATTCTCCTAATTGCTTTCTTCTCACAGAGAACCACACCAGAAGCTCTGCTGGTCCTCAGGGAAATCTCTGCTTGTTATGAGGCCGGTGGGCAATCCTTCCATCACTGTGAAATGCTGGCAGTTTGTGTCAACAAATCCAATTTCAGTCAATCAATAGACAACCTGCCTCCCAGCTCTGTCCTCGCAGCCCCGCGGAGCTGAGAGCTGGCTTCGCCTTCCTCCCAGCCCTGCCCACAGGAGACCTGACAGGGAGAGCTACTGGCTGGGTAGAGGCTGTGCCTGCAGTGGGTCAGGCTGGTTGTGGCAGAGGGCCATGGACAGGGAGGGTCCCACTGCCCGGCAGAAGCACGTGCTGTGTGTCGGTTAGAAGAGCTAGCTCATACCGACAGATCCAGGTAGGGGAGCCGGCTTTGCTACTTTGGGCTGCATGGCCTTTGGCAGGTTCAACTCTTTGAGCTCCAGGTTCCTTATATCTAAGGCAGGATGGCAATGGTGCCTACCTCCAGCCTTGTGACAAGTGTTACAATGCACGCAAGGCACTCAGCCCATCTCTGGCCCACACTAAGTATAAAGAGGGAGAGGTATTGGTGATCTGCCAAGGCTTACAAGCCAAATAGGGCTGTACATGGGAGCTACCGTGGATTTCACAGCCATCATTAGCAGCAGCGTCATTACCACTGTCTTCTTGAATCCTGTGTGGAAAACAGCTCGGGTTTCTACTAGTGGAGTGGGAACCATCCCATGCAGCTATACTAATATGGAGGAGAGCTTTGACTGCTAGTTCATGAAGGTACACTAAGCGGAGATGCTCAGTGGTTGTCATCAGTGCATGCAAAAAGAAACATCCAAATGGTAGTGTCCTCATCAGAAGCCTGGCACCTGGCCTCAGGAGGGCCATTTGCAGGTAGATGTGCCTAAGGAGGTTTGCTTCACTGCATGGCATAACACCCATTAGGGACAGGGTTTGTCCTCAGACATACTGGTCCAGAAAGCAGGCCAAAAGGACCCCATAGCAGGTCCCTAAGATTTCTGCATTTCCCCTGGGAAGCCAGAAAGAACAAAACCCTCCCCATAAAGGAGCCCTCTCACACACGGTGGAGGGCACAGCTTCATAGATCTGTGGATGCTAGAGGTCCCAGCTGGGCGAGAGAGTTAACCAAGCTCTACTTCTTGCCTACTGGCCAACATGCCTAATATACTGGGGCAGGGGGATGGTGAGACCCAGCTGCGTGAACATGTGAATTCCCCAAAGGGTAGGCAGCCGCAAAACCCCTCATGGCAGGATGCACAGGGGCAGGCAGAATGGAGCTCTAGTCAAGATCCAGGAGCATGGGATTTGTAACTAAGCAAGGATGCAAACAATCCTCCAGCAGGAAATCGTAAGAAGGAAGGACCTTGGAGTGCATTTCATGCCTACTGCTGCTGCTACTGTTTTGTTAAACTGGAAAGAGAAAGAGATAATTAAAGGTAAGGTTTCCAGATGCAGACTGCCCTAATATTTATGGACTTTCTAATCTGAGGCAGACACTGTGAGAGACCCTTCCACATTTATTATTTCATTTTATGCATCACAATATCCCTGCCTGCCTGGTATATTTACTTTGTTTTGTTAAATGAGGAAGCAAAGGCCCAGATATAACCAGAAAGCTCAGGGACCTGGCACAGAGCAGGTGTTTAGTAATGAGAGATTAACAGAGACTTGCCCAGGGTCTCAGTCAGAAGGAAAGATTCAAATGCAGATTCTAAAGGCCCAGGTTACTCCTGACCCCACTACTCTCTCTCCGTACCTGCTTGCTGGGAGGTCTTCACCAGGGATGGGTTTTGGCCCCTGGGAAAAACTTCCAGATGGAGGAAATAAAGCTTTTTTTCTGGGGGAATCTGCTCTTAGAAGAGCAGTCAGACTTCCATGCAGCCCAAGGGGAGATCCCTCCAAACACGTAAGGTAGTCCCAGATATTTGGAAGGCACAGTCAAAGATTCTGAATTAAAAAGAAAAAAGAGAGAGAGAGAGAGAGAAAGGCCCAGGCCAGGAAAATGTGAACTGTATCTGCTATGAAATTGGGCTTTTCTTGTGTGGCAGGGGGTCAGATCCTGCACCCTTTCTGGAATTTACCTTATTGTGATGACAATGAAAACAAAAAGAGCAAAAACCAGGTCGCCATGCATGTTTGGGAAACGTGGACCTGAGACATGTAAGCACGGTGGGAAAGTCATTACTCTTAGAAATTTAATTGCTGGATAGACGTGACAGCAATCTGGATTTCTGCCCCACCCTAACAGGCTCATAGAGAACAACTCAACATGCTTAAAATCAAATGAGTCAGCCTCTGCCCCCACCCACACCCACCACCACCAAGGGAAACATGGCTGGCATTTGCTACTTGGGTTTGTGGCATCGTCCTCCACCCAGATTCTCAAACTAGATGCTGGGGATATGTGCTGGGAACCACCCCTCTCCATCTAGCAGGACTCCTAGTGCCAAAGGCTCTCCTTAACACTGTCACTGCCCAGTGGCATCCTTCTTCCATTCTTATACACAAGCTTCTAGGCCAGCCTCCCCAGGTACAGTCTTAACCCTCCTCTGCCTATCAGTGGTTCCACAGAGATCCCTCTAAAATTCTAATTTGACCATGGCACCCCCTACTTATCAACTTCCATCACTCACCAGCACTGAAGAATCTAGAGTCCAAGTTTTTTTTAACATACTCTGAAAACCTGCATGATCCCCAAGGATGGATGCATGGGGCCTGCCTCCCAAGGACCCCCCCCCCCCGCTAGGTAAACAAGCACTACTGAGAGAGTTCATTTTATGGGTCAACTTGCTAGGTTAGAAGTATTCATCTGCTTGGGCTGCCATGCAACACACCACAGACTGGGTGGATTAAACAGCAGAAATGTATTTCCTTGCGGTTGTGGAGGCTGGAAGTCCAAGATCAAGGCGCCAGCAGGATTGGCTTCTTCTGAAGTCTACTCCTTGGCCAACAGACAGCCACCTCCCTGTGTCCTCACACGGTCAGCCCTCTGTGCCCACGCATCCCTGGTGTTTCTCTGTGTGTCCTAATCTCCTCTTCTAAGGACATCAGTCAGAGTAGATAAAAGCCCACCCTAACAGGCTCATTTTAACTTAAACACCTCATCAGGGGTCCTATCCTCAAATACAGTCACAATCCAAGGTTTAGGAGGTTCGGACTTCAACATAGGGATTTGGAGGGACATAACCCAGCCCATGAGAGCCATAGTATCTAGTTTGAGTTCAAACATGAGTTTAGTATATGTGCTGCCGAAGCGAGCACAAACACGAGTTTAGATGTTGCTGTGAAGGTATTGTCTTTTTTAGGTGTGACTGAAATTTAAATCAACAGTCTTTGAGTAAAACAGATTATACTCTGTAACATAAGTGGGCCTCGTTCAATCAGTTGAAGGCCTTTAGAGACAAGACTGGGGTTCCCTGAGGAAGAGGGTAGGCTGCCTTTGGACTTGAGCCACAATATCAGTTCAACCCTGGCTCTGCAGATTTCAGACTTGTCAGGCCCTACAATTGAGTGAGGCAATTCCTCAAACAAATCTCATGTATATATATATATATATATATATATACACACACACATATATATACACACACACATATATGAAATAAATATACATATATGCATCTGTGTGTATATATATATATGCACGTGTGTGTGTGTGTATACACACATATCCTATGGGTTTTATTTTTCTGAAGAACCCTGACTAACCTTAGTCATATATCCCAAAAGATACCAGATAAAATATAAAAATGTTTATATACAAGGGTAGGCAGTCAAAATTGGTATGGTGTTTTCAAAGTCATCAGGAACCCAGGCTACTTCCATCTTTGTACTCCACAGTTCTTAGCGTGCTATCTCATGGTCCAAGCTGGCTGCTTGAGCTCCAGATAGCGTGTCTCCATTCCAGCCAACAGGAGAGAGGAAAGGAAATGAAAGGAAACACCTCCTCCCTTTGGAGACAGTTGCTGTAAGTTGAACATGAACACCTCCTCAGCCAGAATTCAGTCACATCTAGTTGCAAGGAAATCGGGAATGTACTCTCTATTTCAGAATATGTGCAGAAGGTTTTATGTAATGGCAGAAAGGGGGGAATGGATGTAGCATTGCACCACAATACATTTGCTACAAGTACTAGCTTAAGTGGGTGCCAACAGGAATGAATTATTTAGAAATTAAGAGATCCATGCGGGCGGGGGCAGGCAGAGAAGGCTCTATGGCGGAAAGAGGACCTGGGCTAATTTTGAAGGAAGGGTTAATTCGCTCAAGCAGGAGAACACCCCCGCAAGCTTGTCCCAGGGTGAGCATAAACACTCCTGTGATAACAGCATGACACGGTGTGGGGCTCAGCTCAGGATCGGGCAGAGTGTGAGGCCGGCGCTGGAAGCCGGCTCTCTCCCCACCAAGCTTGCAGGCAGCAGCTGCCAGCCGAGAAGGGACAGGCTGACGGCTAATGGGGCCCACGGCCAAGGGCATGGCGATCCTTCCAGCAGTCCTCAGTGAGGCCGGGGGTGGGAGGGTGGGGGGGTGGAGGAAAGCTGGGGGGCGAGGGAGGGGTCGTGGGACTGTATCCATCTCCTCAGGGCAAGCCAGCCAATGGGTGGCCTCGCTGATGCTGTAATGCTCCAGCTCCGCATTTCATTGGCCAGCCCTCTTTCTGGGGCTCAAACTATTTATTCGTTTTTTTTCAGAAATTGCATATAGGCATAAACAAAATACAGAGGAGAAGGACGAGCCCAGATGGGAGGAGGAACACACCCCTCATGTGCAGGGTTGTCTGTGAGGACGGAAGACGTGACAGCCCCCCATCCCCTCACAGGCCCGGGGAGGACCTGCTCTCCCGCCCAGACACCTGCCGAACTTCAGGATCCGCGGAGAGATTTCTGTGCACACACACGCACACACGTGCACACACACGCACACACACACACCTGTTATTTATTTTTGTTTTCACAGTTTTACAATTCATGTTTCTCACTACAGGGTCGCTCAGAGCTTTTAACACACCAAAGTGCACCGTGAAGCTTCAACGGGGATATGTCTGTAAGTAAGTAGCATTTCCTAAACCTGGACGATCTCAGAGCCTTTAACTCCCTGAGCACATCAAGGGTCCAGCGTTCCATAGGACACACTCTAGAAAATGCTCCTATAAGAAGAGGGTCACTCTGGAATTCCCAGATTCTCCCAGGGCCTCCTCGCTGGGCTGTCCTCTTGCCTCCAGACCCACCTTGGGGACTGCCCTTGCCAAACTTTGCTTAGCTGGTTGGTTGTGATTTAATAAGGCATGAGCAGTGGCCCATGGTCACCTATGCCCCCAGCTGGGGGGCAGAAAGTGGAAGTGAAAAGTCAGGCTGGGGGAGTTTTACTCTCCCTCCTATGTCCCCCTTTGCACCCAAGTGTGGATTCCAGGTGACCAGGATCCAGGCAAGTCAGCAATAACCGAGGCCCTTCTCAGCACCAGCATCCTCGGGTGCTGGAGACAGACCTTGCACTCAGGGTGCTCCCTGGGAGGACCCGAGACAGAGAACAAAGCAAGTCACTGCAATACACGAGTGTGTGCCCAGTACACGAGTGGAAGTCATACCAGGTATAGTGGGGGCTCAACAGGAAGGGAAGGTGGGAGGGGGTGTGGCACCAGGGAGAAAGGGAATAGCAGAGGCTGAAGACAGAACTCAGTGCTTGAGGTGGTCACATAAAACATATACACAGTATAGAGCCTTTGAAAGTGTTCTCATGCCAGGAAATCAGGTCTGAGAACCAGGCTTATGGGACAATGGCTAGCCTTGCCAGTGCACTGGAAGTGAAATGAATGTCCCATTCCTGGGCAGAGAGGATCAGTAAGCCTGGGCTGGTGTATGCTGCAGCCAAGCCCACTGCTGGTCTTCCTTCTGCAGCTCATAGATTCTGTTTGATGCCACAGAGGGAGCTTTGGTCAGGCGATAGCCGCGTGGCGGAGGTCAGGAAGCTTCTTAGTCCCAAATGGAGTTAAGCAAATTGCATGGCGATAGGGGAGAGGCGTGGGGGTTGGTGGCGTAGCTGAGGCGTGGGGGCTGACATGAAAAGAAGAGGCTGAGGACAAGAAGGAGAAAGACAAGATAAAAGGGGGAAGAGAGAGGAGGAAAAATAGAGTGCAGCTCGATGCAGTGCCAGTGCCCTGGGGATTAGGAGCTTTGCATTCTGGCCCCAGCTCTCCTTCTTAGCCTGTGTGACCTTGGGCCAGAGCTCTGCTCTGGGCTAGTTCACTTCTCTATAAAAGGAGGTGGGGAGAGTATCTGTGATGCTTAAAGTCTCCTCCTCTCAAGTGTCCTAACATCCTGTTTTCTGAAAGGTTCCTTACCAACTGCAGATGTTACCACTGTGAACAAGAATGGGTAGCTGGGTGCAGAAGGTGCAGTGGTCCTGATGGGGATGGGGTGGGGATGCTGCATCCTGAGCTGACTCAAAATGGTGCAGCATGCAGCCCTCTCTCTCTCCATCTCTCTGCTTTCTACCTGCTGAGCCCCCCAGGACCCAGCAACTAATGTAATAGTCTCCTCCAATGCCCCTAATGGTCCTGCAGCAGCTTCTGCAGGCTCTGCCTCTCTCTGCTGGCAGCAGGCTGTGAGTTCAGAGGAAAAATGGACTCCCAGATCTTGGAAAGATGAAATCAGGCTCCAAAGTCAGCCTAGGACAGTGGTAGAGCTGCAGTTTCCTCTGCACATGGGGTCTATATGGGGCCTATAGCTCACTCATTCCTCTGCCCCACAGAATTTAAATACAAAGAGAAGGATCAGCATTTACTCTTCATTTGATACAGTACCCTTTCCTGCAGTTGTTTTCAAACTGTGTTTAAATCGAATCCTGTCTTTCAATGCAACCCTACATGAAAATATAAACAATTATTGAATAATTATTTCTTGAAATAAATATGTGTTAAGTGCAGTGTTAAGAACTTGCTACACACACTCGGGAGCTCAACCAGACTTACTCCCTGACTTCATAGAGCGTGGTTTAGTGGGTGGGACCACCCATAAACAAGTAAATATTTGATGAACACTTGTGACCAACGCAATGAAAGAAAAGAATGCGGGGCTATGTTTAGGTTGATTGGTCAGGATGGATTTCCTGAGAAGGGATGCTCCTGCCTCTAATGGGGCCCTGGTCAGTGTGAAAGCTGGGGATAGGGCCAGGCAGAGCCCTGGGGGGTTAACAACACCCAGAAACAATGAGCAGCCCCCACACGCAGATGAGACAATGAGACCCCCTCTCCAATTGCTGGGAGGTACTAACATTCTCCACAGCACAAGCCAAGACAACAGCTCCCACCCATGCCTCCAATAGCCTGCCAAACACCAAGCTGTAATTTAATAAAATGTACAAATATAGATTTTCACACAATCTGTATACATTAAACGTTTGAAGGTGGCCAACCCCATAAAGAAAGCATCAACAAATTCTACAAAAGAAAGAACTTAAAACTGAGGAAACTGAGCTACTATTGTAATCAGGACAGAAATGTTTAATTCCATATACTTAATAGCTTCAGAGAGATAAGGCAAGGTATCTATGTATCATCTATCATATATATCATATATCAAATATCAAATGAGAAAAGATGGATATCACTCAAGAGCTGGCAATTAAGAAAAGAACTAATGAGAGATCTTAGAAATGAAAAATATAGTTATTCAAAAATTATTTTGACTAGTGTGGAGAGCGAATGGAAGGAGGCAAGATGCCTGTAATCCAGTAAGAGATGTTTGTGACTTTGGATAGGAGAAAGAGAAGAATAGGTTAATTCAAAATATATTTTAATGAAGAGTCTGCAGGATTTTCTAACTTGCTGAGGGTTTGAATGTGATGCTGAAGGAGAGGGAGCACTCAGGGATGATGTCCAGAATAAACATGGAACTGCTTCTTGTACAGACCATAAAAACCCCTTTACCCTCTGTGTGCATCAAAATGTGTTCTGCAACCCACTGTACAATCTCCAGACTACACCTTTTGGGGTTTTCTCTTCTCCTTGTCCTTGACCCAGGGGGCTTGAAAACAAGAGGAGAGATGCAAGTCCAGCACTGAAAGTGGCCATTACATTTGTGATCTTTGGTGCCTCAGAGAGAGTCATGGCTGTTGAGGGAGAGAAATGTGACTGTTGTAGATTAGGTGCCCCTGACAGCAGGCTCTGAGATGGAGTTTTTCACACAGAATGTTGATTAAGCAGTCAACACCTATGAAAGGGAGGAGATGGGAGGAGGGTCAAGCAGAGAAAGAAATTGAACCAAACACAGTGACAGCCTTGGTCAACCTCAGGGCGGCCATAGGAACTTGTATAGCTCTTCAGAGTTGTTCCAGATTGGTCTGGAGGGATCAGACCATTATGTACGTGCATCTCTCAGTCCTTAGATTTGGGCAGCATTCCATTGCTGGAACAGCAAGTCCTTATTGAAGGGACATGGGTGGCACTTTACAATGCCCAGCACAGTGATTAAGGACACAGAAGCTCCTCAAGTGGCTTGAGGGACAGCCTTGTGTATATCTCACTGTGCCTTGTATGTACCTGCTTTGAGGTCATTACTAAACATATTTCCAAATTTTGCAGAAGTCAGAAATTCAGAGGTAAGGGCATTCCCAATCAGAGCCAAAAACACCATTCATTGGGGTAGATGAGAAAGGAATGGCTCTATAGATGGTTACCATGAAGCTGAAATCACCTCACTTACAGTATGCACCTTGGGAAATTCATATTCTGTAATCCAGAGTCTACAAGTTCACAATATCCTGTTGAGAAAAGCAAGTCTAATTCGATTGGTAGAGACCCTCTCTGCTGATTTAAATTCTGTTCTCAGATGACCCAGCTAGCAGTGAGTGGAGCCCCATCTCTTGAAACTCTTTGAAGCCCTAAATGTGGGCCGATGAGCTGCTACAGAATATCTATGAGTCACTACATCATTCAGGGATTCTATATCATACTAAAGTCTGCTTCTCTGATATTCTGACTTATGAATGTAAAAAATGAGGCAGGAGGCAAATAATGATGTATCAGAACATGCTCTCTGCTATTTGGTTCAATAGGATCTGGGATTTTTGAAATTCTGAAATAAAGCATTTTGCAGGGAGGTGTTCCCTGGAGGGAAGTGAGGAAGCAAGATAGGGAGAAGGAAGCCAAGCAATATGCAAAATCAATAAAGCCCCATGCTTGCAGGGTGACTGGCACATCTCCAGGTGGGAAGTCTGGAGGCCATGAGACTCTCTACCCACCTGTCATTAGGTAGGGACTATCTCAGAGAGTTGAACATTTGCAGGCACTTCCTGTTCTCTGTAGACACAAGCAAAACACCTTCCAGATGCAGGTGTCTGACAGAGTATGGAGTAAAAACAAACTCCATAGTGAGGGCATGGGAATGGGAGGGGAACCAGAGGAGACAGAGCAGAATGGACACCACATCTGCCAGGAGTAAGTTCTGTGGTCACAGAGTCAACACCTATTGTGTCCAAGACTATGTTGCATATTATGGAGAAGACAGAAATCACCAGACATGATTCTCATCAGTAACAGACACTGGTCCCTTGACACCTCAAACCAACCTTAAGTTTCCTCATCTCTCAGAAATGGCTTCCTGGGATGATGGCAGTGAGCATCAGTGAATATTAGGGGTCATAGTTACATCTGGAAAATGACCGCCTTTTCAATGAGCTATATTCATAATGATAATAGCAGCAAAAACAATAATGTAGCTGAGTGTACTTCAATGCCATGAACTACACCTAGTTCAATGCCATGAACTACACCTATCACCAGGCCTATTTTTCTCTTCCTAGAATACAGCAAAGTTTTCTATTCCAGCACCTTTGGATCTAGGTAGATTGGATCTAGCCGCTTTGGATCAATTTTTAATAATGTCGTAGCTTCCGGGTCAAAGTAGTGAAAGTAGGCATGACTTTCCTTCAGAAACCTTGATGTCCACATGTCGAAGACAGTGACACCACAAAATGGAAGGGTAGAGTCCACCTGACCAGAATCACACAATGGATATTGTGTTAGTGAGAAATAAACTTCTGCTAAAGGAGATCTTCAAGCTCTGAGCAGTTAGCTTGCTTTGTTACAGTTAACAGTAATAACGACAGAAACAACAACCTGTCAGGTAGTATCATGATTTTCATTTTGTGGGTGAGGTAATCGAGGTTCAAAATGCTTAAAAGGCAGCAAATGGCAGAGCTGGAATTCGAGTCTATCTTTTAATCCTTGTCCTAAGTTCACTGTGGTGTAAAGTTAGTGTGACTATGTTTGATGTTTTCCCACATGTCGGCTTTGATGAGGCAAAAAGGAGAATATGGAAACTCTGGGCCTCTTGGGTGGTTTATGGGATGAGGAGGAAGGACACAGAAAGGAGAGGCTCCCCACATCGGAACTCAAGCTTTGGGTACTTCATAATTTTGCTAAGAGTTTTCCAACCTGTCCTCACTGTAATGAAGTTGTTTCTTCACAACAATATGCTCATTTGTCTCTTGTGATTCTAATATGACTACTTGCTACTGAAGAGAAGAAATGAGATGACTGAAGGGTCAAACCATGAATCCCCAAGGCTGTGTCCCTCATCTCCAAGTGGAGAAAGCAGAGAACGTCTTGTTTCTTGTGGACATCTTGCTTGCCTTCTGTTCTGCCAACCACGCATTTCCTTCTTACTAGAATCTGACTTAGTTCATCCTCATGCAAGTTACCAAGTCCTTCAGGGGAAGTCTAGGCCATTCCCCTAATCAGGGGTGAGAGTTCATGGCCAAAGCTAAATATGATAGCATGACTGCCCCACAAGATGATTGGTTTAGGCATGGGCATGGGATGCAATTTTGGCCAATGGATATACACAGGAAATCTGTTATTGAGATTTCTGGGAAGTCTCTCCTTAACGACAACAACAAAAGATAAAAATGTTTGCTTTACTGCCTTTGGGCTTGAGTGTGTGCATTGTTCCTGAAACCAAAACAATCATCATGGGTCCATTAGAAGAACCATCTATGAGGATAAGCCAAAACATTTGGGATGGCAGAGTAGAAAGGCAGAAATAACCTGGGTCTTTAAGACATTGGTGAACTGGTGAATTAACCAGACCTGGAGCTTCCACCCCTCTGGACTTCTAATTATATGAGATAATACACTGCTTAATTGTTTAAATCATGATAAACCAGGGTTTCTATTACTTGCAGCCGAATGCATCCCAGCAGATTCAGCTGATATGTTGCCATAGGCTCTATCACAGAGAACACAGAAAAGAGCATCTAACTCCCACAATGTTCAGTGGTTCAGGTGGCTTTCTTGATAGGTTTTTAGCTTCCTCCCACACCCCTCGTCCTGACTGTAAATCCTTCCCCATTCCTCTTACTCATGATTCCCCTAATCTTAGCCCCACTGCACATTAGAGGGAGAATTCGCTGAATTGCGGCACAAAAAATCTTCAAGTTTCCTACCCAATTGTCCAGCTGCCCATTCTTAAGGCTGCAAGCAGAAGAAAGACATTGAAAACCATGAGTCTTGGCAATGCTCTGTAAAGAAATGGTGACTGTTTTTAGGGGCACCAGGATGGCTCCGACATTAAGCATCTGCCTTCGGCTCAGGTTATGAGTCCCAGGGTCCTGGGATTGGCCCTGCATGGGGCTCTCTGCTCAGCGGGGAGCCTGCCCCTCCCTCTCCCACTTCCCCTGCTTGTGTTCCCTCTCTCACTGTGTCTCTCTCTGTCAAATAAATAAACAAAATCTTTAAAAAAATGGTGACCATTTTCTTGGGTTTCCTTAGGTAAGAAATAAGAAGGAAAAGAAAAAAAGTTCATTTTTTCTAACGTTAATTAATACACATAAGGTCACATTTTACATCATTTTAATTAACTTTCATTGAGTTCATGTTCAAAATGAGGAAAAATAAGTTCATTAAAATAAGTCATGAGGACCCCAGGTATAACAGCATGGTGTATTTAAACAGGATGGGAAATTAGAAATCTTTTCCGTCTGCTCTGATGCATGGTGGGGTTTTGTGAATTCCTAATTTTCCTCAAACATTTCCCCTTTGCCGAAGTGAAGGAGAAATAGACTTGAAAGTATTAACTCTTTTTCAGAAAGCCTTTCCCGAGACTTCTCACCCTGGCCTGCCCCCCTCCTCAACCACTGGCCAGGCCCCCTACCCCACTAACAGTCTGCAAACCTGTCTCACAACCACGACCTTATACAATATTGTTTAATTTTTTATTTCCTCCACAACATTGTGAGGTTCTCGAGGACAAAACCTTGCACTATTTCTTTATCTTCTGGCAGGATACTTGGCATACAGTAGGTGCTCAGTATTTGTTTATTGAATAAAGGAACGTCAGGAAAATTTTACCTGGGTCTCATCTTAACTTAGCAAAGGACAAGTGTATCTATATAGCACTGTGTAAAATGAAAATTAAAAGAGGAAGTCCTTTGTAGTCATATCAAAGGGCTGCAGAATCTGCAGTTATGTGACAGGGTGGCTGGTGGCATCCTGCTGGCAGCTGGGCCATTCTCTAAAACGTGGACTTAGGACAAGTGCGGGTCCTTGTGCATCACCCCCAGGCCTTGGCTAACAGAGTCTTAAAGCACACCCAGTACTACATCTGCACTAAGCTGGCAGGGGGGTGGTAGATGCTGCCAGAAGTACTTTTGTTCTATGTTTTGGCTTTTCACATTGTCCCCAAATTAAGCAAAAACATTCTTCTTTGGTGAGTTGACACCGATTCTCCAGATACCTTGCCCATCTAACTCATAAGCCCTCCACCACTCATTTTCCCTTCCTCGACAAGCCCATCAGATGAAGTTTCATCTGTCAGCGGGTTCTTGCTGAGCATGGTGATGTGCCCAATTACATAACAGGCCCAGTCGCAGGACCACACATCCTCCACGATGCCCCACTTGTGCCCTTCCTCATTGCCCACCAGCCACTTCGCTCACTGTCCTCCTTATTTGACTCCCCCCATGGAATAACCTGCCCATCGCCCCTTGCCCAACCAGTGTGAAATGGATGAGGAAAAGGCAACAGTCCTCTTATTTCCCAAGAGGTGCTTCATAGCTGGGAAGGTGTGAAGCTGAATTTTTCCATGCCTGGAGTTACCTCACTTTTACAGTTTGTAAGTGCTTGTGTGATTTAGTGTTGTTTTTTTTTTTAAGATTTTATTTTTAAGTAATCTCCATGCCCAACACAGGGATTGAACTTACAACTGGAGATCAAGAGTCACAAGTTCTACGACTGAGCCGGTCAGGCACCCCTTTGTGTGACTTACTTCTAAGAAAGCCTAATATTTGGATTTCTAAATGTAGATTCAAACATTATTCATGCCGTGAATGGATTCTCCTGTCTTCAAAGCACTTGTCCTCAGCACTCCTACACATCAATAAGAATAATACAGTTAACCAAATAAAAAATGAACAAAATGCTTATAAAAGCATTTCTTCTAAGAATTTATCTAAATAGCTGATAACATAGAAAATTATGTTCCATTGCATTAATCAGACAAATGCAAATTAAAACCATGATCTAATACCAATAGACACTCACCAGCATAGCTAAAATGAAAAACAAAGAAAATAATAAGTGTTGGCAAGGATGTGGAGCAACTAGAAATCCTATATCCTGCTAGTGAGGAGGAAATTGTTTGAGGATATTTCTAACACTGACTATACACATAGCTCTGACTCAAAGATTCTCTAGAAAATCCCGGGCAGGATGGTGTGGTCATAGATTGGATCCTGGTGCCAGCCCATCTCTTCTGAAAGATGTGGCCTTTTGGAGGATGCTGCTCAGTTTTCTCATCTGTAAAATGGGCATAGATTTGGGTGAATACACATAGCTCTGACTCAAAGATTCTATTCTAAGGTATATACACAACAGAAATTCACATATATATGCATATATATATGCATATGTATGCATATATATATAAAATATACCCACCAACACACAGGTAATAGAATATGCCCATCAGCACCATTTGTTGTAGAATATATCTGGTAATTATACAAATGCCAATCAATGGTGGAATGGATAGAAATAAGTTATGATATATTCACACAACACATTATCTAGTGATGAGAATGGATGCACAACTACACACAACAATGTGGACAGAATTGATGAACACAATGTTAAGCAAAAGAAGACAGACACAAAAGAATGTATTTGAATACTTTTAAATAAAGTAAAACCTGGAACAATTAACTTCTGTTCTTAGAAATCAGAATAGCGGTTATCCTAAGGGGGTAAGTGACAGGAGGGGAGCACAAGGAGGGACCTCTAGAGTTTTGACAATGTCTTATTTCCTGATCCAGGTCCTGGTAACAGAGGTGTGTTCAATCTGTGATATGTGCACTTTCCAGTATATGTGTATTAAATTTCAATTTTTAAAAAAGAAAGGTTTTTAAAGTATGAGGAAATTTACAAATTTTTCAGGCCACAATGGCACGTTCTAGAATTATATTTGCTATCCAGAATAAAGCACAGCAGCTCTGTTCAGTTGGATTGAGTATTTTCCCCTCCCACCCTATTTCACTAGTTCACTAATTCTGCTAGGATAGGGAATTGAGTTAGGACTGAAGGAGTGTCTTCTACCTTCATGGCAGTGGATGGTGTGTTTTTGGAATTCTCTAATGACTCTGTGTCCCTCCACTCCAACTGAAACCCAGAGGACAGAGGCTATCTTCCATTCACCTTTCCACCCCATCCATGTCTTCCTCAATGCCCAGCTGCCCTGAGATTCTTCAGAGGACATAGTGCCCAGCTGGAACGGATTTCTTACCTAACTCCCTCAATGAAAGAGGCTCGGAGACAGAATGCATGTCCTCTATGAAGCAAGCATTAATTATGCACCTGACATCACCTGAGTTCACCTCATTCACCCAAATCTATGCCCATTTTACAGATGAGAAAACTGAGCAGCATCCTCCAGAAGGCCACATCTTTCAGAAGAGATGGGCTGGCACCAGGATCCAATCTATGATCACACCATCCTGCCTGGGATTTTCTACAGAAGCCTCACTCTGCAATTTCAGTTTCCCAAAGTGGCTATCTTGTTTCTGCAAGTAACAACGTGGGCTGGCTGGCCATCCTTGACTGGCCGTCACTGGGAAGCTCTGATGTCCCTCCTCTATCCCAGGGCCTGGAGACTCACCTCCTAGAGGCTCTGGCTTTTTGAAGATCCCAGAGGGGCCCAAGACAGTGTCATCCGACCCTGAGCCTGCCTATTCTTTCCCTTCAGGAGAGGAAGGAAGCCCCAGAGTTTTGCTAGCTTCTCTGTGGCAGGCGGAGCGTGGAAGCTGTGCCTGACCAGTACCCGGGAGGGTCTGCTTTGGGTGCAGGGGCCCTGCAGATGCTGTCAGGGCTGCTCGTTTTATAGACAATGGCTGGCCGCCCAAATTTCCCCCAGGCAACTTGACTGCATGCTTCACCTCACAGCCTGGCTGTGGGGGACTCTCTACCTGTATTGATCACTCTGGCTTACGCCCGCAGACATAAAGCTGTTCTGTAAGATGCTGGGGAAGGCACGGTACTACCCAGCATGGCGATTACAGCTCAGCTTGGAGAAGTAAGCCACTGATCTTAAGTTCAGCCTGCAGCCTTTTTCTTCTGGCCCCAGTGGAATTTTCCCCAGGCTTACTCGGCCCAGACCCAGGGACAGCAAAGTGACCACTCCCTAGTGCTCTGATGTCACCCTGCAAATTAGCAAAGGCAGCCTCAAGGGCAGGGTCTAAAGCAGCACACCATGGTGAAGAGCATGGACACCCATGATCTCTGTACTCAGGGTTCCCAACCTCCAGTGACTATTTTCTGCACTTTATGCCTCCCTCACTCTTGGGACACAAACTGCTGCATGATCCCAGCAAGAGTGAAGGAGTTACAGTTTGCCCGGGACCTTAAAGGCCATCTGGTGCTCATTTTACCAATGAGGAAACAAGCCCAGAGAAGTTAAGTGACTTGCCCAAGGTCACACAGCTGTGCAGGTAGAAAAGGTATGAAGAGAATCTGGGCCTCCTGATTGGTGGACCCTCTACCGGCCACCCCTACAACATTCCAGTCTGTTTTTCTTTCTTTACTCAAGGGACTCCTCTAAGCCCTGCACAGTTTTAGGTGGCAGTTTCAGAAGCGTCTGGAGGCTGCTTTCCTCTGGGGAGGCTAGAGAGATTTGTGACGGGACCCACCAGGGATGACGGCTCTAAAGGGGACCGTGCCCCAGTGCCCAGGTCGCTCAGAGAAAAGCAAGTCAGCATTGTTTGGGCAGCAGCAAGGAAGAGTGAGGGGGGACACGTGGATAGTAATGTGCCCAAAGTTTGCACCACAGTCAGAGGGGGCTGTCTGCGTGCATCCAGATATGCAAAGCTCTCCTGGGAAGGAGCAGCAGATGCCCGTTTCCCCTGGCAACACTGATGCCCTGGCCAGAGACAGGTAATCTGTGCTTTGCCCGGTGCATCCACTGAAATGGAAAATCCACCCCACCTAACACCCCGCCCAGGAGCATTGGTGGGTAGCACATCTCAGGCAGTAGAAGCAGCAGCAGATTGGTGCACGGCCTCTTGTAGCCTGATACAGTCACAGATGGTCAGAGTATGGCTGGACACTGGCTCCACGGCTGGTCCCAAGCTGGTAGCTTTTGCAATTCTTTCTTCTCTTCCCATCTCCCCTCTTCCCCTTCCCTGCCCTGAGCCAGCTTTTCCCCTTCTCCTTCTCCACCTCCTGCAGACTTGCCAGGCCTCTGCCCCACTTTCCAAAGGACCTGCCTGCCATGTAACTGACTGGGGAGTTGGGCGGATGTGTCAGGACGCCAGTGGTGGCCGGTGGTTCTCAGTGTGCCCATCTTTGGATAACTTCCCCACCCTACACCAGGGTGCCAAGCCCGGGCCAGGCTCCTTGCCTCGCCGGGCCTCTGCTTCCACAGCTGAAACTCTGGGTCTTTTCAGGCAAGAGCCACCATGTCCCCGGGAGGACGGTGCTATTCTTAAAAATGTTCTTGTCTTATTACATTTGTGCTCTGAATTCAGACAGAACAGACCTGCGCCCCGGCTTTGCCATGTCTTCACAGTGTATCCTCCAATCCTCAGTGTCCTTGTCTGTATTAGGGGGATGCTGAGGTCAATCTCGTGGCTTGTCTGAAGGACCCAGTGAGGTGTTGCATAGGAAGCACTCAGCCCAGCGTTACCCCAATAAGTGTAACCTTCCCATGTAGACCCAATGGGGCCAGACCCGGACTCAACTCCCCTCATCTGCTATGTCTGCTGTGCTGACTTCATCCCCAAATTCTAGCTCTCAGGTTGTAAGGGCAAGTCAGAGCGTTCGAAGCATTCCATCGGGTAGATGCCGCTGCAGAGCAGGACTCCCGAAGGAGCGGCTTCTGGGCAGGAACGGAGTTCACGTTCACAGGCGTGCGATGTTCGTCCTCATTCAGCCCAGGCCAGGGTGCTCTATTCCTGTGTCCTGGCCTCAGAGGGGAGGAAGGTAAGTGACTAGCAACTTGTGAGAGGGTTTTTCTCCCAAGGACAAGATTCAAGGCTGGTTGAGAAGGGGTTGGTTGATAATGTTGGGGGTTCTCAGGGGCCTGACTCCAGTTTTTAGGAAGCAAACTCAAATATTTTCAGGCCTCAGGTGGAGCAAAACATGTGTGTCCTCTCAGAAGAATTCCCACAATAAGCTTAGGAATCCAGTCACTACCTTCAAACAGGCCCAGAACGCTCCCCCGAGTACCCACTCCAGCGTCCGTGCCGCCAGACCCGCTGCCCCCCTCACGGAACTGTGCCTCACACTCAGGGAGAGCTCAGAGCTCAAAAGTCAACACTGTTATCACGACCCCACAGGGGTCCCCTTATGTCCCAGGGAGCCGACACCGTGCTTGGGAAACTGAGGGAATAGGATGGGGCCAGGGCCTCGCTGTTGTGGCTGGGAAGCCTGGGGATCGGGCCAGCCTGAGCAGAAAGACAGCACAGGCCCATCTGTGTGTCCTGAGCTGCCCTGTCCCTGTGCTCTCTATTGGCGCTTGGGGGATGGCTGGGAAGCTGTGCCTGGTGGGGCGTTCCTCCTGGCCCGTGGGCACCCCGAGTCCTTGATACTCAGGCCCTTGGGGTAACCGGAGAGCCCTGCAGCCATCAGCCCACTGTCCTCAGATGTTTCAGCAGATAGGCTGTGTCTTTTCCAGGTTTTTCTCTCTCTCTTTCCCCCTTTTTTTTTCCTCCCTCTGAGAGGCAAATGTGATGCTGCAATGAGGGCTTAATTTCGATAGTCACTTAAAAGCCACTGCCTGGGAAATACTCATTTTCCCATGAAACACTGCACAGTCCAAGCCTCAGGTGATTCTCCCCCACTCCTCTCCCCGGTGCCCCTCCCCCACTTCCTCACCTCCTGACCCCCGCTTCCCCGCTGCCAACAACTCACCACGTGCAGATCATTTCTGATTCTGAGTAGATAAATGATTCCGTCTGGCTAATAAGAAACTTCTAGACAGCAAATGCTCAATGGGCAACTTACACTGAGGAAATCACGGGAGGGGTATCCCCCACAGACAGGGTGTCCTCTTAGGAACTCTAAGCAGTGACTAATCGTGTCAGCAGCTTCATGGATACTCCGTTCTTGGGGGGTGGGGACCGGCAGGCACATGGGTCACGTTGCCCTCAGAGGTCTCCCCTTGGTAATGAAACGTGGCTGCTGGAAAGACTTGGGTTTCCTGGGTTTCCGGGGTCTTCCCTGGCCCTCCACAAGACAAAGGTGAGGAAAAGGTGAGCCTTTCAAGGCCTTTCTCAGGCAAGCTGTGATCCGGAGGGGTCAGAGCCTGAGTGGGTGCCTTGAAATTGATTGTGTGTCTTTCACTCCAGATCGGACAAAAGTCCTCTCTCTCTCTCTCTTCATCCCCAGCAGAAGGCACTGAAACATGCCTAGAGGCTAGAGCTAGAGGCTAGAAAGGGGGATATTTGGCCCTCCCCCCATTCCTCCCTCATGTCCCCATGTCCCCTGACTCCCAATCCCTTCCTTGTCTTCCAGCTATGGGTTCTCCTGGTTGCATTACTGCAGGGCCCCGCGCTCGGATGCCCTCTAACGCAAGCTCCGTCCCCAGGAGACTCACCAAGTGCGCCACCCAGGGCTTTCCGCTCCTTTCCAGTGATTCCAATTATTATTATTAAAAATTAGAAGTGACTGATTAATATGTGTCAGACATCCACAGGCTCGATTCCCTCTGCTCTTTCCATCAACCATGTGAGTGGGTCCACCAGCAGCACTAGGGGACAGAAAAAGAGCTGAGCCCCACACAAGTTCAGTCCTGTCCCCTAAGGTCACACAGCCCAGCTCTGAGGATCTGAACCCAGGTTCTCTTGGTTCTGGGGCCCGAAGGCATGCTCTCATGGCCATACTGTCCATCCAGCCCACAGGGCTCAAGGAATTTCATCTCCAGTGAGGGAGCTTCGAGCCCTGGCAGTGAGGAGATCTCTGGGGCAGGGACAGAAAGAAAAGAATTGGTACAGAAAGAAAGGAATTGGTAATCATCTGAGGTAACAGATATGTTAATTATTTTGAGGGCAGTGATCATTTCACAATGTATACGTATATGAAACTATCAAATTGTACCTTGAATGTATACAATTTTACAACTTTTGTCAGTTATACCCCAATAAATCTGGGGGGCTAGGAGAGAGACCAGGAGCCTGCATGCATTCTTTATGAGTCTCGAACAAGACTAAGTCCTTTCCTCTCCCCTTCTCTTCCCTTCCCTCCCTTCCCTTCTCTACGCAATGGGCTTTAAAGATTTTATTTATTTATTTGACAGACAGAGATCACAAGTAGGCAGAGAGGCAGGCAGAGAGTGGGGGGGAACGAGGCTCCCCGCTGAGCAGAGAGCCCGATGTGGGGCTCGATCCCAGGACCCCAGGACTATGACCTGAGCTGAAGGCAGAGGCTTTAACCCACTGAGCCACCCAGGCACCCCAGCACTGGGCTTTAATGCTCCCTGTTCTTTGACGGCGCTGAGTCGCCCTTCTTGGGCTTGGGGGCCACCAACTTCTGCATCAGCCTTGATACACATGTGAACTCGGAGATGTGAATACTGCGATTCCCTCGTGCCCACGCAGCCTATCCGAGGGCTGGGGTGTGAAACAGGAAGAGAAAGAGTCTCGCTGCCGTGCTCCAGATGGCCACGCCTGCCGAAGGCCACAAGGGAAGTGTGGGCCACAGGACCCACAGGGTGGCTAGAGTCAGCCAGCCTGGCTCCTGTGTCAGCTTTACGAGCAGCCCCGCAAGGGGCGGGGGGCACTGCAAAGCTGCTGAAAGCTGCTCTAGTCTGTCTGGGGTCACGTCAGCCCAGGTCCTGTCTTTCCTTTGGAGCAGAAAATCAAAGAACATTGAAGAAAACCCTGAGAAGGCTGTTGTTTTCCTCCCGTGAGTGCCTGGGGTGGACTCCTGGCAGGTGGGGTGTTGTCAAAGGACTGACTTTTGTGGTGAAATAATGTGTCTGCAATAAGTGATGGTTCCCTCTCTTCTGCTGCCTGGCCCGCTCCCGCCAGCCTCACTAGCAGGGTGGCAAGAAAGAATGATTGAGTTCTGTGATCTAAGGGAGCCCAGGCACCCCAAGACAGCCAGAGAGCCACACCATTTGGAGAACCCAGTTGTATGCTGTCCGCAGCCTCCTACTGCCGGCACTGTGTTGTCTGGAGGAGGATAACACTGCAGCAACAGGGCCAGCTCAGGGCCAAGAAGCGTGGGGCCATGTAGTTGGTGTAGGAGTGCAAGAGCATAGGCTGGGGAAGCAGAGATGGGCCTCCACTGCCGTGCTCCGTGCGACCCTCAGGAAGTCTCAGCCTCTCCAAGACTCAGTTTCCTCATCTGAGCAGTGGGGACCATAGTGTCAACTTCACAGGGCTAGTGTAGCAAATAAACGAGAATCTTAATAGAAGCCTAGAAAGGTCAGCATGGCAATGATGGGAGTTTATTGTCACTAACGACCCACATTTGCCCCACACTGACTGCAGATAAGCTCTGTGCTGAGTATTTCATACTAACTGTCCCACTTATTATGAGGTAAGTATTATTATTATCCCCACTGTACAGAGGAGAAAACTGAGGCTCTAGAAGGCTCCAGATTCTGGTGATTTCCAGAATCCCCACACAAGGGTACGCAGACAGCAAGAACAAGAAGCCAAAGCATGGGATACCCACCATTCTCTCCTGCCTTTTTTCCGGGTTGCTCCCGTGGTGATTGTCCCTTTAACGGAACAAATGCGCCTCTTGTTGTCAAGTCTGAGGCCCCTCCCACATCCACACCTCACAGCCTTCTTCACGTGTGCTGTGAAACGGGATACCCGTGCTTTTTTTTTTTTCAAAATGAAGAAAGCGAGGCATTGCAAAGTGAAGTC